>NC_072441.2:14545454-14848484 GCF_028878055.3 Symphalangus syndactylus
CAGGATATTTTAAATAATGTGCGAGAACAATTTACAATCTCAAGGAAGATGACTGCAAAGCGGCTTTTAAAACACTGTGTATATGATTCAAAAATCATTGGTAAAGACATAACAATCGTGTTGTGTTGAATACTTACTTCCAAATCGATGCCAAAGATTGTTGGCCACTAGTTAACCATATTTTGAACTATAAGAAACAAAATCTTTGGCAAATTCTGTCTGTAAAAGCATCAGAAACCTAAAAAGCCTCTACTTAGAAAATGAAATTTCCCTTATAATAACCTTTCCTCCAAAGGGTTATATTTTTGTAATGTTATGGAAGAAATAAAAATTATTTGACAAAGTAAAATTTTAAATGCCTAAAAATACAGCCTGATATGAGTTTTCACATTCATACCAATTTTTAAACTAAATATAAGCATGTGTATATATATATACACTCACATATATGCTGCCATTTGTAGTTTTACTTAGACATGTTGATTCAGTGCAGTGGTTATTCCAAATTTTGTCTGAAATATTTTAGATTAACTATTTAAAGAATAGTCCCTGTATTGAAAAATTGTCCATCCCATGGCAGTGCAGATGATAAGCTTTCTGTACTTCTGTATTATTCCCTGCTCTCAACAGCTGCTCTTAATTGAACCCTAGGTACGATTTAGGATTGTTTTCTTTTGCTTTGTTGTTCTAAGAATTCTCACTTTAAATCCGTCTAAGGTTACAACAGCCTCTTATCATGTAGCTTTCGTACAAATGTGACATGGTCTCATTATATTTCTGCCAATGGATTTTATCGCTTTAATAATCCTTTGCAATATTTATAGAATGTCATGATGAATCATATTATATTTATCATATCACACAATAAATAGCATGACATGCTAATAAATCATTCCAGTTTGGAGAGTGTTGAAATTATTCTTTGTAAGCTTACATCAAAATGATTAGTCAGCATCCAGTCTCTGCATTAAATCTGTAGTCTTACACCAATTTATAAGTTAGAATGGATAATGCAAATGAATACTCAAAATTATTTAATTATTTGCTAATATTTTATATAAGTTAACTTCTTTAGTTGTACAAAATACTAAATTACGGAACCAAATATTTTTTATAATGAACCATTTTCTTAAGAATAATACAATAGACATAAGTCTAATAAGACTTTGCAAAAATTGAGATGTTTGTTGAACATTTTTCAAATTAGCAAGAATAAATTTAAGAGAAAACTTTATTTTAAGGATATTAGAATCCACAGAGAAGAAAGGAATAGAGAAATATGATTTAGTCTGCCAATTTTATATGTGAAAAAACATAGGCTCACCTATGTTAAGGAATGCAATCAGTTAGACTGACAAAGAAATGAAATTAGAAATTAGGTTTTCAGACATTTATCTTAGTGGTACTTTATAATAAGTTCTTTTCTGTTCTCTTTAAAATTTCATGTTGAGTTTTAAGAATTTAAGAAATAATATATAAATATTAAAAGATAATTAAGCTGATAGATATAATCAATCAAGTTAGCTTAGATTGCATCAGAATCTTTTGGAATCCGGGTGTTATCTTCTTGGCTGCGTGTTTGAAGCCAGCAATTTCTTTTCAATTGTCTTTTGCCTTAATGTGAATTCTTTATTAGCTCTTTCGAAACAAAGACACTTTCCATGGACAAATACGAGTCTCCAGCTCGATGACTGTAGGGTTCCTGAGGTTGTGTGGCTGACACAGGAAGCCCGAGGCAATAGCTGAGCAAAGTGGTTCAGGTTGTGAATTCTGGAGTCGGCTTTTTTGGTTTGAATCCCAGATTAGACACAAATCAGAAATGTGATCACAGGCCAGTTATCTGATTTTTCTAAGCCCCAGTTCCCTTCTGTTAAAAATGGGGATAATAAAGAATACAACACAGCTCACATCTGTTGTATGATTAATTATTGTATATCAAGATCAAAGGAGGACAATATCTGCATAATAATCAGCAAATAACAGCTATTGTGTATACTAGTAACAGGGACTAAGAGGAATCTTTCTGAACAAATGTTTGGAAAACATGGTAGAGATTGGCAGCCAAATTTAGTCAAATAGTTTACAGAATTCCTGCGATTCACTGCTTTTCTTTACAATAGATACCAGAGCCTTGGAAATGTTTTTTTTAAAAAAAACTATTGTTTACCTAAAGATCCATAAATATATCAGGCTCCGCACAATTAAGTAGAAAAAGAATCTTTTTTATATTATTATTATCCTGTAGCATTTATCTGTACTTGGTGTCATATCAAAAACCTTTGCGAGAGGGCCTGGTTTCTTCCAATTACAAAGTAGGAAATGTATTTATTTTGTAAACTTTCACCAGTGCTCTAGTTACCAGTATTTATTTTTGCCTTCTAGTCTTACGAGAAATCTCACTGAAAACTACAATACCCTCTAGTGTACATGATTGCATATAGTGTAAACATTGTTGTTTTAGGATTTTTATGCAAAGTAGTAAAAATTTGAGGTTAAGCCCTAAAATATCATTTTATTCATTTATCTGGCAAACTTACTGAACATGTAATATGTGATGGATAGTAATTTAGCTGCTGGATATATAGCAGTGAACGACGGGTAAAAATTTGTGTTCTCTTAAAATCTAAAGGGGTAAGACAATTATCAAAGAAAATATTTAAAACTCTTAATATGTCGTGTATTGGTGAGTGCTAAGGAGAAGAAGTACACGTGGAGGGTGGAGGGTTGCAAGGTCAGGAAAGACTTCATTAAGCAGGTGAAATGTGAGCAAAGGCACAAATGAAAAGAGAAGGCAAGCCCTGCAGAATAGCCTAGTTGTTAAGAGCACAGACTTTGCAGGTACAGAGGCGTGCAGGTGTCTGGTGTGTTTGAGGGAGGGTAAGGAGTTCTGTCTGACTGGGCTGTAGTCAGCAAAAGGACAGTGAGAGCAGAAGGGGACAGCGGGGTAATGGAGCCAAATTACATAGTTCCTTGTAGGCCTCCGTAACACCTCAGGCTTTTACTTTGAATGAGATGGAAAGCCACTGAGGAGTTTGTAACCAGCCATACCTTATGGTCTGGTTTAATACGAGAAACTGTCACTGTGGGTGCCATGGAGAAGGTGCCCCAAGAGGCCACAGTGTGTTCATAGGAAATGCTAAGCCTTCTACCTGTGTGCCAGACACTGTCACCTCTCACCTAATGCAGGAACATCATTCCCCCAACTTTTCCCTTTCTTCTGCATCATCAATTCTCCTCTTGCTAATTAATAATATTCTTCATATGCAAACATGCTACAATTATTCTTATTTTAAAATACCTTTCCACATTCTACAAATCTCTCAAGATACTGCCTCCGTTCTCTGATCCTCAGAGCAAAACTCCATGCACCCATTATACCCAAATCCTTTCATCTTGGTTTTTAAAGATTCCACCCCAATCTGCCTTCTCCTTTTCTACTGTCCAAAATTTGTTGTTGCCAAGGACAACATTGATCTCCATATTCTTCAACTTTTAGTCCTTTTCACAGAATTTGACACAGGTAATCACTGACTTCTCCTTGAAACATGTTTGTCACCTGGGTTCCAGGTCACAGTATTGTCAGTTCCATTCACCTTGTTACAGCTGCTGCTTCCTGCGTTCCTTCGTTCACCACCATCTTCCTGATTTCTCAGTTACAGCACAGAAGGGATGATTCTGGCATTTATTTACTTTATTTAAATGCATTTTCTTTTTTATCTCAGATGGTGTCATGCTTTAACTCCTATGCGTATACTGCCGATTTTCAAGTGTTTAATCCCCAGCCTTCATTGTGCTGTAGAACTCTAGAATTGTACATTGAGCCACCTAGTTGATATCACTTCTTGAAATCTAATAAGTAACTCAAGGTTATTATTTGCAAAATTGACCCTCTGATTTTCTCCCTAAACCTGGTTCTGCCGCAACTTGGCCAGCTCAATAAATGACAGTTTTATTCTTCGATAATTTAAACCAAACTCTATGAAGTTATCCTTACCTGCTATTTCTAGTTTTCCCAGATTCAATCCATCAGGAAATCCTGCAAGTCTACTTTTAAACTGAATGCCTGTTGAGGTAATTTGCACTGACACTACTTGGTATAAACCACCATCAGCTCTCAATGGAATATTGCCTTAGTTTCCTGTTTGCGTCTAGAGCTGATGAAGCCGGACAGCAGGCTGATGGCTAGTTTTTTTTTTTTCCTGAAAGAAATAAATTATTGTAATTTGGTGGGTCTTAAATAACTGACTTAGAAATTATGTAATCTCATTAAAATTCCTACACTATTTTTTAATGAAAATTAGAAACATCCTAAACTTTGTTTAGTAAAGTCTTGACAAGTTCTTTCTGTGTGAGTTTTAATGGCGAAATCTTGTTCAAGAACAAAGAACACGTTCAGACGTGTTAGGTAAGGGAAGGTCTAAGCTAAACTCAGAGAGAAGAGGCCTATTGCTTTATTTGAATTTGTGATTCTTTGAGATTCTTAATGTCACAAAAACAAGTACAAAAAGAAACCATACAAATACCTCATTAGCCATCTAGTTTTTAATATGCTGTCTAACCAAGGGTTGCATTTCTTGAGTCAAAGGTAGCATTTTATGATTCATAGTTTCTACCATTGCTAAAATTTTAAATTTGGTCTTAACATTTGATTGGTTCTCTTTCATAATTGCAATTTCAGGGCCTATAGTTTGTCTGGGTTGATAATTATTCAGATGAATGATTTATCCATTTAGATAAACATCAACTGGTTCTAATAATTTGCAGTTACTGTTTATGTCAGGTTGCTTAATCATAAATGCTTTCTTGAGACCCCCTCTTTGTCAAAACTGTTCTTTAGATTCCCACAAAACACTTTTGGAGTTAGAATTTTCCCTATCATTTCTAAAGATAAATGGAAGAACTCAGAAATTAATTTGACCTCTTTGCTGCCTTGCCATCCTGCTTAATTACTACAGAGTTAACTATAAAAGCTATTATCTCATCAGTAACTATCTAATTTATAATATCCTATATTGAGTATAAAATGTATGAACTGGTTGGGTTATCTGGCTTTATGTTACATAATTGCCCATTCAAATTTTTATTTCAACCTGGTTTATGTGCTTTGCGACATTTCGGATATATTCGTATTTTTAGGTATTTCTCGTTTTAGTAGAGACTGATGTTCTTAAATACAAGCTTTTACTTTGATTTTTATCAGCATTGTGAGCAATTTGCTCATTTTCTAATCGGACGTTTTCAGGTCATAGAAAAATTAAGGAATGATATTGTCATTTAAATTCACTAAGAGAGTTGGAAACACCAGTAGTGATTTACAAGTTAAGGAAAGTAAACAGACGCTTTAAAAATATATATTTTTTAATGATTATATTATTATTAATTGAAAGCTGATTTTTAGGAATGGAAACAAATGTAGATTTGTGGGTTCTTAATGTCAAGCTAACACCTGTTTCTGGTAGTTTAATTTACTTTGGTTCACTGTCTTCTTCATGTAAGAGTAAAAACTGTTTTGTGGAACACACTTCAGTACCAAGAAAAGCTTGTTAATAGCTGTTCTACAGTATATATTCTCAAATTCGTGTCATGCCACATCTTTTCATATGTTGTAAGTCAGTGGTTTAGGACATTAAAAAATGATGTTTCTCAAAACACTTGTTATTTTCTCACACATACTGTGTTCTAGCATTCTAGAAGTGTTTTGGTAGATTTAAAGATTGGTTTGCTCTGTCACACTATAATCTAACAAAGTTTTCTTTGGCTTTTAAATCTAATCTCTGAGGCTGGATAGTAGGCTTTCTTTCCCCCACAAAAAAACTCTTCGTTGGATTTTTTTTCCTTGAGGCATATCAAATTCTTATTTCCTTTAGGTTATAAATAAATAGAGACTCAAAACATTGTGTCAAAACTTTTTCATATTTTACCCCCTATTTTGTGGAGAAATGTTTCGAAAAGTAGCCAATGCTATATTTCTTAGTTGTATTTTATTTTTATTTTTACTTCATATTATGTTGAATATAAAATAAAACTTGAGAGATGCATTTACCAGTTTATTCAATAAGGCCTTTTCTTTATATATACTCCTAGATAAATTTTAGCAGTAAAGTCAGAAACTTGTACTAAATTAAAGCTTAGTTTTTTTTTTGTTTTTTTTTTTAAGACCTACAAACTCCTCTTGTATCAGCACACTTCATATTATGGCTTAAGCTGTTATCAGAAATACTATTTCTTAATATCATATATTATTTTTAAAGCGCAAAAATTTAATACAGCTCTATTTATTAAGACCCTCACAGATCAAGAGCTGAGGGTGTTTATAAATGAAACATAAAAGATGACAGACATAGGGCCAGTGGTCTCGAGCAATGTCCATGAAACCCCAGTGCAGGAATGCAGGCAGGCCTCAGAGGTAGTAAAGTTATACTAAGAAGTAGAAAGTTGACAATTGTTTCTCTACCTATTCAGACCTCTGTTTCCTCATTTGTCAAATGAAATCAATAATAGAAAGTACCTCCCAGGACAAACGATGGGATGGATATAAAGCATTCTTACACTTTAGCACATAATAATTTTTCAGTGTTCCACAAGAAACCTTTATTTTGATTTATTTTATTTTGTCCCTATTCTTTCCCCAGTCACTTGAAATGTTGGAATGAAGGTGAGGGGACTGATCTGCTTACTGCTCTTGTGTTGTGGCTGAAATTTGTAGGGGAGGCTGCTCTCCATAATTAAGTCTAGTATCATTGTTTCATACGTGTGCCTTTAATATTTTTAAAACATTTATTTAAAAACTTAAGCCTAACTGATTTGTGAACTTCTCAGAATGAATATTCTTCTGAAAATGTTAAATTAATAAGAAAATTAAGCACAATATAAGGAAGACATTTACATAAAAACTGAACAATAAGTTAAATTGGAGTGTAGTCAAAGGCACTTGGGATGCTAGAGCTGTTATAAGTGAGCTTTCAATTTATGTCAAGAGTCCTGGTAGATGGAAGATTAAGAGTCTTTGTATCTTACCATCTTATAAAGTAAGTTATACGGGTTCAACTAGAGAGATAAGCAGTGTCCTGACAAACGTGAATACGGGTTCCCTTTTAAAAACGTTTCTAATAAAGGCATTGCGTTGAGCTTGCCTCCAATGTGGCATCTCGGTGGAGACCTGAAGCTGAGGCTCCAGGTCCGTGGAGGTCATTTCTCACTCTTCAGTTCCATCAGATGATGTGCCAGGGGTTAGGAGAAGCTACACCCCGTCTCACATTTCAACTCTGCTGCAATGAGAAGGAAATAAGCCAAGGAAAATGCCTTACTGCGTTAAGGCAGGGGCAAGAGAGAAGAAGAGCACCATGGTTTGCTCATGATTAAAAAATATTCAGCCAGATGGCCCACAAGTAAATGTGGCCCAATTAATTGGTAATGTGTAATCAGATTAGAATCTCTTGCCTTCTTAGAGGAGTAAGAAATGGGCAAAGATATGGACAGAGGTGCCAAACATATCTTCTTTCTTAATTTCTCATCAGGAAAAATGTTGATTATGAGTAAAAAGGAAGGAATTAATTGAAGTTAAACTAATATTAAGTGAGATGGATCAATATGTTAGGTTAAATACTTGTCATTAATCTGGAGGAATTAGTATAAAGTAAAATATAAGACTGTTCATTGTAAAATAGTCAATAAAATGAATATAAAGGCACATAGCCCACATATGCTAGTTTTTTAATGAAAAAGGAAAGTTCTGTTTCAGATATGGCCCTTCAAAATATATGTAAAGAAGACACAAAATAAATTGATCAAAAAATGGTAAAGTAACAGGTCAGATTACTTTTAAAAATTGTTCCTTTAAGCAAAAGTTAATGAAATGGTGGTAGTTGCATATAAAGAAAGAAATATGTGACAATAGGGTCTTTCATATTCACTAGAAACATACTTGGGGATGAGACTTAACCCATAAGGCATGAATACGAACAGAAATGGAAGACATTCAGACACAAGTGATCATTTGTGAGACATGAGATTGGTCGTATTTATCCTGCTGAGTTCTTTGTTGAAACGACATTGCTTCCCCACATGATATTTCCCACAGCCCGTCTGAATTATGCTGTGTGGAGCCGTGTCACCCAGGCTTTCTGTGCCAGGGCCACCGTGTGATGGCTCATCAAGTATCTACTATCCACTAGCCAGTAACTTCCAAGGCTGAGAGTGGCCAGGGGAGGAAGAAAGATTATGTCATTATTACCAGGAAGGCAAGGTACACTGGTGATATCTACAGCCTGAATGTTTCTACAAGAAGAGTGTTTCAGAAAGGCTCAATCAAAAATATAGTTCAACTCTTTTAGTTGAATGCAAAGAACAGAACGAAGTTTCACAGAATGCTTCTGTGTAGTTTAGATTTGAATATATTCCTTTATCACTATTACCCTCTTAGCGCTCCGAATGTCCACTTGCATTTTCTACAGAAAGAGTGTTCAGAACTGCGCAATCAAAAGTATGGTTTAATTCTGTTAGCTGAATGCACATATCAGAAATAAGTTTCACACAATGCTTCTGTGTAGTTTTTATTTGAAGATATTATTTTTCCCAATATAGGCCTCTTAGCGCGCAGAATGTCCAATTGCAGTTTCTACAGAAAGAGTGTTTCAGAACGGCTCAATCAAAAGTAAGGTTCAACACTGATAGTTGAATGCACAGAACAGAAAGAAGTTTCATACAATGCTTCTGTGTAGTTTATATTTGAACATATTCCTTTTTCCACTGTTACCCACTTAGCGCTCCGAATGTCCAGTTGCATTTTCTACAGACAGAGTGTTTCAAAACTGCTCAATCAAAAGTATGGTTTAACTCTGTTAGCTGAATGCTCAGATCAGAAAGAAGTTTCACAGAATGCTTCTGTGTAGTTTATATTTGAATATATTCCTTTTTCCACTACTACACTCTTAGCGCTCCAAATGTCCAGTAGCATTTTCTACAGAAAGAGTGTTCAGAACTGCTCAATCAAAAGTATGGTTTAACTCTGTTAGCTGAATGCACAGATCAGAAAGAAGTTTCACAGAATGATTCTGTGTAGTTGATATTTGAAGATATTACTTTTTCCACTATTACCCTCTTAGCGCTCCGAATCTCCACTTGCATTTTCTACAGAAAGAGTGTTTCAGAACGGCTCAATCAAAACTAAGGTTCAACTCATTTAGTTGAATGCACAGAACAGAAAGAAGTTTCACAGAATGCTTCAGTGTAGTATTTAGTTGAAGATATTCCTTTTTCGACTATTACCGTCTTAGAGCTCCGAATGTCCACTGGCAGTTTCTACACAAAGAGTGTTTCAGAACTGCTACTTCAAAAGTAAGGCTCAGTTCTGTTAGTTGAATGCAGAGAACAGAAAGGAGTTTCAGAGAATGCTTCTGTGTAGTTTTTATTTGGAGATATTCCATTTTCCACTATTACAATCTTAGCGCTACGAATGTCCACTTGCATTTTCTACAGAAAGAGTGGTCAGAACTGCTCAATCAAAAGAATGGTTTAACTCTGTTAGCTGTATGAACAGATCAGAAAGAAGTTTCACAGAATGCTTCTGTGTAGTTTTTATTTGAAGAAATTCTTTTTCCCAATATAGGCCACTTAGCGCTCTGAATGTCCAATTGCAGTATCTACAGAAAGAGTGTTACAGAACTGTTCAATCAAAAATAAGGTTCAATAGTGTTAGTTGAATGCACAGAACAGAAAGAAGTTTCATACAATGCTTCTGTGTAGTTTATATTTGAAGATATTCCTCTTTCCACTATTACCCACTTAGCGCTCCAAATGTCCAGTTGCATTATCTACCGAAAGAGTGTTTCAGAAGTGCTCAATCAAAAGTAAGGTTCAACTCTGTTAGTTCAATGCACAGAACAGAAAGAAGTTTCAAAGAATGCTTCTGTGTACTTTTTATTTGAATATATTCCTTTTTCAACTATTACCCTCTTAGTGCTCTGAATGTCCACTTACATTTTCTACAGAAAGAGTGTTCAGAACGGCTCAATCTAAAGTATGGTTTTACTCTGTTAGTTCAAAGCACAGATCCGAAAGAAGTTTCACAGAATGCTTCTGTGTAGTTTTTATTTGTAGATATTCTTTTTCCCAATATAGGCCTTTTAGCGGTCAGAATGTCCGATTGCAGTTTCTACAGAAAGAGTGTTTCACAACGGCTCCATCAAAAGCAAGGTTCAAATCAGTTAGTTGAATGCACAGAACTGAGAGAAGTTCCACAGAATGCTTCTGTGTAGTTTATAATTTCATATATTCCTTTTCCCTCTATTACCGTATTAGCGCTCCGAATGTCCACTTATATTTTCTACAGAAAGAGTGTTCAGAACTGCGCAATCAAAAGTATGGTTTAGCTGTGTTAGCTGAATGCACATATCAGAAATAAGTTTCACACAATGCTGCTGTGTAGTTTTTATTTGAAGATATTATTTTTCCCAATATAGGCCTCTTAGCGCTCTGAATGTCCAATTGCAGTTTCTACAGAAAGAGTGTTTCAGAACGGCTCAATCAAAAGTAAGGCTCAACTCTGTTACCTGAATGCACAGAACAGAAAGAAGTTTCATACAATGCTTCTGTGTAGTTTATATTTGAACATATTCCTTTTTCCATTATTACCCACTTAGCGCTCCGAATGTCCAGTTGCATTTTCTACACACAGAGTGTTTCAAATCTCCTCAATCAAAAGTATGGTTTAACACTGTTAGCTGAATGCTCAGATCAGAATGAAGTTTCACAGAATGCTTCTGTGTAGCTTATATTTGAATATATTCCTTTTTCCATTACTAAACTATTAGCGCTCCAAATGTCCAGTTGCATTTTCTACAGAAAGAGTGTTCAGAACTGCTCAATCAAAAGTATGGTTTAACTCTGTTAGCTGAATGCACATATCAGAAAGAAGTTTCACAGAATGATTCTGTGTAGTTTATATTTTAACATATTCCTTTTTCCACTATTACCCTCTTAGCGCTCCGAATCTCCACTTTCATTTTCTACAGAAAGAGTGTTTCAGAACGGCTCAATCAAAACTAAGGTTCAACTCTTTTAGTTGAATGCACACAACAGAAAGAAGTTTCACAGAATGATTCTGTGTAGTATTTAGTTGAAGATATTCCTTTTTCGATTATTACCCTCTTAGCGCTCTGAATTTCCACTGGCAGTTTCTACACAAAGAGTGTTTCAGAACTGCTCCTTCAAAAGTAAGGCTCAGCTCTGTTAGTTGAATGCAGAGAACAGAAAGGAGTTTCAAAGAATGCTTCTGTGTAGTTTTTATTTGGAGATATTCTTTTTTCCACTATTACTATCTTAGCGCTCCAAATGTCCACTTGCATTTTCTACAGAAAGAGTGTTTCAGAACGGCTCAATCAAAACTAAGGTTCAACACTTTTAGTTGAATGCACAGAACAGAAACAAGTTTCACAGAATGCTTCTCTGTAGTTTTTATTTGTAGATATTCTTTTTCCCAATATAGGCCTCTTAGCGCTCAGAATGTCCAATTGCATTTTCTACAGAAAGAGTGTTCCAGAACGGCTCAATCAAAAGCAAGGTTCAACTCAGTTAGTTGAATGCAAAGAACAGAAAGAAGTTTCACAGAATGCTTCTGTGTAGTTTATATTTGAATATATTGCTTTTTCCACTATTACCCTCTTAGCGCTCCGAATGTACATTGCATTTTCTACAGAAAGAGGGTTCAGAACTGCGCAATCAAAAGTATGGTTTAACTCTGTTACCTGAACGCACATATGAGAAATAAGTTTCACACAATGCTTCTGTGTAGTTTTTATTTGAATATATTTTTTTTCCCAATATAGGCCTCTTAGGGCTCAGAATGTCCAATTGCAGTTTCTACAGAAAGAGTGTTTCAGAACGGCTAAATCAAAAGTAAGGTTCAACTCTGTTAGTTGAATGCACAGAACAGAAAGATGTTTCACAGAATGCTTCTGTGTAGTTTATATTTGAACATATTCCTTTTTCAACTATTACCCTCTTAGCGCTCCGAATGTCCAGTTGCATTTTCTACAGACAGAGTGTTTCAAAACTTCTCAGTCAATAGTATGGTTTAACTCTGTTAGCTGAATGCTCAGATCAGAAAGTAGTTTCACAGAATGCTTCTGTGTAGTTTATATTTGAATATATTCCTTTTTCCACTACTACCCTCTTAGCGCTCCAAATGTCCAGTTGCATTTTCTACAGAAAGAGTGTTTCAGAACGGCTCAATCAAAAGTAAGGTTCAACTCTGTTAGTTGAATGCACAGAACAGAAATAAGTTTCATACAATGCTTCTGTGTAGTTTATATTTGAACATATTCCTTTTTCCATTATTACCCACTTAGCGCTCCGAATGTCCAGTTGCATTTTCTACAGACAGAGTGTTTCAAATCTCCTCAATCAAAAGTATGGTTTAACTCTGTTCGCTGAATGCTCAGATCAGAAAGAAGTTTCACAGAATGCTTCTGTGTAGCTTATATTTGAATATATTCCTTTTTCCACTACTACCCTCTTAGCGCTCCAAATGTCCAGTTGCATTTTCTACAGAAATAGTGTTCAGAACTGCTCTATCAAAAGTATGGTTTAACTCTGTTAGCTGAATGCACATATCAGAAAGAAGTTTCACAGAATGATTCTGTGTAGTTTATATTTGAAGATAATCCTTTTTCCACTATTACCCTCTTAGCGCTCCGAATCTCCACTTTCATTTTCTACAGAAAGAGTGTTTCAGAACGGCTCAATCAAAACTAAGGTTCAACTCTTTTAGTTGAATGCACAGAACAGAAAGAAGTTTCACAGAATGCTTCTGTGTAGTTTATAATTGAATATATTCCTTTTTCCACTATTACCGTATTAGCGCTCCGAATGTCCACTTGCATTTTCTACAGAAAGAGTGTTCTGAACTGCGCAATCAAAAGTATCGTTTTACTCTGTTAGCTGAATGCACATATCAGAAATAAGTTTCACACAATGCTGCTACGTAGTTTTTATTTGAAGATATTATTTTTCCCAATATAGGCCTCTTAGAGCTCAAAATGCCCTATTGCAGTTTCTACAGAACGAGTGTTTCAGAACGGCTCAATCAAAAGTAAGGTTCAACTCTGTTACTTGAATGCACAGAACAGAAAGAAGTTTCATACAATGCTTCTGTATAGTTTATATTTGAACATATTCTTTTTCCATTATTACCCACTTAGCGCTCCGAATGTCTAGCTGCATTTTCTACAGACAGAGTGTTTCAAATCTCCTCAATCAAAAGTATTGTTTAACACTGTTAGCTGAATGCTCAGATCAGAAAGAAGTTTCACAGAATGCTTCTGTGTAGCTTATATTTGAATATATTCCTTTTTCCACTACTACCCTCTTAGCGCTCAAAATGTCCAGTTGCATTTTCTACACAAAGAGTGTTCAGAACTACTCTATCAAAAGTATGGTTTAACTCTGTTAGCTGAATGCACATATCAGAAAGAAGTTTCACAGAATGATTCTGTGTAGTTTATATTTGAAGATAGTCCTTTTTCCACTATTACCCTCTTAGCGCTCCGAATCTCCACTTTCATTTTCTACAGAAAGAGTGTTTCAGAATGGCTCAATCAAAACTAAGGATCAACTCTTTTAGTTGAATGCACAGAACAGAAAGGAGTTTCACAGAATGCTTCTGTGTAGTATTTAGTTGAAGATATTACTTTTTCGACTATCACCCTCTTAGCTCTCTGAATTTCCACTGGCAGTTTCTACAGAAAGAGTGTTTCAGATCTGCTCCTCCAAAAGTAAGGCTCAGCTCTGTTAGTTGAATGCAGAGAACAGAAAGTAGTTTCAGAGAATGCTTCTGTGTAGTTTTTATTTGGAGATATTCCTTTTTCCACTATTACTATCTTAGCGCTCCGAATGTCCACTTGCATTTTCTACAGAAAGAGAGTTTCAGAACGGCTCAATAAAAACTAAGGTTCAACACTTTTAGTTGAATGCCCATATCAGAAATAAGTTTCACAGAATGCTTCTGTGTAGTTTTTATTTGTAGATATTCTTTTTCCCAATATAGGCCTCTTAGCGCTCAGAATGTCCAATTGCATTTTCTACAGAAAGAGTGTTCCTGAACGGCTCAATCAAAAGCAAGGTTCAACTCAGTTAGTTGAATGCAGAGGACAGAAAGAAGTTTCACAGAATGCTTCTGTGTAGTTTATATTTGAGTATATTGCTTTTTCCACTATTAACCTCTTAGCGCTCCGAATGTCAACTTGCATTTTCTACAGAAAGAGTGTTCAGAACTGCGCAATCAAGAGTATGGTTTAACTCTGTTAGCTGAATGCACATATCAGAAATAAGTTTCACACAATGATTCTGTGTAGTTTTTATTTGAATATATCATTTTTCCCAATATGGGCCTCTTAGGGCTCAGAATGTCCAATTGCAGTTTCTACAGAAAGAGTGTTTCAGAACGGCTAAATCAAAAGTAAGGTTCAACTCTGTTAGTTGAATGTACAGAACAGAAAGATGTTTCATACAATGCTTCTGTGTAGTTTATATTTGAACATATTCCTTTTTCCACTATTACCCAATTAGCGCTCCGAGTGTCCAGTTGCATTTTCTACAGACAGAGTGTTTCAAGACTTCTCAGTCAAAAGTATGGTTTAACTCTGTTAGCTGAATGCTCAGATCAGAAATAAGTTTCACAGAATGCTTCTGTGTAGTTTATATTTGAATATATTCCTTTTTCCACTACTACCCTCTTAACGCTCCAAATGTCTAGTTGCATTTTCTACAGAAAGTGTGTTCAGAACTGCTCAATGAAAAGTATGGTTTAATTCTGTTAGCTGAATGCACAGATCAGAAAGAAGTTTCACAGAATGATTCTGTGTAGTTTATATTTGTAGATATTACTATTTCCAGTATTACCCTCTTAGAGCTCCCAATGTCCACTTGCATTTTCTACAGAAAGAGTTTTCAGACCGACTCAATCAACAGTATGGTTTTACTCTATTAGTTGAGTGCCCACATCAGAACTAAGTTTCACAGAATGCTTCTGTGTAGTTTTTATTTGTAGATATTCTTTTTCCCAATATAGGCCTCTTAGCGCTCAGAATGTCCAAATGCAGTTTCTACAGAAAGAGTGTTTCAGAACGGCTCCATCAAAAGTAAGGTTCAACTCAGTTAGTTGAATGCACAGAACAGAAAGAAATTTCACAGAATGCTTCTGTGTAGTTTATATTTGAATATATTCCTTTTCCAGTATTACCGTCTTGGGGCTCTGAATATCCACTTGCATTTTCTACAGAAAGAGTGCTTCAGAACGGGTCAATCAAAAATAAGGTTCAACTCTGTTAGTTGAATGCACAGAACAGAAAGAAGTTTCATACAATGCTTCTGTGTAGTTTATATTTGAACATATTCCTTTTTCCATTATTACCCACTTAGCGCTCCGAATGTCCAGTTGCATTTTCTACAGACAGAGTGTTTCAAATCTCCTCAATCAAAAGTATGGTTTAACTCTGTTAGCTGAGTGCTCAGATCAGAAAGAGGTTTCACAGAATGCTTCTGTGTAGCTTATATTTGAATATATTCCTTTTTCCATTACTACCCTCTTAGCGCTCCAAATGTCCAGTTGCATTTTCTACAGGAAGAGTGTTCAGAACTGCTCTATCAAAAGTATGGTTTAACTCTGTTAGCTGAATGCACATATCAGAAAGAAGTTTCACAGAATGATTCTGTGTAGTTTATATTTGAATATAATCCTTTTTCCACTATTATCCTCTTAGCGCTACGAATCTCCATTTTCCTTTTCTACAGAAAGAGTGTTTCAGAACGGCTCAATCAAAACTAAGTTTCAACTCTTTTAGTTGAATGCACAGAACAGAAAGCAGTTTCACAGAATGCTTCTGTGTAGTATTTAGTTGAAGATATTCCTTTTTCGACTATTACCTTCTTAGCGCTCTGAATTTCCACCGGCAGTTTCTACACAAAGAGTGTTTCAGAACTGCTCCTTCAAAAGTAAGGCTCATCTCTGTTAGTTGAATGTAGAGAACAGAAAGGAGTTTCAGAGAATGCTTCTGTGTAGTTTTTATTTGGAGATATTCCTTTTTTCACTATTACTATCTTAGCGCTCGGAATGTCCACTTGCATTTCCTACAGAAAGAGTGTTTCAGAACGGCTCAATCAAAACTAAGGTCCAACACTTTTAGTTGAATGCACAGAATAGAAAGAAGTTTCACAGAATGCTTCTGTGTAGTTTTTATTTGTAGATATTCTTTTTCCCAATATAGGCCTCTTAGCGCACAGAATGTCCAATTGCATTTTCTACAGAAAGAGTGTTCCAGAACGGTTCAATCAAAAGCAAGGTTCAACTCAGTTAGTTGAATGCAGAGAACAGAGAGAAGTTTCACACAATGCTTCTGTGTAGTTTTTATTTGAATATATTATTTTTCCCAATATAGGCCTCTTTGGGCTCATAATGTCCAAATGCAGTTTCTACAGAAAGAGTGTCAGAACGGCTCAATCAAAAGCAAGGTTCAACTCAGTTAGTTGAATGTACAGAACAGAAAGATGTTTCATACAATGCTTCTGTGTAGTTTATATTTGAACATATTCCTTTTTCCACTATTACCAACTTAGCGCTCCGAATGTCCAGTTGCATTTTCTACAGAGAGAGTGTTTCAAAACTGCTCAGTCAAAAGTATGGTTTAACTCTGTTAGCTGAATGCTCAGATCAGAAAGAACTTTCACAGAATGCTTCTGTGTAGTTTATATTTGAATATATTTCTTTTTCCACTACTACCCTCTTAGCGCTCCAAATGTCCAGTTGCATTTTCTACAGAAAGAGTGTTCAGAACTGCTCAATCAAAAGTATGGTTTAATTCTGTTAGCTGAATGCACAGATGAGAAAGAAGTTTCACAGAATGATTCTGTGTAGTTTATATTTGAAGATATTACTATTTCCAGTACTACCCTCTTAGAGCTCCGAATGTACACTTGCATTTTCTACAGAAAGAGTGTTCAGAACTGCTCAATCAAAAGTATGGTTTTACTTTGTTAGTTGAATGCCCATATCAGAAATAAGTTTCACAGAATGCTTCTGTGTAATTTTTATTTGAAGATATTCTTTTTCCCAATATAGGCCTCTTAGCTCTCAGAATGTCCAATTGCAGTTTCTACAGAAAGAGTGTTTCAGAACCCCTCCATCAAAAGTAAGGTTCAACTCAGTTATTTGAATGCACAGAACAGAAAGTAGTTTCACAGAATGCTTCTGTGTAGTTTATATTTGAATATATTCCTTTTCCAGTATTACCGTCTTAGCGCTCGGAATATCCACTTGCATTTTCTATAGAAAGAGTGTTTCAGAACGGCTGAATCAAAAATAAGGTTCAACTCGGTTAGTTGAATGCACAGAAGTGAATGAAGTTTCATACAATGCTTCTGTGTAGTTTATATTTGTATATATTCCTTTTTCCACTACTACCCTTTTAGCGCTCCAAATGTCCAGTTGCATTTTCCACAGAAAGAGTGTTCAGAACTGCTCAATCAAAAGTATGATTTAACTCTGTTAGCTGAATGCACAGATCAGAAATAAGTTTCACAGAATGATTCTGTGTAGTTGATATTTGAAGATATTCCTTTTTCCACTATTACCCACTTAGAGCTCCAAATGTCCTGTAGCATTTTCTACAGAAAGAGTGTTTCAGAACTGCTCAATCAAAAGTATGGTTTAACTCTGTTAGCTGAATGCCCAGATCAGAAAGAAGTTTCACAGAATGCTTCTGTGTAGTGTTTATATGAAAATATTCTTTTTACCAATATAGGCCTCTTAGCGCTCAGAATGTCCAATTGCAGTTTCTATAGAAAGAGTGTTTCAGAACGGCTCAATGAAAAGTAAGGTTCACCTCTTTTAGTTGAATGCACAAAACAGGAAGAAGTTTCATAGAATGCTTCTGTGTAGTATTTAGTTGAAGATATCCCTTTATTGACTATTACCCACTTAGCGCTCCGAATGTCCACTGGCAGTTTCTACACAAAGAGTGTTTCAGAACTGTTAATTCAAAAGTAAGGCTAAACTCTGTTAGTTGAATTCAGAGAACAGAAAGAGTTTCAGAGAATGCTTCTGTGTGGTTTTTATTTGGAGATAATCGTTTTTCCTCTATAAAAATCTTAGCGCTCCGAAGGTTCACTTGCATTTTATACACAAAGAATGTTTCATAACTGCTCAATCAAAAGTATGGTTTAGCTCTGTTAACTGAATGCACATATGAGAAATAAGTTTCACAGAATGCTTCTGTGTAGTTTTTATTTGAAGATATTCTTTTTAACAATGTAGGCCTCTTAGCGCTTAGAAAGTCCAATTGCAGTTTCTACAGAAAGAGTGTTTCAGAACGGCTCAATCAAAAGTAAGATTCAACTCTGTTAGTTGAATGCACAGAACAGAAAGAAGTTTCACAGAATGCTTCTGTGTAGTTTATATTTGAATATATTCCTTTTTCAACTATTACCCTCTTAGCGCTCCGAATGTCCACTTGCATTTTCTACAGAAAGAGTGTTCAGAACGGCTCAATCAAAAGTATGGTTTTACTCTATTAGTTGAATGCCCATATCAGAAATAAGTTTCACAGAATGCTTCTGTGTAGTTTTTATTTGAAGATATTCTTTTTCCCAATATAGGCCTCTTAGCGCTCAGAATATCCAATTGCACTTTCTACAGAAAGAGTGTTTCAGAACGGCTCCATCAAAAGTAAGGTTCAACTCAGTTATTTGAATGCACAGAACAGAAAGAAATTTCACAGAATGCTTCTGTGTAGTTTATATTTGAACATATTCCTTTTTCCACTATTACCCACTTAGCGCTCCAAATGTCCAGTAGCATTTTCTACAGAAAGAGTGTTTCAGAACTGCTCAATCAAAAGTATGGTTTAACTCTGTTAGCTGAATGCACAGATCAGAAAGAAGTTGCACAGAATGATTCTGTGTAGTTTATATTTGGAGACATTCCTTTTTCCACTATTACCCTCTTAGCGCTCCGAATGTCCACTTGCATTTTCTACAGAAAGAGTGTTCAGAACGGCTCAATCAAAAGTATGGTTTTACTCTATTAGTTGAATGCCCATATCAGAAATAAGTTTCACAGAATGCTTCTGTGTAGTTTTTATTTGAAGATATTCTTTTTCCCAATATAGGCCTCTTAGCGCTCAGAATATCCAATTGCACTTTCTACAGAAAGAGTGTTTCAGAACGGCTCCATCAAAAGTAAGGTTCAACTCAGTTATTTGAATGCACAGAACAGAAAGAAATTTCACAGAATGCTTCTGTGTAGTTTATATTTGAACATATTCCTTTTTCCACTATTACCCACTTAGCGCTCCAAATGTCCAGTAGCATTTTCTACAGAAAGAGTGTTTCAGAACTGCTCAATCAAAAGTATGGTTTAACTCTGTTAGCTGAATGCACAGATCAGAAAGAAGTTTAACAGAATGCTTCTGTGTAGTGTTTATATGAAAATATTCTTTTTACCAATATATGCCTCTTAGCGCTCAGAATGTCCAATTGCAGTTTCTATAGAAAGAGTGTTTCAGAACGGCTCAATGAAAAGTAAGGTTCACTTCTTTTAGTTGAATGCACAGAACAGAAAGTAGTTTCACAGAATGCTTCTGTGTAGTATTTAGTTGAAGATATTCCTTTATTGACTATTACCCACTTAGCGCTCCGAATTTCCACTGGCTGTTTCTACACAAAGTGTGTTTCAGAACTGTTCCTTCAAAAGTAAGGCTAAACTCTGTTAGTTGAATTCAGAGAACAGAAAGGAGTTTCTGAGAATGCTTCTGTGTAGTTTTTATTTGGAGATATTCCTTTTTCCTCTATTACAATCTTAGCGCTCCGAAGGTCCCCTTGCATTTTCTACACAAAGAGTGTTTCATAACTGCTCAATCAAAAGTATGGTTTAGATCTGTTAACTGAATGCACAGATCAGAAATAAGTTTCAGAGAATGCTTCTGTGTAGTTTTTATTTGGAGATATTCCTTTTTCCACTAATACAATCTTAGCGCTCCGAATGTCCACTTTCATTTTCTACAGAAAGAGAGTTTCAGAACGGCTCAATCAAAAGCAAGGTTTAACGCAGTTAGTTGAATGCAGAGATCAGAAAGGAGTTTCACAGAATGCTTCTGTGTAGTTTATATATGAATATATTGCTTTTTCCACTATTACCCTCTTAGCGCTCCGAATGTCCACTTGCATTTTCTACAGAAAGAGTGTTCAGAACTGTGCAATCAAATGTATGGTTTAACTCTGTTAGCTGAATGCACATATCACAAATAAGTTTCACACAATGATTCTGTGTAGTTTTTATTTGAATATATTATTTTTCGCAATATAGGCCTCCTAGCGCTCAGAATGTCCAATTACAGTTTCTACAGAAACAGTGTTTAAGAACGGCTCAATCAAAAGTAAGGTTCAACTCTGTTAGTTGAATGTACAGAACACAAAGTTGTTTCATACAATGCTTCTGTGTAGTTTATATTTGAACATATTCCTTTTTCCACTATTACCCACTTAGCGCTCCGAATGTCCAGTTGCATTTTCTACAGACAGAGTGTTTCAAAACTGCTCAATCAAAAGTATGGTTTAACTCTGTTAGCTGAATGCTCAGATCAGAAAAAGTTTCACAGAATGTTTCTCTGTAGTTTATATTTGAATATATTCTTTTTCTACTACTACCCTCTTAGCGCTCCAAATGTCCAGTTGCATTTTCTACAGAAAGAGTGTTCAGAACTTCTCAATCAAAAGTATGGCTTAACTCTGTTAGCTGAATGCACATATCAGAAGTAAGTTTCACACAATGCTGCTGTGTAATTTTTATTTGAAGATACTATTTTTCCCAATATAGGCCTCTTAGCGCTCAGAATGTCCAATTGCAGTTTCTACAGAAAGTGTTTCAGAACGGCTCAATCAAAAGTAAGTTTCAAATCTGTTAGTTGAATGCACAGAACAGAAAGAAGTTTCATACAATGCTTCTGTGTAGTTTATATTTGAACATATTCCTTTTTCCATTATTACCCACTTAGCGCTCCGAATGTCCATTTGCATTTTCTACAGACAGAGTTTTTCAAAACTGCTCAATCAAAAGTATGGTTTAACTCTGTTCGCTGAATGCTCAGATCAGAAAGAAGTTTCACAGAATGCTTCTGTGTAGTTTATATTTGAATATACACCTTTTTCCACTACTACCCTCTTAGCGCTCCAAATGTCCAGTTGCATTTTCTACAGAAAGAGTGTTCAGAACTGCTCAATCAAAAGTATGTTTTAACTCTGTTACCTGAATTCTCAGATCAGAAAGAAGTTTCACAGAATGATTCTGTGTAGTTTATATTTGAAGATATTCCTTTTTCCACTATTACACTGTTAGCGCTCCAAATCTCCACTTTCATTTTCTACAGAAAGAGTGTTTCAGAACGGCTCAATCAAAACTAAGGTCCAACACTTTTAGTTGAATGCACAGAATAGAAAGAAGTTTCACAGAATGCTTCTGTGTAGTTTTTATTTGTAGATATTCTTTTTCCCAATATAGGCCTCTTAGCGCACAGAATGTCCAATTGCATTTTCTACAGAAAGAGTGTTCCAGAACGGTTCAATCAAAAGCAAGGTTCAACTCAGTTAGTTGAATGCAGAGAACAGAGAGAAGTTTCACACAATGCTTCTGTGTAGTTTTTATTTGAATATATTATTTTTCCCAATATAGGCCTCTTTGGGCTCATAATGTCCAAATGCAGTTTCTACAGAAAGAGTGTCAGAACGGCTCAATCAAAAGCAAGGTTCAACTCAGTTAGTTGAATGTACAGAACAGAAAGATGTTTCATACAATGCTTCTGTGTAGTTTATATTTGAACATATTCCTTTTTCCACTATTACCAACTTAGCGCTCCGAATGTCCAGTTGCATTTTCTACAGAGAGAGTGTTTCAAAACTGCTCAGTCAAAAGTATGGTTTAACTCTGTTAGCTGAATGCTCAGATCAGAAAGAACTTTCACAGAATGCTTCTGTGTAGTTTATATTTGAATATATTTCTTTTTCCACTACTACCCTCTTAGCGCTCCAAATGTCCAGTTGCATTTTCTACAGAAAGAGTGTTCAGAACTGCTCAATCAAAAGTATGGTTTAATTCTGTTAGCTGAATGCACAGATGAGAAAGAAGTTTCACAGAATGATTCTGTGTAGTTTATATTTGAAGATATTACTATTTCCAGTACTACCCTCTTAGAGCTCCGAATGTACACTTGCATTTTCTACAGAAAGAGTGTTCAGAACTGCTCAATCAAAAGTATGGTTTTACTTTGTTAGTTGAATGCCCATATCAGAAATAAGTTTCACAGAATGCTTCTGTGTAATTTTTATTTGAAGATATTCTTTTTCCCAATATAGGCCTCTTAGCTCTCAGAATGTCCAATTGCAGTTTCTACAGAAAGAGTGTTTCAGAACCCCTCCATCAAAAGTAAGGTTCAACTCAGTTATTTGAATGCACAGAACAGAAAGTAGTTTCACAGAATGCTTCTGTGTAGTTTATATTTGAATATATTCCTTTTCCAGTATTACCGTCTTAGCGCTCGGAATATCCACTTGCATTTTCTATAGAAAGAGTGTTTCAGAACGGCTGAATCAAAAATAAGGTTCAAGTCGGTTAGTTGAATGCACAGAAGTGAATGAAGTTTCATACAATGCTTCTGTGTAGTTTATATTTGTATATATTCCTTTTTCCACTACTACCCTTTTAGCGCTCCAAATGTCCAGTTGCATTTTCCACAGAAAGAGTGTTCAGAACTGCTCAATCAAAAGTATGATTTAACTCTGTTAGCTGAATGCACAGATCAGAAATAAGTTTCACAGAATGATTCTGTGTAGTTGATATTTGAAGATATTCCTTTTTCCACTATTACCCACTTAGAGCTCCAAATGTCCTGTAGCATTTTCTACAGAAAGAGTGTTTCAGAACTGCTCAATCAAAAGTATGGTTTAACTCTGTTAGCTGAATGCCCAGATCAGAAAGAAGTTTCACAGAATGCTTCTGTGTAGTGTTTATATGAAAATATTCTTTTTACCAATATAGGCCTCTTAGCGCTCAGAATGTCCAATTGCAGTTTCTATAGAAAGAGTGTTTCAGAACGGCTCAATGAAAAGTAAGGTTCACCTCTTTTAGTTGAATGCACAAAACAGGAAGAAGTTTCATAGAATGCTTCTGTGTAGTATTTAGTTGAAGATATCCCTTTATTGACTATTACCCACTTAGCGCTCCGAATGTCCACTGGCAGTTTCTACACAAAGAGTGTTTCAGAACTGTTAATTCAAAAGTAAGGCTAAACTCTGTTAGTTGAATTCAGAGAACAGAAAGAGTTTCAGAGAATGCTTCTGTGTGGTTTTTATTTGGAGATAATCGTTTTTCCTCTATAAAAATCTTAGCGCTCCGAAGGTTCACTTGCATTTTATACACAAAGAATGTTTCATAACTGCTCAATCAAAAGTATGGTTTAGCTCTGTTAACTGAATGCACATATGAGAAATAAGTTTCACAGAATGCTTCTGTGTAGTTTTTATTTGAAGATATTCTTTTTAACAATGTAGGCCTCTTAGCGCTTAGAAAGTCCAATTGCAGTTTCTACAGAAAGAGTGTTTCAGAACGGCTCAATCAAAAGTAAGATTCAACTCTGTTAGTTGAATGCACAGAACAGAAAGAAGTTTCACAGAATGCTTCTGTGTAGTTTATATTTGAATATATTCCTTTTTCAACTATTACCCTCTTAGCGCTCCGAATGTCCACTTGCATTTTCTACAGAAAGAGTGTTCAGAACGGCTCAATCAAAAGTATGGTTTTACTCTATTAGTTGAATGCCCATATCAGAAATAAGTTTCACAGAATGCTTCTGTGTAGTTTTTATTTGAAGATATTCTTTTTCCCAATATAGGCCTCTTAGCGCTCAGAATATCCAATTGCACTTTCTACAGAAAGAGTGTTTCAGAACGGCTCCATCAAAAGTAAGGTTCAACTCAGTTATTTGAATGCACAGAACAGAAAGAAATTTCACAGAATGCTTCTGTGTAGTTTATATTTGAACATATTCCTTTTTCCACTATTACCCACTTAGCGCTCCAAATGTCCAGTAGCATTTTCTACAGAAAGAGTGTTTCAGAACTGCTCAATCAAAAGTATGGTTTAACTCTGTTAGCTGAATGCACAGATCAGAAAGAAGTTGCACAGAATGATTCTGTGTAGTTTATATTTGGAGACATTCCTTTTTCCACTATTACCCTCTTAGCGCTCCGAATGTCCACTTGCATTTTCTACAGAAAGAGTGTTCAGAACGGCTCAATCAAAAGTATGGTTTTACTCTATTAGTTGAATGCCCATATCAGAAATAAGTTTCACAGAATGCTTCTGTGTAGTTTTTATTTGAAGATATTCTTTTTCCCAATATAGGCCTCTTAGCGCTCAGAATATCCAATTGCACTTTCTACAGAAAGAGTGTTTCAGAACGGCTCCATCAAAAGTAAGGTTCAACTCAGTTATTTGAATGCACAGAACAGAAAGAAATTTCACAGAATGCTTCTGTGTAGTTTATATTTGAACATATTCCTTTTTCCACTATTACCCACTTAGCGCTCCAAATGTCCAGTAGCATTTTCTACAGAAAGAGTGTTTCAGAACTGCTCAATCAAAAGTATGGTTTAACTCTGTTAGCTGAATGCACAGATCAGAAAGAAGTTTAACAGAATGCTTCTGTGTAGTGTTTATAGGAAAATATTCTTTTTACCAATATATGCCTCTTAGCGCTCAGAATGTCCAATTGCAGTTTCTATAGAAAGAGTGTTTCAGAACGGCTCAATGAAAAGTAAGGTTCACTTCTTTTAGTTGAATGCACAGAACAGAAAGTAGTTTCACAGAATGCTTCTGTGTAGTATTTAGTTGAAGATATTCCTTTATTGACTATTACCCACTTAGCGCTCCGAATTTCCACTGGCTGTTTCTACACAAAGTGTGTTTCAGAACTGTTCCTTCAAAAGTAAGGCTAAACTCTGTTAGTTGAATTCAGAGAACAGAAAGGAGTTTCTGAGAATGCTTCTGTGTAGTTTTTATTTGGAGATATTCCTTTTTCCTCTATTACAATCTTAGCGCTCCGAAGGTCCCCTTGCATTTTCTACACAAAGAGTGTTTCATAACTGCTCAATCAAAAGTATGGTTTAGATCTGTTAACTGAATGCACAGATCAGAAATAAGTTTCAGAGAATGCTTCTGTGTAGTTTTTATTTGGAGATATTCCTTTTTCCACTAATACAATCTTAGCGCTCCGAATGTCCACTTTCATTTTCTACAGAAAGAGAGTTTCAGAACGGCTCAATCAAAAGCAAGGTTTAACGCAGTTAGTTGAATGCAGAGATCAGAAAGAAGTTTCACAGAATGCTTCTGTGTAGTTTATATATGAATATATTGCTTTTTCCACTATTACCCTCTTAGCGCTCCGAATGTCCACTTGCATTTTCTACAGAAAGAGTGTTCAGAACTGTGCAATCAAATGTATGGTTTAACTCTGTTAGCTGAATGCACATATCACAAATAAGTTTCACACAATGATTCTGTGTAGTTTTTATTTGAATATATTATTTTTCGCAATATAGGCCTCCTAGCGCTCAGAATGTCCAATTACAGTTTCTACAGAAACAGTGTTTAAGAACGGCTCAATCAAAAGTAAGGTTCAACTCTGTTAGTTGAATGTACAGAACACAAAGTTGTTTCATACAATGCTTCTGTGTAGTTTATATTTGAACATATTCCTTTTTCCACTATTACCCACTTAGCGCTCCGAATGTCCAGTTGCATTTTCTACAGACAGAGTGTTTCAAAACTGCTCAATCAAAAGTATGGTTTAACTCTGTTAGCTGAATGCTCAGATCAGAAAAAGTTTCACAGAATGTTTCTCTGTAGTTTATATTTGAATATATTCTTTTTCTACTACTACCCTCTTAGCGCTCCAAATGTCCAGTTGCATTTTCTACAGAAAGAGTGTTCAGAACTTCTCAATCAAAAGTATGGCTTAACTCTGTTAGCTGAATGCACATATCAGAAGTAAGTTTCACACAATGCTGCTGTGTAATTTTTATTTGAAGATACTATTTTTCCCAATATAGGCCTCTTAGCGCTCAGAATGTCCAATTGCAGTTTCTACAGAAAGTGTTTCAGAACGGCTCAATCAAAAGTAAGTTTCAAATCTGTTAGTTGAATGCACAGAACAGAAAGAAGTTTCATACAATGCTTCTGTGTAGTTTATATTTGAACATATTCCTTTTTCCATTATTACCCACTTAGCGCTCCGAATGTCCATTTGCATTTTCTACAGACAGAGTTTTTCAAAACTGCTCAATCAAAAGTATGGTTTAACTCTGTTCGCTGAATGCTCAGATCAGAAAGAAGTTTCACAGAATGCTTCTGTGTAGTTTATATTTGAATATACACCTTTTTCCACTACTACCCTCTTAGCGCTCCAAATGTCCAGTTGCATTTTCTACAGAAAGAGTGTTCAGAACTGCTCAATCAAAAGTATGTTTTAACTCTGTTACCTGAATTCTCAGATCAGAAAGAAGTTTCACAGAATGATTCTGTGTAGTTTATATTTGAAGATATTCCTTTTTCCACTATTACACTGTTAGCGCTCCAAATCTCCACTTTCATTTTCTACAGAAAGAGTGTTTCAGAACGGCTCAATCAAAACTAATGTTCAACTCTTTTAGTTGAATGCACAGAACAGAAAGAAGTTTCACAGATTGCTTCTGTGTAGTATTTAGTTGAAGATATTCCTTTTTCGACTATTACCGTCTTAGCGCTCCGAATGTCCACTGGCAGTTCCTACACAAAGAGTGTTTCAGAACTGCTCCTTCAAAAGTAAGGCTCAGCTCTTTTAGTTGAATGCAGAGAGCAGAAAGGAGTTTCAGAGAATGCTTCTGTGTAGTTTTTATTTGGAGATATTCCTTTTTTCACTATTACAATCTTAGCGCTCCTAATGTCCACTTGCATTTTCTACAGAAAGAGTGTTTCAGAACGGCTCAATCAAAACTAAGGTTCAACACTTTTACTTGAATTCACAGAACGGAAAGAAGTTTCACAGAATGCTTCTGTGTAGTTTTCATGCGTAGATATTCTTTTTCCCAATATAGGCCTCTTAGCGCTCAGAATGTCCAATTGCAATTTCTATAGAAATAGTGTTTCAGAACGGCTCAACCAAAAGCAAGTTTTAACTCAGTTAGTTGAATGCAGAGATCAGAAAGAAGTTTCACAGAATGCTTCTGTGTAATTTATATTTGAATATATTCCTTTTTCCACTATTACCCTCTTAGCGCTCCGAATATCCACTTGCATTTTCTACAGAAAGAGTGTTCAGAACTGTGCAATCAAAGGTATGGTTTAAATCTGTTAGCTGAATGCACATATCAGAAATAGGTTTCACACAATGCTTCTGTGTAGTTTTTATTTGAATATATTATTTTTCGCAATATAGGCCTCCTAGCGCTCAGAATGTCCAATTACAGTTTCTACAGAAACACTGTTTAAGAACGGCTCAATCAAAAGTAAGGTTCAACTCTGTTAGTTGAATGTACAGAACACAAAGTTGTTTCATACAATGCTTCTGTGTAGTTTATAATTGAATATATTCCTTTTTCCACTATTACCGTATTAGCGCTCCGAATGTCCACTTGCATTTTCTACAGAAAGAGTGTTCAGAACTGCGCAATCAAAAGTATGGTTTAACTCTGTTAGCTGAATGCACATATCAGAAATAAGTTTCACACAATGCTGCTGTGTAGTTTTTATTTGA
This sequence comes from Symphalangus syndactylus, assembly GCF_028878055.3. Taxonomy (NCBI): domain Eukaryota; kingdom Metazoa; phylum Chordata; class Mammalia; order Primates; family Hylobatidae; genus Symphalangus; species Symphalangus syndactylus. The sequence continues at coordinate 14,573,288 of NC_072441.2, forward strand.
AGATATTATTTTTCCCAATATATGCCTCTTAGCGCTCAGAATATCCAATTGCAGTTTCTACACAAAGAGTGTTTCAGAACGGCTCAATCAAAAGTAAGGTTCAACTCTGTTAGTTGAATGCACAGAACATAAAGAAGTTTCATACAATGCTTCTGTGTAGTTTATATTTGAACATATTCCTTTTTCCATTATTACCCACTTAGTGCTCCGAATGTAAAGTTGCATTTTCTACAGACAGAGTGTTTCAAATCTCCTCAATCAAAAGTATGGTTTAACTCTGTTAGCTGAATGCTCAGATCAGAAAGAAGTTTCACAGAATGCTTCTGTGTAGCTTATATTTGAATATATTCCTTTTTCCACTACTACCCTCTTAGCGCTCCAAATGTCCAGTTGCATTTTCTACAGAAAGAGTGTTCAGAACCGCTCTATCAAAAGTATGGTTTAATTCTGTTAGTTGAATGCACAGATCAGAAAGAAGTTTAACAGAATGATTCTGTGTAGTTTATATTTGAAGATATTACTTTTTCCAGTATTACCCTCTTAGCGCTCCGAAGGTCCACTTGCATTATCTACAGAAGGAGTGTTCACAACGGCTCAATCAAAAGTATGGTTTTACTCTATTAGTTGAATGCCCATATCAGAAATATGTTTCACAGAATGCTTCTGTGTAGTTTTTATTTGAAGATATTCCTTTTCCCAATATAGGCCTCTTAGCGCTCAGAATGTCCAATTGCAGTTTCTACACAAAGAGTGTTTGAGAACGGCTCCATCAAAAGTAAGGTTCAACTCAGTTATTTGAATGCACAGAACAGAAAGAAGTTTCACAGAATGCTTCTGTGTAGTTTATATTTGAACATATTCCTTTTTCCACTATTACCCACTTAGCGCTCCAAATGTCCAGTAGCATTTTCTACAGAAAGAGTGTTTCAGAACTGCTCAATCAAAAGTATGGTTTAACTCTGTTAGCTGAATGCACAGATCAGAAAGAAGTTTAACAGAATGCTTCTGTGTAGTGTTTATATGAAAATATTCTTTTTACCAATATATGCCTCTTAGCGCTCAGAATGTCCAATTGCAGTTTCTATAGAAAGAGTGTTTCAGAACGGCTCAATGAAAAGTAAGGTTCACTTCTTTTAGTTGAATGCACAGAACAGAAAGAAGTTTCACAGAATGATTCTGTGTAGTATTTAGTTGAAGATATTCCTTTATTGACTATTACCCACTTAGCGCTCCGAATGTCCACTGGCAGTTTCTACACAAAGAGTGTTTCAGAACTGTTCCTTCAAAAGTAAGGCTAAACTCTGTTAGTTGAATTCAGAGAACAGAAAGGAGTTTCTGAGAATGCTTCTGTGTAGTTTTTATTTGGAGTTATTCCTTTTTCCTCTATTACAATCTTAGCGCTCCGAAGGTCCCCATGCATTTTCTACACAAAGAGTGTTTCATAACTGCTCAATCAAAAGTATGGTTTAGATCTGTTAACTGAATGCACAGATCAGAAATAAGTTTCAGAGAATGCTTCTGTGTAGTTTTTATTTGGAGATATTCCTTTTTCCACTAATACAATCTTAGCACTCCGAATGTCCACTTTCATTTTCTACAGAAAGAGTGTTTCAGAACGGCTCAATCAAAACAAAGGTTCAACACTTTTAGTTGAATGCACTGAACAGAAAAAGTTTCACAGAACGCTTCTGTGTAGTTTTTATGTGTAGATATTCTTTTTCCCAATATAGGCCTCTTAGCGCTCAGAATATCCAATTGCATTTTCTACAGAAAGAGAGTTTCAGAACGGCTCAATCAAAAGCAAGGTTTAACTCAGTTAGTTGAATGCAGAGATCAGAAAGAAGTTTCACAGAATGCTTCTGTGTAGTTTATATATGAATATATTGCTTTTTCCACTATTACCCTCTTAGCGCTCCGAATGTCCACTTGCATTTTCTACAGAAAGAGTGTTCAGAACTGTGCAATGAAATGTATGGTTTAACTCTGTTAGCTGAATGCACATATCACAAATAAGTTTCACACAATGCTTCTGTGTAGTTTTTATTTGAATATATTATTTTTCGCAATATAGGCCTCCTAGCGCTCAGAATGTCCAATTACAGTTTCTACAGAAACAGTGTTTAAGAACGGCTCAATCAAAAGTAAGGTTCAACACTATTAGTTGAATGTACAGAACACAAAGTTGTTTCATACAATGCTTCTGTGTAGTTTATATTTGAACATATTCCTTTTTCCACTATTACCCACTTAGCGCTCCGAATGTCCAGTTGCATTTTATACAGACAGACTGTTTCAAAACTGCTCAATCAAAAGTATGGTTTAACTCTGTTAGCTGAATGCTCATATCAGAAAAAGTTTCACAGAATGTTTCTCTGTAGTTTATATTTGAATATATTCTTTTTCAACTACTACCCTCTTAGCGCTCCAAATGTCCAGTTGCATTTTCTACAGAAAGAGTATTCAGAACTGCTCAATCCAAAGTATGGTTTAACTCTGTTAGCTGAATGCACATATCAGAAATAAGTTTCACACAATGCTGCTGTGTAATTTTTATTTGAAGATATTATTTTTCCCAATATAGGCCTCTTAGCGCTCAGAATGTCCAATTGCATTTTCTACAGAAAGTGTTTCAGAACGGCTCAATCAAAAGTAAGTTTCAAATCTGTTAGTTGAATGCACAGAACAGAAAGAAGTTTCATACAATGCTTCTGTGTAGTTTATATTTGAACATATTCCTTTTTCCATTATTACCCACTTAGCGCTCCGAATGTCCAATTGCATTTTCTACAGACAGAGTTTTTCAGAACTGCTCAATCAAAAGTATGGTTTAACTCTGTTAGCTGAATGCTCAGATCAGAAAGAAGATTCACAGAATGCTTCTGTGTAGTTTATATTTGAATATACAACTTTTTCCACTACTACCCTCTTAGCGCTCCAAATGTCCAGTTGCATTTTCTACAGAAAGAGTGTTCAGAACTGCTCAATCAAAAGTATGTTTTAACTCTGTTACCTGAATGCTCAGATCAGAAAGAAGTTTCACAGAATGATTCTGTGTAGTTTATATTTGAAGATATTCCTTTTTCCACTATTACACTGTTAGGGCTCCAAATCTCCACTTTCATTTTCTACAGAAAGAGTGTTTCAGAACGGCTCAATCAAAACTAATGTTCAACTCATTTAGTTGAATGCACAGAACAGAAAGAAGTTTCACAGAATGCTTCTGTGTAGTATTTAGTTGAAGATATTCCTTTTTCGACTATTACCGTCTTAGCGCTCCGAATGTCCACTGGCAGTTCCTACACAAAGAGTGTTTCAGAACTGCTCCTTCAAAAGTAAGGCTCAGCTCTGTTAGTTGAATGCAGAGAACAGAAAGTAGTTTCAGAGAATGCTTCTGTGTAGTTTTTATTTGGAGATATTCCTTTTTTCACTATTACCCTCTTAGCGCTCCGAATGTCCACTTGCATTTTCTACAGAAAGAGTGTTCAGAAAGGCTCAATCAAAAGTATGGTTTTACTCTATTAGTTGAATGCCCATATCAGAAATAAGTTTCACAGAATGCTTCTGTGTAGTTTTTATTTGAAGATATTCTTTTTCCGAATATAGGCCTCTTAGCGCTCAGAATGTCCAATTGCAGTTTCTACAGAAGGAGTGTTTCAGAACGGCTCCATCAAAAGTAAGGTTCAACTCAGTTAGTTGAATGCACAGAACAGAAAGAAGTTTCACAGAATGCTTCTGTGTAGTTTATATTTGAATATATTCCTCTTCCAGTATTACCGTCTTAGCGCTCCGAATATCCACTTGCATTTTCTACAGAAAGAGTGTTTCAGAACGGCTCAATCAAAAATAAGGTTCAAATCTGTTAGTTGAATGCACAGAACAGAAAGAAGTTTCATACAATGCTTCTGTGTAGTTTATATTTGAATATATTCCTTTTTCCACTACTACCCTCTTAGCGCTCCATATATCCAGTTGCATTTTCTACAGAAAGAGTGTTCAGAACTGCTCAATCAAAAGTATGGTTTAACTCTGTTAGCTGCATGCACAGATCAGAAATAAGTTTCACAGAATTATTCTGTGTAGTTTATATTTGAAGATATTCCTTTTTCCACTATTACCCACTTAGTGCTCCAAATGTCCAGTTGCATTTTCTACAGAAAGAGTGTTTCAGAACTGCTCAATCAAAAGTATGGTTTAACTCTGTTAGCTGAATGCACATATCAGAAAGAAGTTTCACAGAATGCTTCTGTGTAGTTTATATTTTAATATATTCTTTTTCCACTAGTACACTCTTAGCGCTCCAAATGTCCGGTTGCATTTTCCACAGAAAGAGTGTTCAGAACTGCTCAATCAAAAGTATGGTTTAACTCTGTTAGCTGAATGCACAGATAAGAAAGAAGTTTCACTGAATGATTCTGTGTAGTTTATATTTGAAGAAATTACTTTTTCCAGTATTAACCTCTTAGCGCTCCGAATGTCCACTTGCATTTTCTACAGAAAGAGTGTTGAGAACGGCTCAATCAAAAGTATGGTTTTACTTTATTAGTTGAATGCCCATATCAGAAATTAGTTTCACAGAATGCTTCTGTGTAATTTTTATTTGAAGATATTCTTTTTCCCAATATAGGCCTCTTAGCGCTCAGAATGTCCAATTGCATTTTCTACAGAAAGAGTGTTTCAGAACGGCTCCATCAAAAGTAAGGTTCAACTCAGTTGAATGCACAGAATAGAATGAAGTTTCACAGAATGCTTCTGTGTAGTTTATAGTTGCATATATTCTTTTTCCAGTATTACCATCTTAGCGCTCCGAATATCCACTTGCATTTTCTGCAGAAAGAGTGTTTCAGAACGGCTCAATCAAAAATAAGGTTCAACTCTGTTAGTTGAATGCACAGAACAGAAAGAAGTTTCATAAAATGCTTCTGTGTAGTTTATATTTGAATATATTCCTTTTTCCACTACTACCCACTTAGCGCTCCTAATATACATTTGCATTTTCTACAGAAAGAGTGTTCAGAACTGCTCAATCAAAAGTATGGTTTAATTCTGTTTGCTGAATGCACAGATCAGAAATAAGTTACACAGAATGATTCTGTGTAGTTTGTATTTGAAGATATTCCTTTTTCCACTATTACCCACTTAGCGCTCCAAATGTCCAGTAGCATTTTCTACAGAAAGAGTGTTTCAGAACTGCTCAATCAAAAGTATGGTTTAACTCTGTTAGCTGAATGCACAGATCAGAAAGAAGTTTAACAGAATGCTTCTGTGTAGTGTTTATATGAAAATATTCTTTTTACCAATATATGCCTCTTAGCGCTCAGAATGTCCAATTGCAGTTTCTATAGAAAGAGTGTTTCAGAACGGCTCAATGAAAAGTAAGGTTCACTTCTTTTAGTTGAATGCACAGAACAGAAAGAAGTTTCACAGAATGATTCTGTGTAGTATTTAGTTGAAGATATTCCTTTATTGACTATTACCCACTTAGCGCTCCGAATGTCCACTGGCAGTTTCTACACAAAGAGTGTTTCAGAACTGTTCCTTCAAAAGTAAGGCTAAACTCTGTTAGTTGAATTCAGAGAACAGAAAGGAGTTTCTGAGAATGCTTCTGTGTAGTTTTTATTTGGAGATATTCCTTTTTCCTCTATTACAATCTTAGCACTCCGAAGGTCCCCATGCATTTTCTACACAAAGAGTGTTTCATAACTGCTCAATCAAAAGTATGGTTTAGATCTGTTAACTGAATGCACAGATCAGAAATAAGTTTCAGAGAATGCTTCTGTGTAGTTTTTATTTGGAGATATTCCTTTTTCCACTAATACAATCTTAGCGCTCCGAATGTCCACTTTCATTTTCTACAGAAAGAGTGTTTCAGAACGGCTCAATCAAAACAAAGGTTCAACACTTTTAGTTGAATGCACTGAACACAAAAAGTTTCAAAGAACGCTTCTGTGTAGTTTTTATGTGTAGATATTCTTTTTCCCAATATAGGCCTCTTAGCGCTCAGAATATCCAATTGCATTTTCTACAGAAAGAGAGTTTCAGAACGGCTCAATCAAAAGCAAGGTTTAACTCAGTTAGTTGAATGCAGAGATCAGAAAGAAGTTTCACAGAATGCTTCTGTGTAGTTTATATATGAATATATTGCTTTTTCCACTATTACCCTCTTAGCGATCGGAATGTCCACTTGCATTTTCTACAGAAAGAGTGTTCAGAACTGTGCAATCAAATGTATTGTTTAACTCTGTTAGCTGAATGCACATATCACAAATAAGTTTCACACAATGCTTCTGTGTAGCTTTTATTTGAATATATTATTTTTCGCAATATAGGCCTCCTAGCGCTCAGAATGTCCAATTACAGTTTCTACAGAAACAGTGTTTAAGAACGGCTCAATCAAAAGTAAGGTTCAACTCTGTTAGTTGAATGTACAGAACACAAAGTTGTTTCATACAATGCTTCTGTGTAGTTTATATTTGAACATATTCCTTTTTCCACTATTACCCACTTAGCGCTCCGAATGTCCAGTTGCATTTTATACAGACAGACTGTTTCAAAACTGCTCAATCAAAAGTATGGTTTAACTCTGTTAGCTGAATGCTCATATCAGAAAAAGTTTCACAGAATGTTTCTCTGTGGTTTATATTTGAATATATTCTTTTTCAACTACTACCCTCTTAGCGCTCCAAATGTCCAGTTGCATTTTCTACAGAAAGAGTATTCAGAACTGCTCAATCCAAAGTATGGTTTAACTCTGTTAGCTGAATGCACATATCAGAAATAAGTTTCACACAATGCTGCTGTGTAATTTTTATTTGAAGATATTATTTTTCCCAATATAGGCCTCTTAGCGCTCAGAATGTCCAATTGCTGTTTCGACAGAAAGTGTTTCAGAACGGCTCAATCAAAAGTAAGTTTCAAATCTGTTAGTTGAATGCACAGAACAGAAAGAAGTTTCATACAATGCTTCTGTGTAGTTTATATTTGAACATATTCCTTTTTCCATTATTACCCACTTAGCGCTCCGAATGTCCAATTGCATTTTCTACAGACAGAGTTTTTCAAAACTGCTCAATCAAAAGTATGGTTTAACTCTGTTAGCTGAATGCTCAGATCAGAAAGAAGTTTCACAGAATGCTTCTGTGTAGTTTATTTTTGAATATACACCTTTTTCCACTACTACCCTCTAAGCGCTCCAAATGTCCAGTTGCATTTTCTACAGAAAGAGTGTTCAGAACTGCTCAATCAAAAGTATGGTTTAACTCTGTTAGCTGAATGCACAGATCAGAAATAAGTTTCACAGAATTATTCTTTGTAGTTTATATTTGAAGATATTCCTTTTTCCACTATTACCCACTTAGCGCTCCAAATGTCCAGTTGCATTTTCTACAGAAAGAGTGTTTCAGAACTGCTCAATCAAAAGTATGGTTTAACTCTGTTAGCTGAATGCACATATCAGAAAGAAGTTTCACAGAATGCTTCTGTGTAGTTTATATTTGAATATATTCTTTTTCCACTACTACCCTCTTAGCGCTCCAAATGTCCAGTTGCATTTTCCACAGAAAGAATGTTCAGAACTGCTCAATCAAAAGTATGGTTTAACTCTGTTAGCTGAATGCACAGATCAGAAAGAAGTTTCACAGAATTATTCTGTGTAGTTTATATTTGAAGAAATTACTTTTTCCAGTATTACCCTCTTAGCGCTCCGAATGTCCACTTGCATTTTCTACAGAAAGAGTGTTGAGAACGGCTCAATCAAAAGTATGGTTTTACTTTATTAGTTGAATGCCCATATCAGAAATTAGTTTCACAGAATGCTTCTGTGTAATTTTTATTTGAAGATATTCTTTTTCCCAATATAGGCCTCTTAGCACGCAGAATGTCCAATTGCAGTTTCTACAGAAAGAGTGTTTCAGAACGGCTCAATCAAAAGTAAGGTTCAACACTGTTAGTTGAATGCACAGAACAGAAAGAAGTTTCATACAATGCTTCTGTGTAGTTTATATTTGAACATATTTCTTTTTCCACGGTTACCCACTTAGCGCTCCGAATGTCCAGTTGCATTTTCTACAGACAGAGTGTTTCAAAACTGCTCAATCAAAAGTATGGTTTAACTCTGTTAGCTCAATGCTCAGATCAGAAAGAAGTTTCACAGAATGCTTCTGTGTAGTTTATATTTGAATATATTCCTTTTTCCACTACTACCCTCTTAGCGCTCCAAATGTCCAGTTGCATTTTCTACAGAAAGAGTGTTCAGAACTGCTCAATCAAAAGTATGGTTTAACTCTGTTAGCTGAATGCACAGATCAGAAAGAAGTTTCACAGAATGATTCTGTGTAGTTGATATTTGAAGATATTACTTTTTCCACTATTACCCTCTTAGCGCTCCGAATCTCCACTTGCATTTTCTACAGAAAGAGTGTTTCAGAACGGCTCAATCAAAACTAAGGTTCAACTCTTTTAGTTGAATGCACAGAACAGAAAGAAGTTTCACAGAATGCTTCAGTGTAGTATTTAGTTGAAGATATTCCTTTTTCGACTATTACCGTCTTAGCGCTCCGAATGTCCACTGGCAGTTTCTACACAAAGAGTGTTTCAGAACTGCTACTTCAAAAGTAAGGCTCAGCTCTGTTAGTTGAATGCAGAGAACAGAAAGGAGTTTCAGAGAATGCTTCTGTGTAGTTTTTATTTGGAGATATTCCATTTTCCACTATTACAATCTTAGCGCTCCGAATGTCCACTTGCATTTTCTACAGAAAGAGTGGTCAGAACTGCTCAATCAAAAGAATGGTTTAACTCTGTTAGCTGTATGAACAGATCAGAAAGAAGTTTCACAGAATGCTTCTGTGTAGTTTTTATTTGAAGAAATTCTTTTTCCCAATATAGGCCACTTAGCGCTCTGAATGTCCAATTGCAGTATCTACAGAAAGAGTGTTACAGAACTGTTCAATCAAAAATAAGGTTCAATAGTGTTAGTTGAATGCACAGAACAGAAAGAAGTTTCATACAATGCTTCTGTGTAGTTTATATTTGAAGATATTCCTTTTTCCACTATTACCCACTTAGCGCTCAAAATGTCCAGTTGCATTATCTACCGAAAGAGTGTTTCAGAACTGCTCAATCAAAAGTAAGGTTCAACTCTTTTAGTTGAATGCACAGAACAGAAAGAAGTTTCACAGAATGCTTCTGTGTAGTTTATATTTGAATATATTCCTTTTTCCACAATTACCCTCTTAGCGCTCCGAATGTCCACTTGCATTTTCTACAGAAAGAGTGTTCAGAACTGCTCAATCAAACTGTGGTTTAACTCTGTTAGCTGAATGCCAATATCAGAAATAAGTTTAACAGAATGCTTCTGTGTAGTTTTTATTTGAAGATATTCTTTTTCCCAATATAGGCCTCTTAGCGCTCAGAATGTCCAATTGCAGTTTCTACAGAAAGAGTGTTTCAGAACGGCTGCATCAAAAGTAAAGTTCAACTCAGTTAGTTGAATGCAAAGAACAGAAAGAAGTTTCACAGAATGCTTCTGTGTAGTTTGTATTTGAATATATCCTTTTTCCACTACTACCCTCTTAGCGCTCCAAATGTCCAGTTGCATTTTCTACAGAAAGAGTGTTCAGAGCTGCTCAATCAAAAGTATGGTTTAATTCTGTTAGCTGAATGCACAGATCAGAAAGTAGTTTCACAGAATGATTCTGTGTAGTTGATATTTGAAGATATTACTTTTTCCACTATTACCCCCTTACCGCTCCAAATGTCCAGTTGCATTTTCTACAGAAAGAGTGTTTCAGAACTGCTCAATCAAAAGTATGGTTTAACTCTGTTAGTTGAATGCAGAGATCAGAAAGAAGTTTCACAGAATGCTTCTGTGTAGTGTTTATATGAAGATATTCTTTTTACCAATATAGGCCTCTTAGCGCTCAGAATGTCCAATTGCAGTTTCTATAGAAAGAGTGTTTCAGAACGGCTCAATAAAAATAAGGTTCACCTCTTTTAGTTGAATGCACAGAACAGAAAGAAGTTTCACAGAATGCTTCTGTGTAGTATTTAGTTGAAGATATTCCTTTTTTGACTATTATCCACTTAGCGCTCCGAATGTCCACTGGCAGTTTCTACACAAAGAGTGTTTCAGAACTGCTCCTTCAAAAGTAAGGCTAAACTCTGTTAGTTGAATGCAGAGAACAGAAAGGAGTCTCAGAGAATGCTTCTGTGTAGTTTTTATTTGGAGATATTTCCTTTTCCTCTATTACAATCTTAGCGCTCCGAATGTCCACTTGCATTTTCTACAGAACGAGTGTTTCATAACTGCTCAATCAAAAGTATGGTTTAGCTCTGTTAACTGAATGCACTGATCAGAAATAAGTTTCACAGAATGCTTCTGTGTAGTTTTTATTTGAAGATATTCTTTTTAACAATGTAGGCCTCTTAGCGCTTAGAAAGTCCAATTGCAGTTTCTACAGAAAGAGTGTTTCAGAACGGCTCAATCAAAAGTAAGGTTCAACTCTGTTAGTTGAATGCACAGAACAGAAAGAAGTTTCACAGAATGCTTCTGTGTACTTTTTATTTGAATATATTCCTTTTTCAACTATTACCCTCTTAGCGCTCTGAATGTCCACTTACATTTTCTACAGAAAGAGTGTTCAGAACGGCTCAATCAAAAGTATGGTTTTACTCTGATAGTTCAATGCACAGATCCGAAAGAAGTTTCACAGAATGCTTCTGTGTAGTTTTTATTTGTAGATATTCTTTTTCCCAAAATAGGACTTTTAGCGGTCAGAATGTCCGTTTGCAGTTTCTACAGAAAGAGTGTTTCACAACGGCTCCATCAAAAGTAAGGTTCAAATCAGTTAGTTGGATGCACAGAACTGAAAGAAGTTTCACAGAATGCTTCTGTGTAGTTTATAATTTCATATATTCCTTTTCCCACTATTACCGTATTAGCGCTCCGAATGTCCACTTGCATTTTCTACAGAAAGAGTGTTCAGAACTGCGCAATCAAAAGTATGGTTTAGCTCTGTTAGCTGAATGCACATATCAGAAATAAGTTTCACACAATGCTGCTGTGTAGTTTTTATTTGAAGATATTATTTTGCCCAGTATAGGCCTCTTAGCGGTCAGAATGTCCAATTGCAGTTTCTACAGAAAGAGTGTTTCAGAACGGCTCAATCAAAAGTAAGGCTCAACTCTGTTACTTGAATGCACAGAACAGAAGGAAGTTTCATACAATGCTTCTGTGTAGTTTATATTTGAACATATTCCTTTTTCCATTATTACCCACTTAGCGCTCCGAATGTCCAGTTGCATTTTCTACAGACAGAGTGTTTCAAATCTCCACAATCAAAAGTATGCTTTAACTCTGTTAGCTGAATGCTCAGATCAGAATGAAGTTTCACAGAATGCTTCTGTGTAGCTTATATTTGAATATATTCCTTTTTCCACTACTAAACTCTTAGCGCTCCAAATGTCCAGTTGCATTTTCTACAGAAAGAGTGTTCAGAACTGCTCTATCAAAACTATGGTTTAACTCTGTTAGCTGAATGCACATATCAGAAAGAAGTTTCACAGAATGATTCTGTGTAGTATTTAGTTGAAGATATTCCTTTTTTACTATTACCCACTTAGCGCTCCGAATATCCACTGGCAGTTTCTACACAAAGAGTGTTTCAGAACTGCTCCTTCAAAAGTAAGGCTAAACTCTGTTAGTTGAATGCAGAGAACAGAAAGGAGTCTCAGAGAATGCTTCTGTGTAGTTGTTATTTGGAGATATTCCCTTTTCCTCTATTACAATCTTAGCGCTCCGAATGTCCACTTGCATTTTCTACAGAACGAGTGTTTCATAACTGCTCAATCAAAAGTATGGTTTAGCTCTGTTAACTGAATTCACTGATCAGAAATAAGTTTCACAGAATGCTTCTGTGTAGTTTTTATTAGAAGATATGCTTTTTAACAATGTTGGCCTCTTAGCGCTTAGAAAGTTCAATTGCGGTTTCTACAGAAAGAGTGTTTCAGAACGGCTCAATCAAAAGTAAGGTTCAACTCTGTTAGTTGAATGCACAGAAGAGAAAGAAGTTTCAAAGAATGCTTCTGTGTACTTTTTATTTGAATATATTCCTTTTTCAACAATTACCCTCTTAGCGCTCTGAATGTCCACTTACATTTTCTACAGAAAGAGTGTTCAGAACGGCTCAATCAAAAGTATGGTTTTACTCTGTTAGTTCAATGCACAGATCCGAAAGAAGTTTCACAGAATGCTTCTGTGTAGTTTTTATTTGTAGATATTCTTTTTCCCAATATAGGCCTTTTAGCGGTCAGAATGTCCGATTGCAGTTTCTACAGAAAGAGTGTTTCACAACGGCTCCATCAAAAGCAAGGTTCAAATCAGTTACTTGAATGCACAGAACTGAGAGAAGTTTCACAGAATGCTTCTGTGTAGTTTATAATTTCATATATTCCTTTTCCCACTATTACCATATTAGCGCTCCGAATGTCCACTTACATTTTCTACAGAAAGAGTGTTCAGAACTGCGCAATCAAAAGTATGGTTTAGCTGTGTTAGCTGAATGCACATATCAGAAGTAAGTTTCACACAATGCTGCTGTGTAGTTTTTATTTGAAGATATTATTTTTCCCAATATAGGCCTCTTAGCGCTCTGAATGTCCAATTGCAGTTTCTACAGAAAGAGTGTTTCAGAACGGCTCAATCAAAAGTAAGGTTCAACTCTGTTAGTTGAATGCACAGAACAGAAAGAAGTTTCATACAATGATTCTGTGTAGTTTATATTTGAACATATTCCTTTTTCCATTATTACCCACTTAGCGCTCCGAATGTCCAGTTGCATTTTCTACACACAGAGTGTTTCAAATCTCCTCAATCAAAAGTATGGTTTAACACTGTTAGCTGAATGCTCAGATCAGAATGAAGTTTCACAGAATGCTTCTGTGTAGCTTATATTTGAATATATTCCTTCTTCCACTACTAAACTCTTAGCGCTCCAAATGTCCAGTTGCATTTTCTACAGAAAGAGTGTTCAGAACTGCTCTATCAAAACTATGGTTTAACTCTGTTAGCTGAATGCACATATCAGAAAGAAGTTTCACAGAATAATTCTTTGTAGTTTATATTTTAAGATATTCCTTTTTCCACTATTACCCTCTTAGCGCTCCGAATCTCCACTTTCATTTTCTACAGAAAGAGTGTTTCAGAACGGCTCAATCAAAACTAAGGTTCAACACTTTTAGTTGAATGCACAGAACAGAAAGAAGTTTCACAGAATGCTTCTGTGTAGTATTTAGTTGAAGATATTCCTTTTTCGACTATTACCCTCTTAGCGCTCTGAATTTCCACTGGCAGTTTCTACACAAAGAGTGTTTCAGAACTGCTCCTTCAAAAGTAAGGCTCAGCTCTGTTAGTTGAATGCAGAGAACAGAAAGGAGTTTCAGAGAATGCTTCTGTGTAGTTTTTATTTGGAGATATTCTTTTTTCCACTATTACTATCTTAGCGCTCCAAATGTCCACTTGCATTTTCTACAGAAAGAGTGTTTCAGAACGGCTCAATCAAAACTAAGTTTCAACACTTTTAGTTGAATGCACAGAACAGAAACAAGTTTCACAGAATGCTTCTCTGTAGTTTTTATTTGTAGATATTCTTTTTCCCAATATAGGCCTCTTAGCGCTCAGAATGTCCAATTGCATTTTCTACAGAAAGAGTGTTCCAGAACGGCTCAATCAAAAGCAAAGTTCAACTCAGTTAGTTGAATGCAAAGAATAGAAAGAAGTTTCACAGAATGCTTCTGTGTAGTTTATATTTGAATATATTGCTTTTTCCACTATTACCCTCTTAGCGCTCCGAATGTACATTGCATTTTCTACAGAAAGAGGGTTCAGAACTGCGCAATCAAAAGTATGGTTTAACTCTGTTACCTGAACGCACATATGAGAAATAAGTTTCACACAATGCTTCTGTGTAGTTTTTATTTGAAGATATTATTTTTCCCAATATAGGCCTCTTAGGGCTCAGAATGTCCAATTGCAGTTTCTACAGAAAGAGTGTTTCAGAACGGCTAAATCAAAAGTAAGTTTCAACTCTGTTAGTTGAATGTACAGAACAGAAAGCTGTTTCATACAATGCTTCTGTGTAGTTTATATTTGAACATATTCCTTTTTCCACTATTACCCACTTAGCGTTCCGAATGTCCAGTTGGATTTTCTACAGACAGAGTGTTTCAAAACTGCTCAGTCAAAACTATGGTTTAACTCTGTTAGCTGAATGCTCAGTTCAGAAAGAAGTTTCACAGAATGCTTCTGTGTAGTTTATATTTGAATATAATCCTTTTTCCACTACTACCCTCTTAGCGCTCCAAATGTCCAGTTGCATTTTCTACAGAAAGAGTGTTCAGAACTGCTCAATGAAAAGTATGGTTTAATTCTGTTAGCTGAATGCACATATCAGAAAGAAGTTTCACAGAATGATTCTGTGTAGTTTATATTTGAAGATATTACTTTTTCTAGTATTACCCTCTTAGCGCTCCGAATGTCCACTTGCATTTTCTACAGAAAGAGTGTTCAGAACGGCTCAATCAAAAGCATGCTTTTACTCTATTAGTTTAATGCCCATATCAGAAATAAGTTTCACAGAATGCTTATGTGTAGTTTTTATTTGAAGATATTCTTTTTCCCAATATAGGACTCTTAGCGCTCAGAATGTCCAATTGCAGTTTCTACAGAAAGAGTGTTTCAGAACGGCTGCATCAAAAGTAATGTTCAACTCAGTTAGTTGAATGCAAAGAACAGAAAGAAGTTTCACAGAATGCTTCTGTGTAGTTTATATTTGAATATATCCCTTTTTCCACTAATACACTCTTAGCGCTCCAAATGTCCAGTTTCATTTTCTACAGAAAGAGTGTTCAGAACTGCTCAATCAAAAGTATGGTTTAATTCTGTTAGCTGAATGCACAGATCAGAAAGAAGTTTCACAGAATGATTCTGTGTAGTTGATATTTGAAGATATTACTTTTTCCACTATTACCCACTTACCGCTCCAAATGTCCAGTTGCATTTTCTACAGAAAGAGTGTTTCAGAACTGCTCAATCAAAAGTATGGTTTAACTCTGTTACCTGAATGCACAGATCAGAAAGAAGTTTCACAGAATGCTTCTGTGTAGTGTTTATATGAAGATATTCTTTTTACCAATATAGGCCTCTTAGCGCTCAGAATGTCCAATTGCAGTTTCTATAGAAAGAGTGTTTCAGAACGGCTCAATCAAAATAAGGTTCACCTCTTTTAGTTGAATGCACACAACAGAAAGAAGTTTCACAGAATGCTTCTGTGTAGTATTTAGTTGAAGATATTCCTTTTTTGACTATTACCCACTTAGTGCTCCGAATGTCCACTGGCAGTTTGTACACAAAGAGTGTTTCAGAACTGCTCCTTCAAAAGTAATGCTAAACTCTGTTAGTTGAATGCAGAGAACAGAAAGGAGTTTCAGAGAATGCTTCTGTGTAGTTTTATTTGGAGATATTACTTTTTCCTCTATTACAATCTTAGCGCTCAGAATGTGCACTTGCATTTTCTACAGAACGAGTGTTTCATAACTGCTCAATCAAAAGTATGTTTTAGCTCTGTTAACTGAATGCACTGATCAGAAATAAGTTTCACAGAATGCTTCTGTGTAGTTTTTATTTGAAGATATTCTTTTTAACAATGTAGGCCTCTTAGAGCTTAGAAAGTCCAATTGCAGTTTCTACAGAAAGAGTGTTTCAGAACGGCTCAATAAAAAGTAAGTTTCAACTCTGTTAGTTGAATGCACAGAACAGAAAGAAGTTTCACACAATGCTTCTGTGTAGTTTATATTTGAATATATTCCTTTTTCAACTATTACCCTCTTAGCACTCTTAATGTCCACTTACATTTTCTACAGAAAGAGTGTTCAGAACGGCTCAATCAAAAGTATGGTATTACTCTGTTAGTTCAATGCACAGATCCGAAAGAAGTTTCACAGAATGCTTCTGTGTAGTTTTTATTTGTAGATATTCTTTTTCCCAATATAGGCCTTTTAGCGGTCAGAATGTCCAATTGCAGTTTCTACAGAAAGAGTGTTTCACAACGGCTCCATCAAAAGTAAGGTTCAACTCAGTTAGTTGAATGCACAGAACTGAAAGAAGTTTCACAGAATGCTTCTGTGTAGTTTATAATTGAATAGATTACTTTTTCCACTATTACCCTATTAGCGCTCCGAATGTCCACTTGCATTTTCTACAGAAAGAGTGTTCAGAACTGCGCAATCAAAAGTATGGTTTAGTTCTGTTAGCTGAATGCACATATCAGAAATAAGTTTCACACAATGCTGCTGTGTAGTTTTTATTTGAAGATATTCTTTTTCCCAATATAGGCCTCTTATCGCTCAGAATGTCCAATTGCAGTTTCTACAGAAAGAGTGTTTCAGAACGGCTCAATCAAAAGTAAGGTTCAACTCTGTTAGTTGAATGCACAGAACAGAAAGAAGTTTCATACAATGCTTTTGTGAAGTTTATATTTGAACATATTACTTTTTCCATTATTACCCACTTAGCGCTCCAAATATCCAGTTGCATTTTGTACAGACAGTGTGTTTCAAATCTCCTCAATCAAAAGTATGGTTTAACTCTGTTAGCTGAATGCTCAGATGAGAAAGAAGTTTCACAGAATGCTTCTGTGTAGCTTACATTTGAATATATTCCTTTTTCCACTACTACCCTCTTAGCGCTCCAAACGTCCAGTTGCATTATCTACAGAAAGTGTGTTCAGAACTGCTCTATCAAAACTATGGTTTAACTCTGTTAGCTGAATGCATATATCAGAAAGAAGTTTCACAAAATGATTCTGTGTAGTTTATATTTGAAGATAATATTTTTTCCACTATTACCCTCTTAGCGCTCCGAATCTCCACTTTCATTTTCTACAGAAAGAGTGTTTAAGAATGGCTCAATCAAAACTAAGGTTCAACTCTTTTAGTTGAATGCACAGAACAGAAAGAAGTTTCACACAATGCTTCTGTGTAGTATTTAGTTGAAGATATTCCTTTTTCGAATATTACCCTCTTAGCGCTCTGAATTTCCACTGGCAGTTTCTACACAAAGAGTGTTTCAGAACTGCTCCTTCAAAAGTAAGGCTCAGCTCTGTTAGTTGAATGCAGAGAACAGAAAGGAGTTTCAGAGAATGCTTCTGTGTAGTTTTTATTTGGAGATATTCCTTTTTCCACTATTACTATCTTAGCGCTCCGAAAGTCCACTTGCATTATCTACAGAAAGAGTGTTTCAGAACGGCTCAATCAAAACTAAGGTTCAACACTTTTAGTTGAATGCACAGAAGAGAAAGAAGTTTCACAGAATGCTTCTGTGTAGTTTTTATTTGTAGATATTCTTTTTCCCAATATAGGCCTCTTAGCGCTCAGAATGTCCAATTGCATTTTCTACAGAAAGAGTGATCCAGAACGGCTCAATCAAAAGCAAGGTTCAACTCAGTTAGTTGAATGCAGAGAACAGAAAGAAGTTTCACAGAATGCTTCTGTGTAGTTTATATTTGAATATATTGCTTTTTCCAATATTACCCTCTTAGCGCTCCGAATGTCCACTTGCATTTTCTACAGAAAGAGTGTTCAGATCTGCGCAATAAAAAGTATGGTTTATCTCTGTTAGCTGAACGCACATATCAGAAATAAGTTTCACACAATGTTTCTTTGTAGTTTTTATTTGAATATATTATTTTTCCCAATATAGGCCTCTTAGCGCTCAGAATGTCCAATTGCAGTTTCTACAGAAAGAGTGTTTCAGAACGGCTAAATCAAAAGTAAGGTTCAACCCTGTTAGTTGAATGTACAGAACAGAAAGCTGTTTCATACAATGCTTCTGTGTAGTTTATATTTGAACATATTACTTTTTCCACTATTAGCCACTTAGCGCTCCGAATGTCCAGTTGCATTTTCTACAGACAGAGTGTTTCAAAACTGCTCAGTCAAAACTATGGTTTAACTCTGTTAGCTGAATGCTCAGATCAGAAAGAAGTTTCACAGAATGCTTCTGTGTAGTTTATATTTGAATATATTCCTTTTTCCACTACTACCCTCTTAGCGCTCCAAATGTCCAGTTGCATTTTCTACAGAAAGAATGTTCAGAACTGCTCAATGAAAAGTATGGTTTAATTCTGTTAGCTGAATGCACAGATCAGAAAGAAGTTTCACAGAATGATTCTGTGTAGTTTATATTTGAAGATATTAGTTTTTCTAGTATTACCCTCTTAGCGCTCAGAATGTACACTTGCATTTACTACAGAAAGAGTGTTCAGAATGGCTCAATCAAAAGTAAGGTTTTACTCTATTAGTTGAATGCCTATATCAGAAATAAGTTTCACAGAATGCTTCTGTGTAGTTTTTATTTGAAGACATTCTTTTTCAAAATATAGGCCTCTTGGCGCTCAGAATGTCCAATTGCAGTTTCTACAGATAGAGGTTTTCAGAACGGCTCCATCAAAAGTAAGGTTCAACTCAGTTAGTTGAATGCACAGAACAGAAAGAAGTTTCACAGAATGCTTCTGTTTAGTTTATATTTGAATATATTCCTTTTCCAGTATTACCGTCTTAGCGCTGCGAATATCCACTTGCATTTTCTAAAGAAAGAGTGTTTCAGAACGGCTCAATCAAAAATAAGGTTCAACTCTGTTAGTTAAATGCACAGAAGAGAAAGGAGTTTCATACAATGCTTTTGTGTAGTTTATATTTGAATATATTACTTTTTCCACTACTACCCTCTTAGCGCTCCAAATGTCGAGTTGCATTTTCTACAGAAAGAGTGTTCAGAACTGCTCAATCAAAAGTATGCTTTAACTCTGTTAGCTGAATGCACAGATCAGAAAGAAGTTTCACAGAATGATTCTGTGTGGTTTATATTTGAAGATATTCCTTTTTCCACTATTACCCACTTAGCGCTCCAAATGTCCAGTAGCATTTTCTACAGAAAGAGTGTTTCAGAACTGCTCAATCCAAAGTATGGTTTAACTCTGTTAGCTGAATGGACATATCAGAAAGAAGTTTCACAGAATGCTTCTGTGTAGTGTTTATATGAAAATATTCTTTTTACCAATATAGGCCTCTTAGCGCTCAGAATGTCCAATTGCAGTTTCTACAGAAAGAGTGTTTCACAACGGCTCCATCAAAAGTAGGGTTCAACTCAGTTAGTTGAATGCACAGAACAGAAAGGAGTTTCACAGAATGCTTCTGTGTAGTATTTAGTTGAAGATATTCCTTTATTGACTATTACCCACTTAGCGCTCCGAAAGTCCACTGGCAGTTTCTACACAAAGAGTGTTTCAGAACTGTTCCTTCAAAAGTAAGGCTCAACTCTGTTAGTTGAATTCAGAAAACAGAAAGGAGTTTCAGAGAATGCTTCTGTGTGGTTTTTATTTGGAGATAATACTTTTTCCCCTATTACAATCTTAGCGCTCCGAAGGTCCACTTATATTTTCTACACAAAGAGTGTTTCATAACTGCTCAATCAAAAGTATGGTTTAGCTCTGTTAACTGAATGCACATATCAGAAATATGTTTCACAGAATGCTTCTGTGTAGTTTTTATTTGAAGATATATTTTTAACAATCTAGGCCTCTTAGCGCTTAGAAAGTCCAATTGCAGTTTCTACAGAAAGAGTGTTTCAGAACGGCTCAATCAAAAGTAAGGTTCAACTCTGTTAGTTGAATGCACAGAACAGAAAGAAGTTTCACAGAATGCTTCTGTGTAGTTTATATTTGAATATATTACTTTTTCAACTATTACCCTCTTAGCGCTCCGAATGTCCACTTGCATTTTCTACAGAAAGAGTGTTCAGAACGGCTCAATCAAAAGTATGGTTTTACTCTGTTAGTTGATTGCACATATCCGAAAGAAGTTTCACAGAATGCTTCTGTGTAGTTTTTATTTGTAGATATTCTTTTTCCCAATATAGGCCTTTTAGCGGTCAGAATGTCCAATTGCAGTTTCTACAGAAAGAGTGTTTCACAACGGCTCCATCAAAAGTAAGGTTCAACTCAGTTAGTTGAATGCACAGAACAGAAAGAAGTTTCACAGAATGCTTCTGTGTAGTTTATAATTGAATATATTCCTTTTTCCACTATTACCGTATTAGCGCTCCGAATGTCCACTTGCATTTTCTACAGAAAGAGTGTTCAGAACTGTGCAATCAAAATTATGGTTTAACTCTGTTAGCTGAATGCACATATCAGAAATAAGTTTCACACAATGCTGCTGTGTAGTTTTTATTTGAAGATATTATTATTCCCAATATAGGCCTCTTAGAGCTGAGAATGTCCAATTGCAGTTTCTACAGAAAGAGTGTTTCAGAAGGGCTCAATCAAAAGTAAGGTTCAACTCTGTTAGTTGAATGCACAGAACAGAAAGAATTTTCATACAATGCTTCTGTGTTGTTTATATTTGAACATATTCCTTTTCCCATTATTACCCACTTAGCGCTCCAAATGTCCAGTTGCATTTTCTACAGTCAGAGTGTTTCAAATCTCCTCAATCAAAAGTATGGTTTAACTCTGTTAGCCGAATGCTCAGATCAGAAAGAAGTTTCACAGAATGCTTCTGTGTAGCTTATATTTGAATATATTCCTTTTTCCACTACTACCCTCTTAGCGCTCCAAATGTCCAGTTGCATTTTCTACAGAAAGAGTGTTCAGAACTGCTCAATCAAAAGTATGGTTTAACTCTGTTAGCTGAATGCACATATCAGAAAGAAGTTTCACAGAATGATTCTGTGTAGTTTATATTTGAAGATAATACTTTTTCCACTATTACACTCTTAGCGCTCCGAATCTCCACTTTCATTTTCTACAGAAAGAGTGTTCAGATCTGCTCAATCAAAAGTATGGTTTAACTCTGTTAGCTGAATGCACAGATCAGAAAGAAGTTTCACAGAATGCTTCTGTGTAGTGTTTATATGAAAATATTCTTTTTACCAATATAGGCCTCTTAGCGCTCAGAATGTCCAATTGCAGTTTCTATAGAAAGAGTGTTTCAGAACGGCTCAATGCAAAGTAAGGTTCACCTCTTTTAGTTGAATGCACAGAACAGAAAGTAGTTTCACAGAATGCTTCTGTGTAGTATTTAGTTGAAGATATTTCTTTATTGACTATTACCCACTTAGCCCTCCGAATGTCCACTGGCAGTTTCTACACAAAGAGTGTTTCAGAACTGTTCCTTCAAAAGTAAGGCTCAACTCTGTTAGTTGAATTCAGAGAACAGAAAGGAGTTTCAGAGAATGCTTCTGTGTGGTTTTTATTTGGAGATAATCCTTTTTCCCCTATTACAATCTTAGCGCTCCGAAGGTCCACTTATATTTTCTACACAAAGAGTGTTTCATAACTGCTCAATCAAAAGTATGGTTTAGCTCTGCTAACTGAATGCACATATCAGAAATATGTTTCACAGAATGCTTCTGTGTAGTTTTTATTTGAAGATATTCTTTTTAACAATGTAGGCCTCTTAGCGATTAGAAAGTCCAATTGCAGTTTCTACAGAAAGAGTGTTTCAGAACGGCTCAATCAAAAGTAAGGTTCAACTCTGTTAGTTGAATGCACAGAACAGAAAGAAGTTTCACAGAATGCTTCTGTGTAGTTTATATTTGAATATATTCCTTTTTCAACTACTACCCTCTTAGCGCTCCGAATGTCCACTTGCATTTTCTACAGAAAGAGTGTTCAGAACGGCTCAATCAAAAGTATGGTTTTACTCTGTTAGTTGAATGCACAGATCCGAAAGAAGTTTCACAGAATCATTCTGTGTAGTTTTTATTTGTAGATATTCTTTTTCCCAATATAGGCCTTTTAGCGGTCAGAATGTCCAATTGCAGTTTCTACAGAAAGAGTGTTTCACAACGGCTCCATCAAAAGTAAGGTTCAACTCAGTTAGTTGAATGCACAGAACAGAAAGAAGTTTCACAGAATGCTTCTGTGTAGTTTATAATTGAATATATTCCTTTTTCCACTACTACCCTCTTAGCGCTCCAAATGTCCAGTTGCATTTTCTACAGAAAGAGTGTTCAGAACTGCTCAATCAAAAGTATGGTTTAACTCTGTTAGCTGAATGCACATATCAGAAAGAAGTTTCACAGAATGATTCTGTGTAGTTTATATTTGAAGATAATCCTTTTTCCACTATTACCCTCTTAGCGCTCCGAATCTCCACTTTCATTTTCTACAGAAAGAGTGTTTAAGAACGTCTCAATCAAAACTAAGGTTCAACTCTTTTAGTTGAATACACAGAACAGAAAGAAGTTTCACACAATGCTTCTGTGTAGTATTTAGTTGAAGATATTCCTTTTTCGACTATTACCCTCTTAGCGCTCTGAATTTCCACTGGCAGTTTCTACACAAAGAGTGTTTCAGAACTGCTCCTCCAAAAGTAAGGCACAGCTCTGTTAGTTGAATGCAGAGAACAGAAAGGAGTTTCAGAGAATGCTTCTGTGTAGTTTTTATATGGAGATATTCCTTTTTCCACTATTACTAACTTAGCGCTCCGAATGTCCACTTGCATTTTCTACAGAAAGAGTGTTTCAGAACGGCTCAATCAAAACTAAGGTTCAACACTTTTAGTTAAATGCACAGAACAGAAAGAAGTTTCACAGAATGCTTCTGTGTAGTTTTTATTTGTAGATATTATTTTTCCCAATATAAGCCTCTTAGCGCTCAGAATGTCCAATTGCATTTTCTACAGAAAGAGTGTTCCAGAACGGCTCAATCAAAAGCAAGGTTCAGCTCAGTTAGTTGAATGCAGAGAACAGAAAGAAGTTTCACAGAATGCTTCTTTGCAGTTTATATTTGAGTATATTGCTTTTTCCACTATTACCCTCTTAGCGCTCCGAATTTCAACTTGCATTTTCTACAGAAAGAGTGTTCAGAACTGCGCAATCAAAAGTATGGTTTAACTCTGTTAGCTGAATGCACATATCAGAAATAAGTTTCACACAATGCCTCTGTGTAGTTTTTATTTGAATATATTATTTTTCCCAATATAGGCCTCTTAGGGCTCAGAATGTCCAATTGCAGTTTCTACAGAAAGAGTGTTTCAGAACGGCTCAATCAAAAGTAAGTTTCAACTCTGTTAGTTGAATGTACAGAACAGAAAGATGTTTCATACAGTGCTTCTGTGTAGTTTATATTTGAACATATTCCTTTTTCCACTATTACCCACTTAGCGCTCCGAATGTCCAGTTGCATTTTCTAAAGACAGAGTGTTTCAAAACTGCTCAGTCAAAAGTATGGTTTAAGTCTGTTAGCTGAATGCTCAGATCAGAAAGAAGTTTCACAGAATGCTTCCGTGTAGTTTATATTTGAATATATTCCTTTTTCCACTACGACCCTCTTATCGCTCCAAATGTCTAGTTGCATTTTCTACAGAAAGAGTGTTCAGAACTGCTCAATGAAAAGTATGGTTTAATTCTGTTAGCTGAATGCACAGATCAGAAAGTAGTTTCACAGAATGATTCTGTGTAGTTTATATTTGAAGATATTACTTTTTCTAGTATTACCCTCTTAGCGCTCAGAATGTCCACTTGCATTTTCTACAGAAAGAGTGTTCAGAACGGCTCAATCAAAAGTATGGTTTTACTCTATTAGTTGAATGCCCATATCCGAAATAAGTTTCACAGAATGCTTCTGTGTAGTTTTTATTTGAAGATATTCTTTTTCAAAATATAGGCCTCTTAGCGCTCAGAATGTCCAATTGCAGTTTCTACAGAAAGAGCTTTTCAGAACGGCTCCATCAAAAGTAAGGTTCAACTCAGTTAGTTGAATGCACAGAACAGAAATAAGTTTCACAGAATGCTTCTGTGTAGTTTATATTTGAATATATTCCTTTTCCAGTATTACCGTCGTAGCGCTGCGAATATCCACTTGCATTTTGTAAAGAAAGAGTGTTTCAGAACGGCTCAATCAAAAATAAGGTTCAACTCTGTTAGTTAAATGCACAGAAGAGAAAGGAGTTTCATACAATGCTTCTGTGTAGTTTATATTTGAATATATTACTTTTTCCACTACTACCCTCTTAGCGCTCCAAATGTCCAGTTGCATTTTCTACAGAAAGAGTGTTCAGAACTGCTCAATCAAAAGTATGCTTTAACTCTGTTAGCTGAATGCACAGATCAGAAAGAAGTTTCACAGAATGATTCTGTGTGGTTTATATTTGAAGATATTCCTTTTTCCACTATTACCCACTTAGCGCTCCA
The DNA here is from genome assembly GCF_028878055.3 of Symphalangus syndactylus. NCBI lineage: Eukaryota > Metazoa > Chordata > Mammalia > Primates > Hylobatidae > Symphalangus > Symphalangus syndactylus. The sequence goes on from NC_072441.2 coordinate 14,597,535, forward strand.
AATGTCCAGTAGTATTTTCTACAGAAAGAGTGTTTCAGAACTGCTCAATCCAAAGTATGGTTTAACTCTGTTAGCTGAATGGACATATCAGAAAGAAGTTTCACAGAATGCTTCTGTGTAGTGTTTATATGAAAATATTCTTTTTACCAATATAGGCCTCTTAGCGCTCAGAATGTCCAATTGCAGTTTCTACAGAAAGAGTGTTTCACAACGGCTCCATCAAAAGTAGGGTTCAACTCAGTTAGTTGAATGCACAGAACAGAAAGGAGTTTCACAGAATGCTTCTGTGTAGTATTTAGTTGAAGATATTCCTTTATTGACTATTACCCACTTAGCGCTCCGAAAGTCCACTGGCAGTTTCTACACAAAGAGTGTTTCAGAACTGTTCCTTCAAAAGTAAGGCTCAACTCTGTTAGTTGAATTCAGAAAACAGAAAGGAGTTTCAGAGAATGCTTCTGTGTGGTTTTTATTTGGAGATAATCCTTTTTCCCCTATTACAATCTTAGCGCTACGAAGGTCCACTTATATTTTCTACACAAAGAGTGTTTCATAACTGCTCAATCAAAAGTATGGTTTAGCTCTGTTAACTGAATGCACATATCAGAAATATGTTTCACAGAATGCTTCTGTGTAGTTTTTATTTGAAGATATATTTTTAACAATCTAGGCCTCTTAGCGCTTAGAAAGTCCAATTGCAGTTTCTACAGAAAGAGTGTTTCAGAACGGCTCAATCAAAAGTAAGGTTCAACTCTGTTAGTTGAATGCACAGAACAGAAAGAAGTTTCACAGAATGCTTCTGTGTAGTTTATATTTGAATATATTACTTTTTCAACTATTACCCTCTTAGTGCTCCGAATGTCCACTTGCATTTTCTACAGAAAGAGTGTTCAGAACGGCTCAATCAAAAGTATGGTTTTACTCTGTTAGTTGATTGCACATATCCGAAAGAAGTTTCACAGAATGCTTCTGTGTAGTTTTTATTTGTAGATATTCTTTTTCCCAATATAGGCCTTTTAGCGGTCAGAATGTCCAATTGCAGTTTCTACAGAAAGAGTGTTTCACAACGGCTCCATCAAAAGTAAGGTTCAACTCAGTTAGTTGAATGCACAGAACAGAAAGAAGTTTCACAGAATGCTTCTGTGTAGTTTATAATTGAATATATTCCTTTTTCCACTATTACCGTATTAGCGCTCCGAATGTCCACTTGCATTTTCTACAGAAAGAGTGTTCAGAACTGTGCAATCAAAATTATGGTTTAACTCTGTTAGCTGAATGCACATATCAGAAATAAGTTTCACACAATGCTGCTGTGTAGTTTTTATTTGAAGATATTATTATTCCCAATATAGGCCTCTTAGAGCTGAGAATGTCCAATTGCAGTTTCTACAGAAAGAGTGTTTCAGAAGGGCTCAATCAAAAGTAAGGTTCAACTCTGTTAGTTGAGTGCACAGAACAGAAAGAAGTTTCATACAATGCTTCTGTATTGTTTATATTTGAACATATTCCTTTTTCCATTATTACCCACTTAGCGCTCCGAATGTCCAGTTGCATTTTCTACAGTCAGAGTGTTTCAAATCTCCTCAATCAAAAGTATGGTTTAACTCTGTTAGCGGAATGCTCAGATCAGAAAGAAGTTTCACAGAATGCTTCTGTGTAGCTTATATTTGAATATATTCCTTTTTCCACTACTACCCTCTTAGCGCTCCAAATGTCCAGTTGCATTTTCTACAGAAAGAGTGTTCAGAACTGCTCAATCAAAAGTATGGTTTAACTCTGTTAGCTGAATGCACATATCAGAAAGAAGTTTCACAGAATGATTCTGTGTAGTTTATATTTGAAGATAATACTTTTTCCACTATTACCCTCTTAGCGCTCCGAATCTCCACTTTCATTTTCTACAGAAAGAGTGTTCAGATCTGCTCAATCAAAAGTATGGTTTAACTCTGTTAGCTGAATGCACAGATCAGAAAGAAGTTTCACAGAATGCTTCTGTGTAGTGTTTATATGAAAATATTCTTTTTACCAATATAGGCCTCTTAGCGCTCAGAATGTCCAATTGCAGTTTCTATAGAAAGAGTGTTTCAGAACGGCTCAATGCAAAGTAAGGTTCACCTCTTTTAGTTGAATGCACAGAACAGAAAGTAGTTTCACAGAATGCTTCTGTGTAGTATTTAGTTGAAGATATTCCTTTATTGACTATTACCCACTTAGCCCTCCGAATGTCCACTGGCAGTTTCTACACAAAGAGTGTTTCAGAACTGTTCCTTCAAAAGTAAGGCTCAACTCTGTTAGTTGAATTCAGAGAACAGAAAGGAGTTTCAGAGAATGCTTCTGTGTGGTTTTTATTTGGAGATAATCCTTTTTCCCCTATTACAATCTTAGCGCTCCGAAGGTCCACTTATATTTTCTACACAAAGAGTGTTTCATAACTGCTCAATCAAAAGTATGGTTTAGCTCTGCTAACTGAATGCACATATCAGAAATATGTTTCACAGAATGCTTCTGTGTAGTTTTTATTTGAAGATATTCTTTCTAACAATGTAGGCCTCTTAGCGATTAGAAAGTCCAATTGCAGTTTCTACAGAAAGAGTGTTTCAGAACGGCTCAATCAAAAGTAAGGTTCAACACTGTTAGTTGAATGCACAGAACAGAAAGAAGTTTCACAGAATGCTTCTGTGTAGTTTATATTTGAATATATTCCTTTTTCAACTATTACCCTCTTAGCGCTCCGAATGTCCACTTGCATTTTCTACAGAAAGAGTGTTCAGAACGGCTCAATCAAAAGTATGGTTTTACTCTGTTAGTTGAATGCACAGATCCGAAATAAGTTTCACAGAATCATTCTGTGTAGTTTTTATTTGTAGATATTCTTTTTCCCAATATAGGCATTTAGCGGTCAGAATGTCCAATTGCAGTTTCTACAGAAAGAGTGTTTCACAACGGCTCCATCAAAAGTAAGGTTCAACTCAGTTAGTTCAATGCACAGAACAGAAAGAAGTTTCACAGAATGCTTCTGTGTAGTTTATAAATGAATATATTCCTTTTTCCACTATTACCGTATTAGTGTTCCGAATGTCCACTTGCATTTTCTACAGAAAGAGTGTTCAGAACTGTGCAATCAAAAGTATGGTTTAACTCTGTTAGCTGAATGCACATATCAGAAATAAGTTTCACACAATCCTGCTGTGTAGTTTTTATTTGAAGATATTATTATTCCCAATATAGGCCTCTTAGAGCTGAGAATGTCCAATTGCAGTTTCTACAGAAAGAGTGTTTCAGAACGGCTCAATCCAAAGTAAGGTTCAACTCTGTTAGTTGAATGCACAGAACAGAAAGAAGTTTCATACAATGCTTCTGTGTTGTTTATATTTGAACATATTCCTTTTTCCTTTATTACCCATTTAGCGCTCCGAATGTCCAGTTGCATTTTCTACAGTCAGAGTGTTTCAAATCTCCTCAATCAAAATTATGGTTTAACTCTGTTATCGGAATGCTCAAATCAGAAAGAAGTTTCACAGAATGCTTCTGTGTAGCTTATATTTGAATATATTCCTTTTTCCACTACTACCCTCTTAGCGCTCCAAATGTCCAGTTGCATTTTCTACAGAAAGAGTGTTCAGATCTGCTCAATCAAAAGTATGGTTTAACTCTGTTAGCTGAATGCACATATCAGAAAGAAGTTTCACAGAATGATTCTGTGTAGTTTATATTTGGAGATAATCCTTTTTCCACTATTACCCTCTTAGCGCTGCGAATCTCCACTTTCATTTTCTACAGAAAGAGTGTTTCAGAACGGCTCAATCAAAACTAAGGTTCAACTCTTTTAGTTGAATGCACAGAACAGAAAGAAGTTTCACAGAATGCTTCTGTGTAGTATTTAGTTGAAGATATTCCTTTTTCGACTATTACCCTCTTAGCGCTCTGAATTTCCACTGGCAGTTTCTACACAAAGAGTGTTTCAGAACAGCTCCTCCAAAAGTAAGGCTCAGCTCTGTTAGTTGAATGCAGAGAACAGAAAGGAGTTTCAGAGAATGCTTCTGTGTAGTTTTTATATGGAGATATTCCTTTTTCCACTATTACTAACTTAGCGCTCCGAATGTCCATTGCATTTTCTACAGAAAGAGTGTTTCAGAACGGCTCAATCAAAACTAAGGTTCAACACTTTTAGTTGAATGCACAGAACAGAAAGAAGTTTCACAGAATGCTTCTGTGTAGTTTTTATTTGTAGATATTATTTTTCCCAATATAGGCCTCTTAGCGCTCAGAATGTCCAATTGCATTTTCTACAGAAAGAGGGTTCCAGAACGGCTCAATCAAAAGCAAGGTTCAACTCAGTTAGTTGAATGCAGAGAACAGAAAGAAGTTTCACAGAATGCTTCTTTGTAGTTTATATTTGAGTATATTGCTTTTTCCACTATTACCCTCTTAGCGCTCCGAATTTCAACTTGCATTTTCTACAGAAAGAGTGTTCAGAACTGCGCAATCAAAAGTATGGTTTAACTCTGTTAGCTGAATGCACACATCAGAAATAAGTTTCACACAATGCCTCTGTGTAGTTTTTATTTGAATATATTATTTTTCCCAATATAGGCCTCTTAGTGCTCAGAATGTCCAGTTGCAGTTTCTACAGAAAGAGTGTTTCAGAACGGCTCAATCAAAAGTAAGGTTCAACTCTGTTAGTTGAATGCACAGAACAGAAAGAATTTTCACAGAATGCTACTGTTTAGTTTATATTTGAATATATTCCTTTTTCCACTATTACCCTCTTAGCGCTCCGAATGTCCACTTGCATTTTCTACAGAAAGTGTGTTCAGAACTGCGCAATCAAAAGTATGGTTTAACTCTGTTAGCTTAATTAACATATCAGAAATAAGTTTCACACAATGCTTCTGTGTAGTTTTTATTTGAAGATATTATTTTTCCCAATAGAGGCCTCTTAGCGCTCAGAATGTCCAATTGCAGTTTCTACAGAAAGAGTGTTTCAGAAAGGCTCAATCAAAAGTAAGGTTCAACTCTGTTAGTTGAATGCACAGAACAGAAAGAAGTTTCATACAATGCTTCTGTGTAGTTTATATTTGAACATATTCTTTTTTCCACTATTACCCACTTAGCGCTACGAATGTCCAGTTGCATTTTCTACAGACAGAGTGTTTCAAAACTGCTCAATCAAAAGTATGGTTTAACTCTGTTAGCTGAATGCTCAGATCAGAAAGAAGTTTCACAGAATGCTTCTGTGTAGTTTATATTTGAATATATTCCTTTTTCCACTACTACTCTCTTAGCGCTCCAAATGTCCAGTTGCATTTTCTACAGAAAGAGTGTTCAGATCTGCTCAACCAAAATTATGGTTTAACTCTGTTAGCTGAATGCACAGATCAGAAAAAATTTCACAGAATGATTCTCTGTAGTTTATATTTGGAGACATTCCTTTTTCCACTATTACCCTCTTAGCGCTCCGAATCTCCACTTGCATTTTCTACAGAAAGAGTGTTTCAGAACGGCTCAATCAAAACTAAGGTTCAACTCTTTTAGTTGAACAAACAGAACAGAAAGAAGTTTCACACAATTCTTCTGTGTAGTTTTTATTTGTAGACATTCTTTTTCCCAATAGAGGCCTCTTAGCGCTCAGAATGTCCAATTGCAGTTTCTACAGAAAGAGTGTTTCAGAACGGCTCAATCAAAAGTAAGGTTCAACTCTGTTAGTTGAATGCACAAAACAGAAAGAAGTTTCATACAATGCTTCTGTGTAGTTTATATTTGAACATATTCTTTTTTCCACTATTACCCACTTAGCGCTACGAATGTCCAGTTGCATTTTCTACAGACAGAATGTTTCAAAACTTCTCAATCAAAAGTATGGTTTAACTCTGTTAGCTGAATGCTCAGATCAGAAAGAAGTCTCACAGAATGCTTCTGTGTAGTTTATATTTGAATATATTCCTTTTTCCACTACTACGCTCTTAGCGCTCCAAATGTCCAGTTGCATTTTCTACAGAAAGAGTGTTCAGATCTGCTCAATCAAAAGTATGGTTTAACTCTGTTAGCTGAATGCACAGATCAGAAAGAAGTTTCACCGAATGATTCTGTGTAGTTTATATTTGAAGACATTCCTTTTTCCACTATTACCCTCTTAGCGCTCCGAATCTCCACTTGCATTTTCTACAAAAAGAATGTTTCATAACTGCTCAATCAAAAATATGTTTTATGTCTGTTAACTGAATTTACAGATCAGAAATATGTTTCACAGAATGCATCTGTGTAGTTTTTATTTGAAGATATTCTTTTTCCCAATGTAGGCCTCTTAGCGCTTAGCATGTCCAATTGCAGTTTCTATACAAAGAGTGTTTCAGAACGGCTCAATCAAAAGTAAGGTTCAACTCTGTTAGTTGAATGCACAGAACAGAAAGAATTTTCACAGAATGCTACTGTGTAGTTTATATTTGAATATATTCCTTTTTCCACTATTACCCTCTTAGCGCTCCGAATGTCCACTTGCATTTTCTACAAAAAGTGTGTTCAGAACTGCGCAATCAAAAGTATGGTTTAACTCTGTTAGCTTAATGAACATATCAGAAATAAGTTTCACACAATGCTTCTGTGTAGTTTTTATTTGAAGATATTATTTTTCCCAATAGAGGCCTCTTAGCGCTCAGAATGTCCAGTTGCAGTTTCTACAGAAAGAGTGTTTCAGAAAGGCTCAATCAAAAGTAAGGTTCAACTCTGTTAGTTGAATGCACAGAACAGAAAGGTGTTTCATACAATGCTTCTGTGTAGTTTATATTTGAACATATTCTTTTTTCCACTATTACCCACTTAGCGCTACGAATGTCCAGTTGCATTTTCTACAGACAGAGTGTTTCAAAACTGCTCAATCAAAAGTATGGTTTAACTCTGTTAGCTGAATGCTCAGATCAGAAAGAAGTTTCACAGAATGCTTCTGTGTAGTTTATATTTGAATATATTCCTTTTTCCACTACTACTCTCTTAGCGCTCCAAATGTCCAGTTGCATTTTCTACAGAAAGAGTGTTCAGATCTGCTCAATCAAAAGTATGGTTTAAGTCTGTTAGCTGAATGCACAGATCAGAAAGAAGTTTCACAGAATGATTCTGTGTAGTTTATATTTGGAGACATTCCTTTTTCCACTATTACCCTCTTAGCGCTCCGAATCTCCACTTGCATTTTCTACAGAAAGAGTGTTTCAGAACGGCTCAATCAAAACTAAGGTTCAACTCTTTTAGTTGAACAAACAGAACAGAAAGAAGTTTCACACAATTCTTCTGTGTAGTTTTTATTTGTAGACATTCTTTTTCCCAATATAGGCCTCTTAGCGCTCAGAATGTCCAATTGCATTTTCTACAGAAAGAGTGTTCCAGAACGGCTCAATCAAAAGCAAGGTTCAACTCAGTTAGTTGAATGCAGAGAACAGAAAGAAGTTTCACAGAATGCTTCTTTGCAGTTTATATTTGAGTATATTGCTTTTTCCACTATTACCCTCTTAGCGCTCCGAATTTCAACTTGCATTATCTACAGAAAGAGTGTTCAGAACTGCGCAATCAAAAGTATGGTTTAACTCTGTTAGCTGAATGCACATATCAGAAATAAGTTTCACACAATGCCTCTGTGTAGTTTTTATTTGAATATATTATTTTTCCCTATATAGGCCTCTTAGGGCTCAGAATGTCCAATTGCAGTTTCTACAGAAAGAGTGTTTCAGAACGGCTCAATCAAAAGTAAGTTTCAACTCTGTTAGTTGAATGTACAGAACAGAAAGATGTTTCATACAGTGCTTCTGTGTAGTTTATATTTGAACATATTCCTTTTTCCACTATTACCCACTTAGCGCTCCGAATGTCCAGTTGCATTTTCTAAAGACAGAGTGTTTCAAAACTGCTCAGTCAAAAGTATGGTTTAAGTCTGTTAGCTGAATGCTCAGATCAGAAAGAAGTTTCACAGAATGCTTCCGTGTAGTTTATATTTGAATATATTCCTTTTTCCACTACTACCCTCTTATCGCTCCAAATGTCTAGTTGCATTTTCTACAGAAAGAGTGTTCAGAACTGCTCAATGAAAAGTATGGTTTAATTCTGTTAGCTGAATGCACAGATCAGAAATAAGTTTCACAGAATGATTCTGTGTAGTTTATATTTGAAGATGTTACTTTTTCTAGTATTACCCTCTTAGCGCTCAGAATGTCCACTTGCATTTTCTACAGAAAGAGTGTTCAGAACGGCTCAATCAAAAGTATGGTTTTACTCTATTAGTTGAATGCCCATATCCGAAATAAGTTTCACAGAATGCTTCTGTGTAGTTTTTATTTGAAGATATTCTTTTTCAAAATATAGGACTCTTAGCGCTCAGAATGTCCAATTGCAGTTTCTACAGAAAGAGCTTTTCAGAACGGCTCCATCAAAAGTAAGGTTCAACTCAGTTAGTTGAATGCACAGAACAGAAATAAGTTTCACAGAATGCTTCTGTGTAGTTTATATTTGAATATATTCCTTTTCCAGTATTACGGTCGTAGCGCTGCGAATATCCACTTGCATTTTGTAAAGAAAGAGTGTTTCAGAACGGCTCAATCAAAAATAAGGTTCAACTCTGTTAGTTAAATGCACAGAAGAGAAAGGAGTTTCATACAATGCTTCTGTGTAGTTTATATTTGAATATATTACTTTTTCCACTACTACCCTCTTAGCGCTCCAAATGTCCAGTTGCATTTTCTACAGAAAGAGTGTTCAGAACTGCTCAATCAAAAGTATGCTTTAACTCTGTTAGCTGAATGCACAGATCAGAAAGAAGTTTCACAGAATGATTCTGTGTAGTTTATATTTGAAGATATTCCTTTTTCCACTATTACCCACTTAGCGCTCCAAATGTCCAGTAGCATTTTCTACAGAAAGAGTGTTTCAGAACTGCTCAATCCAAAGTATGGTTTAACTCTGTTAGCTGAATGCACAGATCAGAAAGTAGTTTCACAGAATGCTTCTGTGTAGTGTTTATATGAAAATATTCTTTTTACCAATATAGGCCTCTTAGCGCTCAGAATGTCCAATTGCAGTCTCTATAGAAAGCGTGTTTCAGAACGGCTCAATGAAAAGTAAGGTTCACCTCTTTTAGTTGAATGCACAGAACAGAAAGTAGTTTCACAGAATGCTTCTGTGTAGTATTTAGTTGAAGATATTACTTTATTGACTATTACCCACTTAGCGCTCTGAATGTCCACTGGCAGTTTCTACACAAAGAGTGTTTCAGAACTGTTCCTTCAAAAGTAAGGCTCAACTCTATTAGTTGAATTCAGAGAACAGAAAGGAGTTTCAGAGAATTTTTCTGTGTGGTTTTTATTTGGAGATAATCCTTTTTCCCCTATTACAATCTTAGCGCTCCGAAGGTCCACTTATATTTTCTACACAAAGCGTGTTTCATAACTGCTCAATCAAAAGTATGGTTTAGCTCTGTTAACTGAATGCACATATCAGAAATATGTTTCACAGAATGCTTCTGTGTAGTTTTTATTTGAAGATATTCTTTTAAACAATGTAGGCCTCTTAGCGCTTAGAAAGTCCAATTGCAGTTTCTACAGAAAGAGTGTTTCAGAACGGCTCAATCAAATGTAAGGTTCAACTCTGTTAGTTGAATGCACAGAACAGAAAGAAGTTTCACAGAATGCTTCTGTGTAGTTTATATTTGAATATATTCCTTTTTCAACTATTACGCTCTCAGCGCTCTGAAAGTCCACTTGCATTTTCTACAGAAAGAGTGTTCAGAACGGCTCAATCAAAAGTATGGTTTTACTCTGTTAGTTGAATGCACAGATCCGAAAGAAGTTTCACAGAATGCTTCTGTGTAGTTTTTATTTGTAGATATTCTTTTTCCCAATATAGGCCTTTTAGCGGTCAGAATGTCCAATTGCATTTTCTACAGAAAGAGTGTTTCACAACGGCTCCATCAAAAGTAAGGTTCAACTCAGTTAGTTGAATGCACAGAACAGAAAGAAGTTTCACAGAATGCTTCTGTGTAGTTTATAATTGAATATATTCCTTTTTCCACTATTACCGTATTAGCGCTCCGAATGTCCACTTGCATTTTCTACAGAAAGAGTGTTCAGAACTGCGCAATCAAAAGTATGGTTTAACTCTGTTAGCTGAATGCACATATCAGAAATAAGTTTCACACAATTCTGCTGTGTAGTTTTTATTTGAAGATATTATTATTCCCAATATAGGCCTCTTAGAGCTGAGAATGTCCAATTGCAGTTTCTACAGAAAGAGTGTTTCAGAACGGCTCAATCAAAAGTAAGGTTCAACTCTGTTAGTTGAATGCACAGAACAGAAAGAAGTTTCATACAATGCTTCTGTGTTGTTTATATTTGAACATATTCCTTTTTCCATTATTACCCACTTAGCGCTCCGAATGTCCAGTTGCATTTTCTACAGTCAGAGTGTTTCAAATCTCCTCAATCAAAAGTATGGTTTAACTCTGTTAGCGGAATGCTCAGATCAGAAAGAAGTTTCACAGAATGCTTCTGTGTAGCTTATATTTGAATATATTCCTTTTTCCATTACTACCCTCTTAGCGCTCCAAATGTCCAGTTGCATTTTCTACAGAAAGAGTGTTCAGAACTGCACTATCAAAAGTATGGTTTAACTCTGTTAGCTGAATGCACATATCAGAAAGAATTTTCACAGAATGATTCTGTGTAGTTTATATTTGAAGATAATCCTTTTTCCACTATTACCCTCTTAGTGCTCCGAATCTCCACTTTCATTTTCTACAGAAAGAGTGTTTCAGAACGGCTCAATCAAAACTAAGGTTCAACTCTTTTAGTTGAATGCACAGAACAGAAAGAAGTTTCACAGAATGCTTCTGTGTAGTATTATTTGAAGATATTCCTTTTTCGACTATTACCCTCTTAGCGCTCTGAATTTCCACTGGCAGTTTCCACACAAAGAGTGTTTCAGAACTGCTCCTCCAAAAGTAAGGCTCAGCTCTGTTAGTTGAATTCAGAGAACAGAAAGGAGTTTCAGAGAATGCTTCTGTGTAGTTTTTATTTGGAGATATTCCTTTTTCCACTATTACCCACTTAGCGCTCCGAATGTCCAGTTGCATTTTCTACAGACAGACTGTTTCAAAACTGCTCAGTCAAAAGTATGGTTTAACTCTGTTAGCTGAATGCTCAGATCATAAAGAAGTTTCACAGAATGCTTCCGTGTAGTTTATATTTGAATATATTCCTTTTTCCACTACTATTCTCTTATCGCTCCAAATGACTAGTTGCATTTTCTACAGAAAGAGTGTTCAGAACTGCTCAATGAAAAGTATGGTTTAATTCTGTTAGCTGAATGCACAGATCAGAAATAAGTTTCACAGAATGATTCTGTGTAGTTTATATTTGAAGATATTACTTTTTCTAGTATTACCCTCTTAGCGCTCAGAATGTCCACTTGCATTTTCTACAGAAAGAGTGTTCAGAATGGCTCAATCAAAAGTATGGTTTTACTCTATTAGTTGAATGCCCATATCCGAAATAAGTTTCACAGAATGCTTCTGTGTAGTTTTTATTTGAAGATATTCTTTTTCAAAATATAGGCCTCTTAGCGCTCAGAATGTCCAATTGCAGTTTCTACAGAAAGAGCTTTTCAGAACGCCTCCATCAAAAGTAAGGTTCAACTCAGTTAGTTGAATGCACAGAACAGAAATAAGTTTCACAGAATGCTTCTGTGTAGTTTATATTTGAATATATTCCTTTTCCTGTATTACCGTCTTAGCGCTGCGAATATCCACTTGCATTTTCTAAAGAAAGATTGTTTCAGAACGGCTCAATCAGAAATAAGGTTCAACTCTGTTAGTTAAATGCACAGAAGAAAAAGGAGTTTCATACAATTCTTCTGTGTAGTTTATATTTGAATATATTACTTTTTCCACTACTACCCTCTTAGCGCTCCAAATGTCCAGTTGCATTTTCTACACAAAGAGTGTTCAGAACTGCTCAATCAAAGGTATGCTTTAACTCTGTTAGCTGAATGCACAGATCAGAAAGAAGTTTCACAGAATAATTCTGTGTAGTTTATATTTGAAGATATTCCTTTTTCCACTATTACCCACTTAGCGCTCCAAATGTCCAGTAGCATTTTCTACAGAAAGAGTGTTTCAGAACTGCTCAATCCAAAGTATGGTTTAACTCTGTTAGCTGAATGCACAGATCAGAAAGAAGTTTCACAGAATGCTTCTGTTTAGTGTTTATATGAAAATATTCTTTTTACCAATATAGGCCTCTTAGCGCTCAGAATGTCCAATTGCAGTTTCTATAGAAAGAGTGTTTCAGAACGGCTCAATGAAAAGTAAGGTTCACCTCTTTTAGTTGAATGCACAGAACAGAATGTAGTTTCACAGAATGCTTCTGTGTAGTATTTAGTTGAAGATATTCCTTTATTGACTATTACCCACTTAGCGCTCCGAATGTCCACTGGCAGTTTCTACACAAAGAGTGTTTCAGAACTGTTCCTTCAAAAGTAAGGCTCAACTCTGTTAGTTGAATTCAGAGAACAGAAAGGAGTTTCAGAGAATGCTTCTGTGTGGTTTTTATTTGGAGATAATCCTTTTTCCCCTATTACAATCTTAGCGTTTCGAAGGTCCACTTATATTTTCTACACAAAGAGTGTTTCATAACTGCTCAATCAAAAGTATGGTTTAGCTCTGTTAACTGAATGCACATATCAGAAATATGTTTCACAGAATGCTTCTGTGTAGTTTTTATTTGAAGATATTCTTTTTAACAATGTAGGCCCCTTAGCGCTTAGAAAGTCCAATTGCAGTTTCTACAGAAAGAGTGTTTCAGAACGGCTCAATCAAAAGTAAGGTTCAACTCTGTTAGTTGAATGCACAGAACAGAAAGAAGTTTCACAGAATGCTTCTGTGTAGTTTATATTTGAATATATTCCTTTTTCAACTATTACCCTCTTAGCGCTCCGAATGTCCACTTGCATTTTCTACAGAAAGAGTGTTCAGAACGGCTCAATCAAAAGTATGGTTTCACTCTGTTAGTTGAATGCACAGATCCGAAAGAAGTTTCACAGAATGCTTCTGTGTAGTTTTTATTTGTAGATATTCTTTTTCCCAATATAGGCCTTTTAGCGGTCAGAATGTCCAATTGCAGTTTCTACAGAAAGAGTGTTTCACAACGGCTCCATCAAAAGTAAGGTTCAACTCAGTTAGTTCAATGCACAGAACAGAAAGAAGTTTCACAGAATGCTTCTGTGTAGTTTATAATTGAATATATTCCTTTTTCCACTATTACCGTATTAGCGTTCCGAATGTCCACTTGCATTTTCTACAGAAAGAGTGTTCAGAACTGTGCAATCAAAAGTATGGTTTAACTCTGTTAGCTGAATGCACATATCAGAAATAAGTTTCACACAATGCTGCTGTGTAGTTTTTATTTGAAGATATTATTATTCCCAATATAGGCCTCTTAGAGCTGAGAATGTCCAATTGCAGTTTCTACAGAAAGAGTGTTTCAGAACGGCTCAATCCAAAGTAAGGTTCAACTCTGTTAGTTGAATGCACAGAACAGAAAGAAGTTTCATACAATGCTTCTGTGTTGTTTATATTTGAACATATTCCTTTTTCCATTATTACCCACTTAGCGCTCCGAATGTCCAGTTGCATTTTCTACAGTCAGAGTGTTTCAAATCTCCTCAATCAAAAGTATGGTTTAACTCTGTTAGCGGAATGCTCAGATCAGAAAGAAGTTTCACAGAATGCTTCTGTGTAGCTTATATTTGAATATATTCCTTTTTCCACTAATACCATCTTAGCGCTCCAAATGTCCAGTTGCATTTTCTACAGAAAGAGTGTTCAGAACTGCTCAATCAAAAGTATGGTTTAACTCTGTTAGCTGAATGCACATATCAGAAAGAAGTTTCACAGAATGATTCTGTGTAGTTTATATTTGGAGATAATCCTTTTTCCACTATTACCCTCTTAGCGCTGGGAATCTCCACTTTCATTTTCTACAGAAAGAGTGTTTCAGAACGGCTCAATCAAAACTAAGTTTCAACACTTTTAGTTGAATGCACAGAACAGAAAGAAGTTTCACAGAATGCTTCTGTGTAGTATTTAGTTGAAGATATTCCTTTTTCGACTATTACCCTCTTAGCGCTCTGAATTTCCACTGGCAGTTTCTACACAAAGAGTGTTTCAGAACAGCTCCTCCAAAAGTAAGGCTCAGCTCTGTTAGTTGAATGCAGAGAACAGAAAGGAGTTTCAGAGAATGCTTCTGTGTAGTTTTTATATGGAGATATTCCTTTTTCCACTATTACTAACTTAGCGCTCCGAATGTCCATTGCATTTTCTACAGAAAGAGTGTTTCAGAACGGCTCAATCAAAACTAAGGTTCAACACTTTTAGTTGAATGCACAGAACAGAAAGAAGTTTCACAGAATGCTTCTGTGTAGTTTTTATTTGTTGATATTATTTTTCCCAATATAGGCCTCTTAGCGCTCAGAATGTCCAATTGCATTTTCTACAGAAAGAGGGTTCCAGAACGGCTCAATCAAAAGCAAGGTTCAACTCTGTTAGTTGAATGCACAGAACAGAAAGAATTTTCACAGAGTGCTACTGTGTAGTTTATATTTGAATATATTCCTTTTTCCACTATTACCCTCTTAGCGCTCCGAATGTCCACTTGCATTTTCTACAGAAAGAGTGTTCAGAACTGCGCAATCAAAAGTATGGTTTAACTCTGTTAGCTTAATTAACATATCAGAAATAAGTTTCACACAATGCTTCTGTGTAGTTTTTATTTGAAGATATTATTTTTCCCAATAGAGGCCTCTTAGCGCTCAGAATGTCCAATTGCAGTTTCTACAGAAAGAGTGTTTCAGAAAGGCTCAATCAAAAGTAAGGTTCAACTCTGTTAGTTGAATGCACAGAACAGAAAGAAGTTTCATACAATGCTTCTGTGTAGTTTATATTTGAACATATTCTTTTTTCCACTATTACCCACTTAGCGCTACGAATGTCCAGTTGCATTTTCTACAGACAGAGTGTTTCAAATCTGCTCAATCAAAAGTATGGTTTAACTCTGTTAGCTGAATGCTCAGATCAGAAAGAAGTTTCACAGAATGCTTCTGTGTAGTTTATATTTGAATATATTCCTTTTTCCACTAGTACTCTCTTAGCGCTCCAAATGTCCAGTTGCATTTTCTACAGAAAGAGTGTTCAGATCTGCTCAACCAAAAGTATGGTTTAACTCTGTTAGCTGAATGCACAGATCAGAAAGGAGTTTCACAGAATGATTCTGTGTAGTTTATATTTGGAGACATTCCTTTTTCCACTATTACCCTCTTAGGGCTCCGAATCTCCACTTGCATTTTCTACAGAAAGAGTGTTTCAGAACGGCTCAATCAAAACTAAGATTCAACTCTTTTAGTTGAACAAACAGAACAGAAAGAAGTTTCACAAAATTCTTCTGTGTAGTTTTTATTTGTAGACATTCTTTTTCCCTATATAGGCCTCTTAGCCCTCAGAATGTCCAATTGCAGTTTCTACAGAAAGAGTGTTTCAGAACGGCTCAATCAAAAGTAAGGTTCAACTCTGTTAGTTGAATGCACAGAAGAGAAAGAAGTTTCATACAATGCTTCTGAGTAGTTTATATTTGAACATATTCTTTTTTCCACTATTACCCACTTAGCGCTACGAATGTCCAGTTGCATTTTCTACAGACAGAGTGTTTCAAAACTGCTCAATCAAAAGTACGGTTTAACTCTGTTCGCTGAATGCTCAGATCAGAAAGAAGTTTCACAGAATGCTTCTGTGTAGTTTATATTTGAATATATTCCTTTTTCCACTTCTACGCTCTTAGCGCTCCAAATGTCCAGTTGCATTTTCTACAGAAAGAGTGTTCAGATCTGCTCAATCAAAAGTATGGTTTAACTCTGTTAGCTGAATGCACAGATCAGAAAGAAGTTTCACCGAATGATTCTGTGTAGTTTATATTTGAAGACATTCCTTTTTCCACCATTACCCTCTTAGCGCTCCGAATCTCCACTTGCATTTTCTACAAAATGAGTGTTTCATAACTGCTCAATCAAAAATATGTTTTATCTCTGTTAACTGAATTTACAGATCAGAAATAAGTTTCACAGAATGCATCTGTGTAGTTTTTATTTGAAGATATTCTTTTTCCCAATGTAGGCCTCTTAGCGCTTAGCATGTCCAATTGCAGTTTCTACAGAAAGAGTGTTTCAGAACGGCTCAATCAAAAGTAAGGTTCAACTCTGTTAGTTGAATGCACAGAACAGAAAGAATTTTCACAGAGTGCTACTGTGTAGTTTATATTTGAATATATTCCTTTTTCCACTATTACCCTCTTAGCGCTCCGAATGTCCACTTGCATTTTCTACAGAAAGAGTGTTCAGAACTGCGCAATCAAAAGTATGGTTTAACTCTGTTAGATTAATTAACATATCAGAAATAAGTTTCACACAATGCTTCTGTGTAGTTTTTATTTGAAGATATTATTTTTCCCAATAGAGGCCTCTTAGCGCTCAGAATATCCAATTGCAGTTTCTACAGAAAGAGTGTTTCAGAAAGGCTCAATCAAAAGTAAGGTTCAACTCTGTTAGTTGAATGCACAGAACAGAAAGAAGTTTCATACAATGCTTCTGTGTAGTTTATATTTGAACATATTCTTTTTTCCACTATTACCCACTTAGCGCTACGAATGTCCAGTTGCATTTTCTACAGACAGAGTGTTTCAAAACTGCTCAATCAAAAGTATGGTTTAACTCTGTTAGCTGAATGCTCAGATCAGAAAGAAGTTTCACAGAATGCTTCTGTGTAGTTTATATTTGAATATATTCCTTTTTCCACTACTACTCTCTTAGCGCTCCAAATGTCCAGTTGTATTTTCTACAGAAAGAGTGTTCAGATCTGCTCAATCAAAAGTATGGTTTAACTCTGTTAGCTGAATGCACAGATCAGAAAGAAGTTTCACAGAATGATTCTGTGTAGTTTATATTTGGAGACATTCCTTTTTCCACTATTACCCTCTTAGCGCTCCGAATCTCCACTTGCATTTTCTACAGAAAGAGTGTTTCACAACGGCTCAATCAAAACTAAGGTTCAACTCTTTTAGTTGAACAAACAGAACAGAAAGAATTTTCACACAATTCTTCTGTGTAGTTTTTATTTGTAGACATTCTTTTTCCCAATATAGGCCTCTTAGCGCTCAGAATGTCCAATTGCTGTTTCTACAGAAAGAGTGTTTCAGAACGGCTAAATCAAAACTAAGGTTCAACTCTGTTAGTTGAATGCACAGAACAGAAAGAAGTTTCATACAATGCTTCTGTGTAGTTTATATTTGAACATATTCTTTTTTCCACTATTACCCACTTAGCGCTACGAATGTCCAGTTGCATTTTCTACAGACAGAGTGTTTCAAAACTGCTCAATCAAAAGTATGGTTTAAATCTGTTAGCTGAATGCTCAGATCAGAAAGAAGTTTCACAGAATTCTTCTGTTTAGTTTATATTTGAATATATTCCTTTTTCCACTACTACGCTCTTAGCGCTCCAAATGTCCAGTTGCATTTTCTACAGAAAGAGTGTTCAGATCTGCTCAATCAAAAGTATGGTTTAACTCTGTTAGCTGAATGCACAGATCAGAAAGAAGTTTCACCGAATGATTCTGTGTAGTTTGTATTTGAAGACATTACTTTTTCCACTATTACCCTCTTAGCGCTCTGAATCTCCACTTGCATTTTCTACAAAAAGAGTGTTTCATAACTGCTCAATCAAAAATATGTTTTATCTCTGTTACCTGAATTTACAGATCAGAAATAAGTTTCACAGAATTCATCTGTGTAGTTTTTATTTGAAGATATTCTTTTTCCCAATGTAGGCCTCTTAGCGCTTAGCATGTCCAATTGCAGTTTCTACAGAAAGAGTGTTTCAGAACGGCCCAATCAAAAGTAAGGTTCAACTCTGTTAGTTGAATGCACAGAACAGAAAGAATTTTCACAGAATGCTACTGTGTAGTTTATATTTGAATATATTCCTTTTTCCACTATTACCCTCTTAGTGCTCCGAATGTCCACTTGCATTTTCTACAGAAAGAGTGTTCAGAACTGCGCAATCAAAAGTATGGTTTAACTCTGTTAGCTTAATGAACATATCAGAAATAAGTTTCACACAATGCTTCTGTGTAGTTTTTATTTGAAGATATTATTTTTCCCAATAGAGGCCAATTAGCGCTCAGAATGTCCAATTGCAGTTTCTACAGAAAGAGTGTTTCAGAAAGGCTCAATCAAATGTAAGGTTCAACTCTGTTAGTTGAATGCACAGAACAGAAAGGAGTTTCATACAATGCTTCTGTGTAGTTTATATTTGAACATATTCTTTTTTCCACTATTACCCACTTAGCGCTACGAATGTCCAGTTGCATTTTCTACATACAGAGTGTTTCAAAACTGCTCAATCAAAAGTATGGTTTAACTCTGTTAGCTGAATGCTCAGATCAGAAAGAAGTTTCACAGAATGCTTCTGTGTAGTTTATATTTGAATATATTCCTTTTTCCACTACTACTCTCTTAGCGCTCCAAATGTCCAGTTGCATTTTCTACAGAAAGAGTGTTCAGATCTGCTCAACCAAAAGTATGGTTTAACTCTGTTAGCTGAATGCACAGATCAGAAAGAAGTTTCACAGAATGATTCTGTGTAGTTTATATTTGGAGACATTCCTTTTTCCACTATTACCCTCTTAGGGCTCCGAATCTCCACTTGCATTTTCTACAGTAAGAGTGTTTCAGAACGGCTCAATCAAAACTAAGGTTCAACTCTTTTAGTTGAACAAACAGAACAGAAAGTAGTTTCACACAATTCTTCTGTGTAGTTTTTATTTGTAGACATTCTTTTTCCCAATATAGGCCTCTTAGCGCTCAGAATGTCCAATTGCAGTTTCTACAGAAAGAGTGTTTCAGAACGGCTCAATCAAAATTAAGGTTCAACTCTGTTAGTTGAATGCACAGAACAGAAAGAAGTTTCATACAATGCTTCTGTGTAGTTTATATTTGAACATATTCTTTTTTCCACTATTACCCACTTAGCGCTACGAATGTCCAGTTGCATTTTCTACAGACAGAGTGTTTCAAAACTGCTCAATCAAAAGTATGGTTTAACTCTGTTAGCTGAATGCTCAGATCAGAAAGAAGTTTCACAGAATGCTTCTGCGTAGTTTATATTTGAATATATTCCTTTTTCCACTACTACGCTCTTAGCGCTCCAAATGTCCAGTTGCATTTTCTACAGAAAGAGTGTTCAGATCTGCTCAATCAAAAGTTTGGTTTAACTCTGTTAGCTGAATGCACAGATCAGAAAGAAGTTTCACCGAATGATTCTGTGTAGTTTATATTTGAAGACATTCCTTTTTCCACTATTACCCTCTTAGCGCTCCGAATCTCCACTTGCATTTTCTACAAAAAGAGTGTTTCATAACTGCTCAAACAAAAATATGTTTTATCTCTGTTAACTGAATTTACAGATCAGAAATAAGTTTCACAGAATTCATCTGTGTAGTTTTTATTTGAAGATATTCTTTTTCCCAATGTAGGCCTCTTAGCGCTTAGCATGTCCAATTGCAGTTTCTACAGAAAGAGTGTTTCAGAACGGCTCAATCAAAAGTAAGGTTCAACTCTGTTAGTTGAATGCACAGAACAGAAAGAATTTTCACAGAATGCTACTGTGTAGTTTATATTTGAATATATTCCTTTTTCCACTATTACCCTCTTAGCGCTCCGAATGTCCACTTGCATTTTCTACAGAAAGAGTGTTCAGATCTGCGCAATCAAAACTATGGTTTAACTCTGTTAGCTTAATGAACATATCAGAAATAAGTTTCACACAATGCTTCTGTGTAGTTTTTATTTGAAGATATTATTTTTCCCAATAGAGGCCTCTTAGCGCTCAGAATGTCCAATTGCAGTTTCTACAGAAAGAGTGTTTCAGAAAGGCTCAATCAAAAGTAAGGTTCAACTCTGTTAGTTGAATGCACAGAACAGAAAGAAGTTTCATACAATGCTTCCGTGTAGTTTATATTTGAACATATTCTTTTTTCCACTATTACCCACTTAGCGCTACGAATGTCCAGTTGCATTTTCTACAGACAGAGTGTTTCAAATCTGCTCAATCAAGAGTATGGTTTAACTCTGTTAGCTGAATGCTCAGATCAGAAAGAAGTTTCACAGAATGCTTCTGTGTAGTTTATATTTGAATATATTCCTTTTTCCACTAGTACTCTCTTAGCGCTCCAAATGTCCAGTTGCATTTTCTACAGAAAGAGTGTTCAGATCTGCTCAACCAAAAGTATGGTTTAACTCTGTTAGCTGAATGCACAGATCAGAAAGAAGTTTCACAGAATGATTCTGTGTAGTTTATATTTGGAGACATTCCTTTTTCCACTATTACCCTCTTAGGGCTCCGAATCTCCACTTGCATTTTCTACAGAAAGAGTGTTTCAGAACGGCTCAATCAAAACTAAGGTTCAACTCTTTTAGTTGAACAAACAGAACAGAAAGAAGTTTCACACAATTCTTCTGTGTAGTTTTTATTTGTAGACATTCTTTTTCCCTATATAGGCCTCTTAGCCCTCAGAATGTCCAATTGCAGTTTCTACAGAAAGAGTGTTTCAGAACGGCTCAATCAAAAGTAAGGTTCAACTCTGTTAGTTGAATGCACAGAACAGAAAGAAGTTTCATACAATGCTTCTGAGTAGTTTATATTTGAACATATTCTTTTTTCCACTATTACCCACTTAGCGCTACGAATGTCCAGTTGCATTTTCTACAGACAGAGTGTTTCAAAACTGCTCAATCAAAAGTATGGTTTAACTCTGTTAGCTGAATGCTCAGATCAGAAAGAAGTTTCACAGAATGCTTCTGTGTAGTTTATATTTGAATATATTCCTTTTTCCACTACTACGCTCTTAGCGCTCCAAATGTCCAGTTGCATTTTCTACAGAAAGAGTGTTCAGATCTGCTCAATCAAAAGTATGGTTTAACTCTGTTAGCTGAATGCACAGATCAGAAAGAAGTTTCACCGAATGATTCTGTGTAGTTTATATTTGAAGACATTCCTTTTTCCACCATTACCCCCTTAGCGCTAAGAATCTCCACTTGCATTTTCTACAAAAAGAGTGTTTCATAACTGCTCAATCAAAAATATGTTTTATCTCTGTTAACTGAATTTACAGATCAGAAATAAGTTTCACAGAATGCATCTGTGTAGTTTTTATTTGAAGATATTCTTTTTCCCAATGTAGGCCTCTTAGCGCTTAGCATGTCCAATTGCAGTTTCTACAGAAAGAGTGTTTCAGAACGGCTCAATCAAAAGTAAGGTTCAACTCTGTTAGTTGAATGCACAGAACAGAAAGAATTTTCACAGAGTGCTACTGTGTAGTTTATATTTGAATATATTCTTTTTTCCACTATTACCCTCTTAGCGCTCCGAATGTCCACTTGCATTTTCTACAGAAAGAGTGTTCAGAACTGCGCAATCAAAAGTATGGTTTAACTCTGTTAGCTTAATTAACATATCAGAAATAAGTTTCACACAATGCTTCTGTGTAGTTTTTATTTGAAGATATTATTTTTCCCAATAGAGGCCTCTTAGCGCTCAGAATGTCCAATTGCAGTTTCTACAGAAAGAGTGTTTCAGAAAGGCTCAATCAAAAGTAAGGTTCAAATCTGTTAGTTGAATGCACAGAACAGAAATAAGTTTCATACAATGCTTCTGTGTAGTTTATATTTGAACATATTCTTTTTTCCACTATTACCCACTTAGCGCTACGAATGTCCAGTTGCATTTTCTACAGACAGAGTGTTTCAAAACTGCTCAATCAAAAGTATGGTTTAACTCTGTTAGCTGAATGCTCAGATCAGAAAGAAGTTTCACAGAATGCTTCTGTGTAGTTTATATTTGAATATATTCCTTTTTCCACTACTACTCTCTTAGCGCTCCAAATGTCCAGTTGTATTTTCTACAGAAAGAGTGTTCAGATCTGCTCAATCAAAAGTATGGTTTAACTCTGTTAGCTGAATGCACAGATCAGAAAGAAGTTTCACAGAATGATTCTGTGTAGTTTATATTTGGAGACATTCCTTTTTCCACTATTACCCTCTTAGCGCTCCGAATCTCCACTTGCATTTTCTACAGAAAGAGTGTTTCACAACGGCTCAATCAAAACTAAGTTTCAACTCTTTTAGTTGAACAAACAGAACAGAAAGAAGTTTCACACAATTCTTCTGTGTAGTTTTTATTTGTAGACACTCTTTTTCCCAATATAGGCCTCTTAGCGCTCAGAATGTCCAATTGCTGTTTCTACAGAAAGAGTGTTTCAGAACGGCTCAATCAAAACTAAGGTTCAACTCTATTAGTTGAATGCACAGAACAGAAAGAAGTTTCATACAATGCTTCTGTGTAGTTTATATTTGAACATATTCTTTTTCCACTATTACCCACTTAGCGCTACGAATGTCCAGTTGCATTTTCTACGGACAGAGTGTTTCAAAACTGCTCAATCAAAAGTATGGTTTAACTCTGTTAGCTGAATGCTCAGATCAGAAAGAAGTTTCACAGAATGCTTCTGTTTAGTTTATATTTGAATATATTCCTTTTTCCACTACTACGCTCTTAGCGCTCCAAATGTCCAGTTGCATTTTCTACAGAAAGAGTGTTCAGATCTGCTCAATCAAAAGTATGGTTTAACTCTGTTAGCTGAATGCACAGATCAGAAAGAAGTTTCACCGAATGATTCTGTGTAGTTTATATTTGAAGACATTCCTTTTTCCACTATTACCCTCTTAGCGCTCTGAATCTCCACTTGCATTTTCTACAAAAAGAGTGTTTCATAACTGCTCAATCAAAAATATGTTTTATCTCTGTTACCTGAATTTACAGATCAGAAATAAGTTTCACAGAATGCATCTGTGTAGTTTTTATTTGAAGATATTCTTTTTCCCAATGTAGGCCTCTTAGCGCTTAGCATGTCCAATTGCAGTTTCTACAGAAAGAGTGTTTCAGAACGGCCCAATCAAAAGTAAGGTTCAACTCTGTTAGTTGAATGCACAGAACAGAAAGAATTTTCACAGAATGCTACTGTGTAGTTTATATTTGAATATATTCCTTTTCCCACTATTACCCTCTTAGCGCTCCGAATGTCCACTTGCATTTTCTACAGAAAGAGTGTTCAGAACTGCGCAATCAAAAGTATGGTTTAACTCTGTTAGCTTAATGAACATATCAGAAATAAGTTTCACACAATGCTTCTGTGTAGTTTTTATTTGAAGATATTATTTTTCCCAATAGAGGCCTCTTAGCGCTCAGAATGTCCAATTGCAGTTTCTACAGAAAGAGTGTTTCAGAAAGGCTCAATCAAATGTAAGGTTCAACTCTGTTAGTTGAATGCACAGAACAGAAAGAAGTTTCATACAATGTTTCTGTGTAGTTTATATTTGAACATATTCTTTTTTCCACTATTACCCACTTAGCGCTACGAATGTCCAGTTGCATTTTCTACATACAGAGTGTTTCAAAACTGCTCAATCAAAAGTATGGTTTAACTCTGTTAGCTGAATGCTCAGATCAGAAAGAAGTTTCACAGAATGCTTCTGTGTAGTTTATATTTGAATATATTCCTTTTTCCACTACTACTCTCTTAGCGCTCCAAATGTCCAGTTGCATTTTCTACAGAAAGAGTGTTCAGATCTGCTCAACCAAAAGTATGGTTTAACTCTGTTAGCTGAATGCACAGATCAGAAAGAAGTTTCACAGAATGATTCTGTGTAGTTTATATTTGGAGACATTCCTTTTTCCACTATTACCCTCTTAGGGCTCCGAATCTCCACTTGCATTTTCTACAGTAAGAGTGTTTCAGAACGGCTCAATCAAAACTAAGGTTCAACTCTTTTAGTTGAACAAACAGAACAGAAAGAAGTTTCACACAATTCTTCTGTGTAGTTTTTATTTGTAGACATTCTTTTTCCCAATATAGGCCTCTTAGCGCTCAGAATGTCCAATTGCAGTTTCTACAGAAAGAGTGTTTCAGAACGGCTCAATCAAAAGTAAGGTTCAACTCTGTTAGTTGAATGCACAGAACAGAAAGAAGTTTCATACAATGCTTCTGTGTAGTTTATATTTGAACATATTCTTTTTTCCACTATTACCCACTTAGCGCTACGAATGTCCAGTTGCATTTTCTACAGACAGAGTGTTTCAAAACTGCTCAATCAAAAGTATGGTTTAACTCTGTTAGCTGAATGCTCAGATCAGAAAGAAGTTTCACAGAATGCTTCTGTGTAGTTTGTATTTGAATATATTCCTTTTTCCACTACTACGCTCTTAGCGCTCCAAATGTCCAGTTGCATTTTCTACAGAAAGAGTGTTCAGATCTGCTCAATCAAAAGTATGGTTTAACTCTGTTAGCTGAATGCACAGATCAGAAAGAAGTTTCACCGAATGATTCTGTGTAGTTTATATTTGAAGACATTCCTTTTTCCACTATTACCCTCTTAGCGCTCCGAATCTCCACTTGCATTTTCTACAAAAAGAGTGTTTCATAACTGCTCAATCAAAAATATGTTTTATCTCTGTTAACTGAATTTACAGATCAGAAATAAGTTTCACAGAATGCATCTGTGTAGTTTTTATTTGAAGATATTCTTTTTCCCAATGTAGGCCTCTTAGCGCTTAGCATGTCCAATTGCAGTTTCTACAGAAAGAGTGTTTCAGAACGGCTCAATCAAAAGTAAGGTTCAACTCTGTTAGTTGAATGCACAGAACAGAAAGAATTTTCACAGAATGCTACTGTGTAGTTTATATTTGAATATATTCCTTTTTCCACTATTACCCTCTTAGCGCTCCGAATGTCCACTTGCATTTTCTACAGAAAGAGTGTTCAGATCTGCGCAATCAAAACTATGGTTTAACTCTGTTAGCTTAATGAACATATCAGAAATAAGTTTCACACAATGCTTCTGTGTAGTTTTTATTTGAAGATATTATTTTTCCCAATAGAGGCCTCTTAGCGCTCAGAATGTCCAATTGCAGTTTCTACAGAAAGAGTGTTTCAGAACGGCTCAATCAAAAGTAAGGTTCAACTCTGTTAGTTGAATACACAGAACAGAAAGAAGTTTCATACAATGCTTCTGTGTAGTTTATATTTGAACATATTCTTTTTTCCACTATTACCCACTTAGCGCTACGAATGTCCAGTTGCATTTTCTACAGACAGAGTGTTTCAAATCTGCTCAATCAAAAGTATGGTTTAACTCTGTTAGCTGAATGCTCAGATCAGAAAGAAGTTTCACAGAATGTTTCTGTGTAGTTTATATTTGAATATATTCCTTTTTCCACTAGTACTCTCTTAGCGCTCCAAATGTCCAGTTGCATTTTCTACAGAAAGAGTGTTCAGATCTGCTCAACCAAAAGTATGGTTTAACTCTGTTAGCTGAATGCACAGATCAGAAAGAAGTTTCACAGAATGATTCTGTGTAGTTTATATTTGGAGACATTCCTTTTTCCACTATTACCCTCTTAGGGCTCCGAATCTCCACTTGCATTTTCGACAGAAAGAGTGTTTCAGAACGGCTCAATCAAAACTAAGGTTCAACTCTTTTAGTTGAACAAACAGAACAGAAAGAAGTTTCACACAATTCTTCTGTGTTGTTTTTATTTGTAGACATTCTTTTTCCCAATAGAGGCCTCTTAGCGCTCAGAATGTCCAATTTCAGTTTCTACAGAAAGAGTGTTTCAGAAAGGCTCAATCAAAAGTAATGTTCAACTCTGTTAGTTGAATGCACTGAACAGAAAGTAGTTTCATACAATGCTTCTGTGTAGTTTATATTTGAACATATTCTTTTTTCCACTATTACCCACTTAGTGCTACGAATGTCCAGTTGCATTTTCTACAGACAGAGTGTTTCAAAACTGCTCAATCAAAAGTATGGTTTAACTCTGTTAGCTGAATGCTCAGATCAGAAAGAAGTTTCACAGAATGCTTCTGTGTAGTTTATATTTGAATATATTCCTTTTTCCACTACTACGCTCTTAGCGCTCCAAATGTCCAGTTGCATTTTCTACAGAAAGAGTGTTCAGATCTGCTCAATCAAAAGTATGGTTTAACTCTGTTAGCTGAATGCACAGATCAGAAAGAAATTTCACCGAATGATTCTGTGTAGTTTATATTTGAAGACATTCCTTTTTCCACTATTACCCTCTTAGCGCTCCGAATCTCCACTTGCATTTTCTACAAAAAGAGTGTTTCATAACTGCTCAATCAAAAATATGTTTTATCTCTGTTACCTGAATTTACAGATCAGAAATAAGTTTCACAGAATGCATCTGTGTAGTTTTTATTTGAAGATATTCTTTTTCCCAATGTAGGCCTCTTATCGCTTAGCATGTCCAATTGCAGTTTCTACAGAAAGAGTGTTTCAGAACGGCCCAATCAAAAGTAAGGTTCAACTCTGTTAGTTGAATGCACAGAACAGGAAGAATTTTCACAGAATGCTACTGTGTAGTTTATATTTGAATATATTCCTTTTTCCACTAGTACCCTCTTAGCGCTCCGAATGTCCACTTGCATTTTCTACAGAAAGAGTGTTCAGAACTGCGCAATCAAAAGTATGGTTTAACTCTGTTAGCTTAATGAACATATCAGAAATAAGTTTCACACAATGCTTCTGTGTAGTTTTTATTTGAAGATATTATTTTTCCCAATAGAGGCCTCTTAGCGCTCAGAATGTCCAATTTCAGTTTCTACAGAAAGAGTGTTTCAGAAAGGCTCAATCAAAAGTAATGTTCAACTCTGTTAGTTGAATGCACTGAACAGAAAGTAGTTTCATACAATGCTTCTGTGTAGTTTATATTTGAACATATTCTTTTTTCCACTATTACCCACTTAGTGCTACGAATGTCCAGTTGCATTTTCTACAGACAGAGTGTTTCAAAACTGCTCAATCAAAAGTATGGTTTAACTCTGTTAGCTGAATGCTCAGATCAGAAAGAAGTTTCACAGAATGCTTCTGTGTAGTTTATATTTGAATATATTCCTTTTTCCACTACTACGCTCTTAGCGCTCCAAATGTCCAGTTGCATTTTCTACAGAAAGAGTGTTCAGATCTGCTCAATCAAAAGTATGGTTTAACTCTGTTAGCTGAATGCACAGATCAGAAAGAAATTTCACCGAATGATTCTGTGTAGTTTATATTTGAAGACATTCCTTTTTCCACTATTACCCTCTTAGCGCTCCGAATCTCCACTTGCATTTTCTACAAAAAGAGTGTTTCATAACTGCTCAATCAAAAATATGTTTTATCTCTGTTACCTGAATTTACAGATCAGAAATAAGTTTCACAGAATGCATCTGTGTAGTTTTTATTTGAAGATATTCTTTTTCCCAATGTAGGCCTCTTAGCGCTTAGCATGTCCAATTGCAGTTTCTACAGAAAGAGTGTTTCAGAACGGCTCAATCAAAAGTAAGGTTCAACTCTGTTAGTTGAATGCACAGAACAGAAAGAATTTTCACAGAATGCTACTGTGTAGTTTATATTTGAATATATTCCTTTTTCCACTATTACCCTCTTAGCGTTCCGAATGTCCACTTGCATTTTCTACAGAAAGAGTGTTCAGATCTGCGCAATCAAAACTATGGTTTAACTCTGTTAGCTTAATGAACATATCACAAATAAGTTTCACACAATGCTTCTGTGTAGTTTTTATTTGAAGATACTATTTTTCCCAATAGAGGCCTCTTAGCGCTCAGAATGTCCAATTGCAGTTTCTACAGAAAGAGTGTTTCAGAAAGGCTCAATCAAAAGTAAGGTTCAACTCTGTTAGTTGAATGCACAGAACAGAAAGAAGTTTCATACAATGCTTCTGTGTAGTTTATATTTGAACATATTCTTTTTTCCACT
The DNA here is from genome assembly GCF_028878055.3 of Symphalangus syndactylus. Lineage (NCBI taxonomy): Eukaryota > Metazoa > Chordata > Mammalia > Primates > Hylobatidae > Symphalangus > Symphalangus syndactylus. The sequence continues at coordinate 14,625,500 of NC_072441.2, forward strand.
ATTACCCACTTAGCGTTACGAATGTCCAGTTGCATTTTCTACAGACAGAGTGTTTCAAATCTGCTCAATCAAAAGTATGGTTTAACTCTGTTAGCTGAATGCTCAGATCAGAAAGAAGTTTCACAGAATGCTTCTGTGTAGTTTATATTTGAATATATTCCTTTTTCCACTAGTACTCTCTTAGCGCTCCAAATGTCCAGTTGCATTTTCTACAGAAAGAGTGTTCAGATCTGCTCAACCAAAAGTATGGTTTAACTCTGTTAGCTGAATGCACAGATCAGAAAGAAGTTTCACAGAATGATTCTGTGTAGTTTATATTTGGAGACATTCCTTATTCCACTATTACCCTCTTAGGGCTCCGAATCTCCACTTGCATTTTCTACAGAAAGAGTGTTTCAGAACGGCTCAATCAAAACTAAGGTTCAACTCTTTTATTTGAACAAACAGAACAGAAAGAAGTTTCACACAATTCTTCTGTGTAGTTTTTATTTGTAGACATTCTTTTTCCCTATATAGGCCTCTTAGCGCTCAGAATGTCCAATTGCAGTTTCTACAGAAAGAGTGTTTCAGAACGGCTCAATCAAAAGTAAGGTTCAACTCTGTTAGTTGAATGCACAGAACAGAAAGAAGTTTCATACAATGCTTCTGTGTAGTTTATATTTGAACATATTCTTTTTTCCACTATTACCCACTTAGCGCTACGAATGTCCAGTTCCATTTTCTACAGACAGAGTGTTTCAAAACTGCTCAATCAAAAGTATGGTTTAACTCTGTTAGCTGAATGCTCAGATCAGAAAGAAGTTTCACAGAATGCTTCTGTGTAGTTTATATTTGAATATATTCCTTTTTCCACTACTACTCTCTTAGCGCTCCAAATGTCCAGTTGCATTTTCTACAGAAAGAGTGTTCAGATCTGCTCAATCAAAAGTATGGTTTAACTCTGTTAGCTGAATGCACAGATCAGAAAGAAGTTTCACCGAATGATTCTGTGTAGTTTATATTTGAAGACATTCCTTTTTCCACCATTACCCTCTTAGCGCTCCGAATCTCCACTTGCATTTTCTACAAAAAGAGTGTTTCATAACTGCTCAATCAAAAATATGTTTTATCTCTGTTAACTGAATTTACAGATCAGAAATAAGTTTCACAGAATGCATCTGTGTAGTTTTTATTTGAAGATATTCTTTTTCCCAATGTAGGCCTCTTAGCGCTTAGCATGTCCAATTGCAGTTTCTACAGAAAGAGTGTTTCAGAACGGCTCAATCAAAAGTAAGGTTCAACTCTGTTAGTTGAATGCACAGAACAGAAAGAATTTTCACAGAATGCTACTGTGTAGTTTATATTTGAATATATTCCTTTTTCCACTATTACCCTCTTAGCGCTCCGAATGTCCACTTGCATTTTCTACAGAAAGAGTGTTCAGATCTGCGCAATCAAAACTATGGTTTAACTCTGTTAGCTTAATGAACATATCAGAAATAAGTTTCACACAATGCTTCTGTGTAGTTTTTATTTGAAGATATTATTTTTCCCAATAGAGGCCTCTTAGCGCTCAGAATGTCCAATTGCAGTTTCTACAGAAAGAGTGTTTCAGAAAGGCTCAATCAAAAGTAAGGTTCAACTCTGTTAGTTGAATGCACAGAATAGAAAGAAGTTTCATACAATGCTTCTGTGTAGTTTATATTTGAACATATTCTTTTTTCCACTATTACCCACTTAGCGCTACGAATGTCCATTTGCATTTTCTACAGACAGAGTGTTTCAAATCTGCTCAATCAAAAGTATGGTTTAACTCTGTTAGCTGAATGCTCAGATCAGAAAGAAGTTTCACAGAATGCTTCTGTGTAGTTTATATTTGAATATATTCCTTTTTCCACTAGTACTCTCTTAGCGCTCCAAATGTCCAGTTGCATTTTCTACAGAAAGAGTGTTCAGATCTGCTCAACCAAAAGTATGGTTTAACTCTGTTAGCTGAATGCACAGATCAGAAAGAAGTTTCACAGAATTATTCTGTGTAGTTTATATTTGGAGACATTCCTTTTTCCACTATTACCCTCTTAGGGCTCCGAATCTCCACTTGCATTTTCTACAGAAAGAGTGTTTCAGAACGGCTCAATCAAAACTAAGATTCAACTCTTTTAGTTGAACAAACAGAACAGAAAGAAGTTTCACACAATTCTTCTGTGTAGTTTTTATTTGTAGACATTCTTTTTCCCTATATAGGCCTCTTAGCGCTCAGAATGTCCAACTGCAGTTTCTACAGAAAGAGTGTTTCAGAACGGCTCAATCAAAAGTAAGGTTCAACTCTGTTAGTTGAATGCACAGAACAGAAAGAAGTTTCATACAATGCTTCTGTGTAGTTTATATTGGAACATATTCTTTTTTCCACTATTACCCACTTAGCGCTACGAATGTCCAGTTCCATTTTCTACAGACAGAGTGTTTCAAAACTGCTCAATCAAAAGTATGGTTTAACTCTGTTAGCTGAATGCTCAGATCAGAAAGAAGTTTCACAGAATGCTTCTGTGTAGTTTATATTTGAATATATTCATTTTCCACTACTACGCTCTTAGCGCTCCAAATGTCCAGTTGCATTTTCTACAGAAAGAGTGTTCAGATCTGCTCAATCAAAAGTATGGTTTAACTCTGTTACCTGAATGCACAGATCAGAAAGAAGTTTCACCGAATGATTCTGTGTAGTTTATATTTGAAGACATTCCTTTTTCCACCATTACCTTCTTAGCGCTCCGAATCTCCACTTGCATTTTCTGCAAAAAGAGTGTTTCATAACTGCTCAATCAAAAATATGTTTTATCTCTGTTAACTGAATTTACAGATCAGAAATAAGTTTCACAGAATGCATCTGTGTAGTTTTTATTTGAAGATATTTTTTTCCCAATGTAGGCCTCTTAGCGCTTAGCATGTCCAATTGCAGTTTCTACAGAAAGAGTGTTTCAGAACGGCCCAATCAAAAGTAAGGTTCAACTCTGTTAGTTGAATGCACAGAACAGGAAGAATTTTCACAGAATGCTACTGTGTAGTTTATATTTGAATATATTCCTTTTTCCACTAGTACCCTCTTAGCGCTCCGAATGTCCACTTGCATTTTCTACAGAAAGAGTGTTCAGAACTGCGCAATCAAAAGTATGGTTTAACTCTGTTAGCTTAATGAACATATCAGAAATAAGTTTCACACAATGCTTCTGTGTAGTTTTTATTTGAAGATATTATTTTTCCCAATAGAGGCCTCTTAGCGCTCAGAATGTCCAATTTCAGTTTCTACAGAAAGAGTGTTTCAGAAAGGCTCAATCAAATGTAATGTTCAACTCTGTTAGTTGAATGCACAGAACAGAAAGAAGTTTCATACAATGCTTCTGTGTAGTTTATATTTGAACATATTCTTTTTTCCACTATTACCCACTTAGCGCTACGAATGTCCAGTTGCATTTTCTACAGACAGAGTGTTTCAAAACTGCTCAATCAAAAGTATGGTTTAACTCTGTTAGCTGAATGCTCAGATCAGAAAGAAGTTTCACAGAATGCTTCTGTGTAGTTTATATTTGAATATATTCCTTTTTCCACTACTACGCTCTTAGCGCTCCAAATGTCCAGTTGCATTTTCTACAGAAAGAGTGTTCAGATCTGCTCAATCAAAAGTATGGTTTAACTCCGTTAGCTGAATGCACAGATCAGAAAGAAGTTTCACCGAATGATTCTGTGTAGTTTATATTTGAAGACATTCCTTTTTCCACTATTACCCACTTAGCGCTCCGAATCTCCACTTGCATTTTCTACAAAAAGAGTGTTTCATAACTGCTCAATCAAAAATATGTTTTATCTCTGTTACCTGAATTTACAGATCAGAAATAAGTTTCACAGAATGCATCTGTGTAGTTTTTATTTGAAGATATTCTTTTTCCCAATGTAGGCCTCTTAGCGCTTAGCATGTCCAATTGCAGTTTCTACAGAAAGAGTGTTTCAGAACGGCTCAATCAAAAGTAAGGTTCAACTCTGTTAGTTGAATGCACAGAACAGAAAGAATTTTCACAGAATGCTACTGTGTAGTTTATATTTGAATATATTCCTTTTTCCACTATTACCCTCTTAGCGCTCCGAATGTCCACTTGCATTTTCTACAGAAAGAGTGTTCAGATCTGCGCAATCAAAACTATGGTTTAACTCTGTTAGCTTAACGAACATATCACAAATAAGTTTCACACAATGCTTCTGTGTAGTTTTTATTTGAAGATACTATTTTTCCCAATAGAGGCCTCTTAGCGCTCAGAATGTCCAATTGCAGTTTCTACAGAAAGAGTGTTTCAGAAAGGCTCAATCAAAAGTAAGGTTCAACTCTGTTAGTTGAATGCACAGAACAGAAAGAAGTTTCATACAATGCTTCTGTGTAGTTTATATTTGAACATATTCTTTTTTCCACTATTACCCACTTAGCGTTACGAATGTCCAGTTGCATTTTCTACAGACAGAGTGTTTCAAATCTGCTCAATCAAAAGTATGGTTTAACTCTGTTAGCTGAATGCTCAGATCAGAAAGAAGTTTCACAGAATGCTTCTGTGTAGTTTATATTTGAATATATTCCTTTTTCCACTAGTACTCTCTTAGCGCTCCAAATGTCCAGTTGCATTTTCTACAGAAAGAGTGTTCAGATCTGCTCAACCAAAAGTATGGTTTAACTCTGTTAGCTGAATGCACAGATCAGAAAGAAGTTTCACAGAATGATTCTGTGTAGTTTATATTTGGAGACATTCCTTATTCCACTATTACCCTCTTAGGGCTCCGAATCTCCACTTGCATTTTCTACAGAAAGAGTGTTTCAGAACGGCTCAATCAAAACTAAGGTTCAACTCTTTTATTTGAACAAACAGAACAGAAAGAAGTTTCACACAATTCTTCTGTGTAGTTTTTATTTGTAGACATTCTTTTTCCCTATATAGGCCTCTTAGCGCTCAGAATGTCCAATTGCAGTTTCTACAGAAAGAGTGTTTCAGAACGGCTCAATCAAAAGTAAGGTTCAACTCTGTTAGTTGAATGCACAGAACAGAAAGAAGTTTCATACAATGCTTCTGTGTAGTTTATATTTGAACATATTCTTTTTTCCACTATTACCCACTTAGCGCTACGAATGTCCAGTTCCATTTTCTACAGACAGAGTGTTTCAAAACTGCTCAATCAAAAGTATGGTTTAACTCTGTTAGCTGAATGCTCAGATCAGAAAGAAGTTTCACAGAATGCTTCTGTGTAGTTTATATTTGAATATATTCCTTTTTCCACTACTACTCTCTTAGCGCTCCAAATGTCCAGTTGCATTTTCTACAGAAAGAGGGTTCAGATCTGCTCAATCAAAAGTATGGTTTAACTCTGTTAGCTGAATGCACAGATCAGAAAGAAGTTTCACCGAATGATTCTGTGTAGTTTATATTTGAAGACATTCCTTTTTCCACCATTACCCTCTTAGCGCTCCGAATCTCCACTTGCATTTTCTACAAAAAGAGTGTTTCATAACTGCTCAATCAAAAATATGTTTTATCTCTGTTAACTGAATTTACGGATCAGAAATAAGTTTCACAGAATGCATCTGTGTAGTTTTTATTTGAAGATATTCTTTTTCCCAATGTAGGCCTCTTAGCGCTTAGCATGTCCAATTGCAGTTTCTACAGAAAGAGTGTTTCAGAACGGCTCAATCAAAAGTAAGGTTCAACTCTGTTAGTTGAATGCACAGAACAGAAAGAATTTTCACAGAATGCTACTGTGTAGTTTATATTTGAATATATTCCTTTTTCCACTATTACCCTCTTAGCGCTCCGAATGTCCACTTGCATTTTCTACAGAAAGAGTGTTCAGATCTGCGCAATCAAAACTATGGTTTAACTCTGTTAGCTTAATGAACATATCAGAAATAAGTTTCACACAATGCTTCTGTGTAGTTTTTATTTGAAGATATTATTTTTCCCAATAGAGGCCTCTTAGCGCTCAGAATGTCCAATTGCAGTTTCTACAGAAAGAGTGTTTCAGAAAGGCTCAATCAAAAGTAAGGTTCAACTCTGTTAGTTGAATGCACAGAATAGAAAGAAGTTTCATACAATGCTTCTGTGTAGTTTATATTTGAACATATTCTTTTTTCCACTATTACCCACTTAGCGCTACGAATGTCCATTTGCATTTTCTACAGACAGAGTGTTTCAAATCTGCTCAATCAAAAGTATGGTTTAACTCTGTTAGCTGAATGCTCAGATCAGAAAGAAGTTTCACAGAATGCTTCTGTGTAGTTTATATTTGAATATATTCCTTTTTCCACTAGTACTCTCTTAGCGCTCCAAATGTCCAGTTGCATTTTCTACAGAAAGAGTGTTCAGATCTGCTCAACCAAAAGTATGGTTTAACTCTGTTAGCTGAATGCACAGATCAGAAAGAAGTTTCACAGAATTATTCTGTGTAGTTTATATTTGGAGACATTCCTTTTTCCACTATTACCCTCTTAGGGCTCCGAATCTCCACTTGCATTTTCTACAGAAAGAGTGTTTCAGAACGGCTCAATCAAAACTAAGATTCAACTCTTTTAGTTGAACAAACAGAACAGAAAGAAGTTTCACACAATTCTTCTGTGTAGTTTTTATTTGTAGACATTCTTTTTCCCTATATAGGCCTCTTAGCGCTCAGAATGTCCAACTGCAGTTTCTACAGAAAGAGTGTTTCAGAACGGCTCAATCAAAAGTAAGGTTCAACTCTGTTAGTTGAATGCACAGAACAGAAAGAAGTTTCATACAATGCTTCTGTGTAGTTTATATTGGAACATATTCTTTTTTCCACTATTACCCACTTAGCGCTACGAATGTCCAGTTCCATTTTCTACAGACAGAGTGTTTCAAAACTGCTCAATCAAAAGTATGGTTTAACTCTGTTAGCTGAATGCTCAGATCAGAAAGAAGTTTCACAGAATGCTTCTGTGTAGTTTATATTTGAATATATTCATTTTCCACTACTACGCTCTTAGCGCTCCAAATGTCCAGTTGCATTTTCTACAGAAAGAGTGTTCAGATCTGCTCAATCAAAAGTATGGTTTAACTCTGTTACCTGAATGCACAGATCAGAAAGAAGTTTCACCGAATGATTCTGTGTAGTTTATATTTGAAGACATTCCTTTTTCCACCATTACCTTCTTAGCGCTCCGAATCTCCACTTGCATTTTCTGCAAAAAGAGTGTTTCATAACTGCTCAATCAAAAATATGTTTTATCTCTGTTAACTGAATTTACAGATCAGAAATAAGTTTCACAGAATGCATCTGTGTAGTTTTTATTTGAAGATATTTTTTTCCCAATGTAGGCCTCTTAGCGCTTAGCATGTCCAATTGCAGTTTCTACAGAAAGAGTGTTTCAGAACGGCCCAATCAAAAGTAAGGTTCAACTCTGTTAGTTGAATGCACAGAACAGGAAGAATTTTCACAGAATGCTACTGTGTAGTTTATATTTGAATATATTCCTTTTTCCACTAGTACCCTCTTAGCGCTCCGAATGTCCACTTGCATTTTCTACAGAAAGAGTGTTCAGAACTGCGCAATCAAAAGTATGGTTTAACTCTGTTAGCTTAATGAACATATCAGAAATAAGTTTCACACAATGCTTCTGTGTAGTTTTTATTTGAAGATATTATTTTTCCCAATAGAGGCCTCTTAGCGCTCAGAATGTCCAATTTCAGTTTCTACAGAAAGAGTGTTTCAGAAAGGCTCAATCAAATGTAATGTTCAACTCTGTTAGTTGAATGCACAGAACAGAAAGAAGTTTCATACAATGCTTCTGTGTAGTTTATATTTGAACATATTCTTTTTTCCACTATTACCCACTTAGCGCTACGAATGTCCAGTTGCATTTTCTACAGACAGAGTGTTTCAAAACTGCTCAATCAAAAGTATGGTTTAACTCTGTTAGCTGAATGCTCAGATCAGAAAGAAGTTTCACAGAATGCTTCTGTGTAGTTTATATTTGAATATATTCCTTTTTCCACTACTACGCTCTTAGCGCTCCAAATGTCCAGTTGCATTTTCTACAGAAAGAGTGTTCAGATCTGCTCAATCAAAAGTATGGTTTAACTCCGTTAGCTGAATGCACAGATCAGAAAGAAGTTTCACCGAATGATTCTGTGTAGTTTATATTTGAAGACATTCCTTTTTCCACTATTACCCACTTAGCGCTCCGAATCTCCACTTGCATTTTCTACAAAAAGAGTGTTTCATAACTGCTCAATCAAAAATATGTTTTATCTCTGTTACCTGAATTTACATATCAGAAATAAGTTTCACAGAATGCATCTGTGTAGTTTTTATTTGAAGATATTCTTTTTCCCAATGTAGGCCTCTTAGCGCTTAGCATGTCCAATTGCAGTTTCTACAGAAAGAGTGTTTCAGAACGGCTCAATCAAAAGTAAGGTTCAACTCTGTTAGTTGAATGCACAGAACAGAAAGAATTTTCACAGAATGCTACTGTGTAGTTTATATTTGAATATATTCCTTTTTCCACTATTACCCTCTTAGCGCTCCGAATGTCCACTTGCATTTTCTACAGGAAGAGTGTTCAGATCTGCGCAATCAAAACTATGGTTTAACTCTGTTAGCTTAATGAACATATCAGAAATAAGTTTCACACAATGCTTCTGTGTAGTTTTTATTTGAAGATATTATTTTTCCCAATAGAGGCCTCTTAGCGCTCAGAATGTCCAATTGCAGTTTCTACAGAAAGAGTGTTTCAGAAAGGCTCAATCAAAAGTAAGGTTCAACTCTGTTAGTTGAATGCACAGAACAGAAAGAAGTTTCATACAATGCTTCTGTGTAGTTTATATTTGAACATATTCTTTTTTCCACTATTACCCACTTAGCGCTACGAATGTCCAGTTGCATTTTCTACAGACAGAGTGTTTCAAATCTGCTCAATCAAAAGTATGGTTTAACTCTGTTAGCTGAATGCTCAGATCAGAAAGAAGTTTCACAGAATGCTTCTGTGTAGTTTATATTTGAATATATTCCTTTTTCCACTAGTACTCTCTTAGCGCTCCAAATGTCCAGTTGCATTTTCTACAGAAAGAGTGTTCAGATCTGCTCAACCAAAAGTATGGTTTAACTCTGTTAGCTGAATGCACAGATCAGAAAGAAGTTTCACAGAATGATTCTGTGTAGTTTATATTTGGAGACATTCCTTTTTCCACTATTACCCTCTTAGGGCTCCGAATCTCCACTTGCATTTTCTACAGAAAGAGTGTTTCAGAACGGCTCAATCAAAACTAAGGTTCAACTCTTTTAGTTGAACAAACAGAACAGAAAGAAGTTTCACACAATTCTTCTGTCTAGTTTTTATTTGTAGACATTCTTTTTCCCTATATAGGCCTCTTAGCGCTCAGAATGTCCAATTGCAGTTTCTACAGAAAGAGTGTTTCAGAACGGCTCAATCAAAAGTAAGGTTCAACTCTGTTAGGTGAATGCACAGAACAGAAAGAAGTTTCATACAATGCTTCTGTGTAGTTTATATTTGAACATATTCTTTTTTCCACTATTACCCACTTAGCGCTATGAATGTCCAGTTCCATTTTCTACAGAGTGTTTCAAAACTACTCAATCAAAAGTATGGTTTAACTCTGTTAGCTGAATGCTCAGATCAGAAAGAAGTTTCACAGAATGCTTCTGTGTAGTTTATATATGTATATATTCCTTTTTCCACTACTACTCTCTTAGTGCTCCAAATGTCCAGTTGCATTTTCTACAGAAAGAGTGTTCAGATCTGCTCAATCAAAAGTATGGTTTAACTCTGTTAGCTGAATGCACAGATCAGAAAAAAGTTTCACCGAATGATTCTGTGTAGTTTATATTTGAAGACATTCCTTTTTCCACCATTACCCTCTTAGCGCTCCGAATCTCCACTTGCATTTTCTACAAAAAGAGTGTTTCATTACTGCTCAATCAAAAATATGTTTTATCTCTGTTAACTGAATTTACAGATCAGAAATAAGTTTCACAGAATGCATCTGTGTAGTTTTTATTTGAAGATATTCTTTTTCCCAATGTAGGCCTCTTAGCGCTTAGCATGTCCAATTGCAGTTTCTACAGAAAGAGTGTTTCAGAACGGCTCAATCAAAAGTAAGGTTCAACTCTGTTAGTTGAATGCACAGAACAGAAAGAATTTTCACAGAATGCTACTGTGTAGTTTATATTTGAATATATTCCTTTTTCCACTATTACCCTCTTAGCGCTCCGAATGTCCACTTGCATTTTCTACAGAAAGAGTGTTCAGATCTGCTCAATCAAAACTATGGTTTAACTCTGTTAGCTTAATGAACATATCAGAAATAAGTTTCACACAATGCTTCTGTGTAGTTTTTATTTGAAGATATTATTTTTCCCAATAGAGGCCTCTTAGCGCTCAGAATGTCCAATTGCAGTTTCTACAGAAAGAGTGTTTCAGAAAGGCTCAATCTAAAGTAAGGTTCAACTCTGTTAGTTGAATGCACAGAACAGAAAGAAGTTTCATACAATGCTTCTGTGTAGTTTATATTTGAACATATTCTTTTTTCCACTATTACCCACTTAGCGCTACGAATGTCCAGTTGCATTTTCTACAGACAGAGTGTTTCAAATCTGCTCAATCAAAAGTATGGTTTAACTCTGTTAGCTGAATGCTCAGATCAGAAAGAAGTTTCACAGAATGCTTCTGTGTAGTTTATATTTGAATATATTCCTTTTTCCACTAGTACTCTCTTAGCGCTCCAAATGTCCAGTTGCATTTTCTACAGAAAGAGTGTTCAGATCTGCTCAACCAAAAGTATGGTTTAACTCTGTTAGCTGAATGCACAGATCAGAAAGAAGTTTCACAGAATGATTCTGGGTAGTTTATATTTGGAGACATTCCTTTTTCCACTATTACCCTCTTAGGGCTCCGAATCTCCACTTGCATTTTCTACAGAAAGAGTGTTTCAGAACGGCTCAATCAAAACTAAGGTTCAACTCTTTTAGTTGAACAAACAGAACAGAAAGAAGTTTCACACAATTCTTCTGTCTAGTTTTTATTTGTAGACATTCTTTTTCCCTATATAGGCCTCTTAGCGCTCAGAATGTCCAATTGCAGTTTCTACAGAAAGATTGTTTCAGAACGGCTCAATCAAAAGTAAGGTTCAACTCTGTTAGTTGAATGCACAGAACAGAAAGAAGTTTCATACAATGCTTCTGTGTAGTTTATGTTTGAACATATTCTTTTTTCCACTATTACCCACTTAGCGCTACGAATGTCCAGTTGCATTTTCTACAGACAGAGTGTTTCAAAACTGCTCAATCAAAAGTATGGTTTAACTCTGTTAGCTGAATGCTCAGATCAGAAAGAAGTTTCACAGAATGCTTCTGTGTAGTTTATATTTGAATATATTCCTTTTTCCACTACTACGCTCTGAGCACTCCAAATGTCCAGTTGCATTTTCTACAGAAAGAGTGTTCAGATCTGCTCAATCAAAAGTATGGTTGAACTCTGTTAGCTGAATGCACAGATCAGAAAGAAGTTTCACCGAATGATTCTGTGTAGTTTATATTTGGAGACATTCCTTTTTCCACTATTACCATCTTAGCGCTCCGAATCTCCACTTGCATTTTCTACAAAAAGAGTGTTTCATAACTGCTCAATCAAAAATATGTTTTATCTCTGTTAACTGAATTTACAGATCAGAAATAAGTTTCACAGAATGCATCTGTGTAGTTTTTATTTGAAGATATTCTTTTTCCCAATGTAGGCCTCTTAGCGCTTAGCATGTCCAATTGCAGTTTCTACAGAAAGAGTGTTTCAGAACGGCTCAATCAAAAGTAAGGTTCAACTCTGTTAGTTGAATGCACAGAACAGAAAGAATTTTCACAGAATGCTACTGTGTAGTTTATATTTGTATATATTCCTTTTTCCACTATTACCCTCTTAGCGCTCCGAATGTCCACTTGCATTTTCTACAGAAAGAGTGTTCAGAACTGCGCAATCAAAAGTATGGTTTAACTCTGTTAGCTTAATGAACATATCAGAAATAAGTTTCACACAATGCTTCTGTGTAGTTTTTATTTGAAGATATTATTTTTCCCAATAGAGGCCTCTTAGCGCTCAGAATGTCCAATTGCAGTTTCTACAGAAAGAGTGTTTCAGAAAGGCTCAATCAAAAGTAAGGTTCAACTCTGTTAGTTGAATGCACAGAACAGAAAGAAGTTTCATACAATGCTTCTGTGTAGTTTATATTTGAACATATTCTTTTTTCCACTATTACCCACTTAGCGCTACGAATGTCCAGTTGCATTTTCTACAGACAGAGTGTTTCAAAACTGCTCAATCAAAATATGGTTTAACTCTGCTAGCTGAATGCTCAGATCAGAAAGAAGTTTCACAGAATGCTTCTGTGTAGTTTATATTTGAATATATTCCTTTTTCCACTACTACTCTCTTAGCGCTCCAAATGTCCAGTTGCATTTTCTACAGAAAGAGTGTTCAGATCTGCTCAATCAAAAGTATGGTTTAACTCTGTTAGCTGAATGCACAGATCAGAAAGAAGTTTCACAGAATGATTCTGTGTAGTTTATATTTGGAGACATTCCTTTTTCCACTATTACCCTCTTACCGCTCCGAATCTCCACTTGCATTTTCTACAGAAAGAGTGTTTCAGAACGGCTCAATCAAAACTAAGGTTCAACTCTTTTAGTTGAACAAACAGAACAGAAAGATGTTTCACACAATTCTTCTGTGTAGTTTTTATTTTTAGACATTCTTTTTCCCTATATAGGCCTCTTAGCGCTCAGAATGTCCAATTGCATTTTCTACAGAAAGAGTGTTCCAGAACGGCTCAATCAAAAGCAAGGTTCAACTCAGTTAGTTGAATGCAGAGAACAGAAAGAAGTTTCACAGAATGATTCTTTGCAGTTTATATTTGGGTATATTGCTTTTTCCACTATTACCCTCTTAGCGCTCCGAATTTCAACTTGCATTTTCTACAGAAAGAGTGTTCAGTACTGCGCAATCAAAAGTATGGTTTAACTCTGTTAGCTGAATGCACATATCAGAAATAAGTTTCACACAATGCATCTGTGTAGTTTTTATTTGAATATATTATTTTTCCCAATATAGGCCTCTTAGGGCTCAGAATGTCCAATTGCAGTTTCTACAGAAAGAGTGTTTCAGAACGGCTCAATCAAAAGTAAGTTTCAACTCTGTTAGTTGAATGTACAGAACAGAAAGTTGTTTCATACAGTGCTTCTGTGTAGTTTATATTTGAACATATTCCTTTTTCCACTATTACCCACTTAGCGCTCCGAATGTCCAGTTGCATTTTCTAAAGACAGAGTGTTTCAAAACTGCTCAATCAAAAGTATGGTTTAACTCTGTTAGCTGAATGCTCAGATCAGAAAGAAGTTTCACAGAATGCTTCCGTGTAGTTTATATTTGAATATATTCCTTTTTCCACTACTACCCTCTTATCGCTTCAAATGTCTAGTTGCATTTTCTACAGAAAGAGTGTTCAGAACTGCTCAATGAAAAGTATGGTTTAATTCTGTTAGCTGAATGCACAGATCAGAAAGAAGTTTCACAGAATGATTCTGTGTAGTTTATATTTGAAGATATTACTTTTTCTAGTATTACCCTCTTAGCGCTCAGAATGTCCACTTGCATTTTCTACAGAAAGAGTGTTCAGAACGGCTCAATCAAAAGTATGGTTTTACTCTATTAGTTGAATGCCCATATCCGAAATAAGTTTCACAGAATGCTTCTGTGTAGTTTTTATTTGAAGATATTCTTTTTCAAAATATAGGCCTCTTAGCGCTCAGAATGTCCAATTGCAGTTTCTACAGAAAGAGCTTTTCAGAACGGCTCCATCAAAAGTAAGGTTCAACTCAGTTAGTTGAATGCACAGAACAGAAATAAGTTTCTCAGAATGCTTCTGTGTAGTTTATATTTGAATATATTCCTTTTCCAGTATTACCGTCGTAGCGCTGCGAATATCCACTTGCATTTTGTAAAGAAAGAGTGTTTCAGAACGGCTCAATCAAAAATAAGGTTCAACTCTGTTAGTTAAATGCACAGAAGAGAAAGGAGTTTCATACAATGCTTCTGTGTAGTTTATATTTGAATATATTACTTTTTCCACTACTACCCTCTTAGCGCTCCAAATGTCCAGTTGCATTTTCTACAGAAAGAGTGTTCAGAACTGCTCAATCAAAAGTATGCTTTAACTCTGTTAGCTGAATGCACAGATCAGAAAGAAGTTTCATAGAATGATTCTGTGTAGTTTATATTTGAAGATATTCCTTTTTCCACTATTACCCACTTAGCGCTCCAAATGTCCAGTAGCATTTTCTACAGAAAGAGTGTTTCAGAACTGCTCAATCCAAAGTATGGTTTAACTCTGTTAGCTGAATGCACAGATCAGAAAGTAGTTTCACAGAATGCTTCTGTGTAGTGTTTATATGAACATATTCTTTTTACCAATATAGGCCTCTTAGCGCTCAGAATGTCCAATTGCAGTCTCTATAGAAAGCGTGTTTCAGAACGGCTCAATGAAAAGTAAGGTTCACCTCTTTTAGTTGAATGCACAGAACAGAAAGTAGTTTCACAGAATGCTTCTGTGTAGTATTTAGTTGAAGATATTACTTTATTGACTATTACCCACTTAGCGCTCTGAATGTCCACTGGCAGTTTCTACACAAAGAGTGTTTCAGAACTGTTCCTTCAAAAGTAAGGCTCAACTCTATTAGTTGAATTCAGAGAACAGAAAGGAGTTTCAGAGAATTTTTCTGTGTGGTTTTTATTTGGAGATAATCCTTTTTCCCCTATTACAATCTTAGCGCTCCGAAGGTCCACTTATATTTTCTACACAAAGCGTGTTTCATAACGGCTCAATCAAAAGTATGGTTTAGCTCTGTTAACTGAATGCACATATCAGAAATATGTTTCACAGAATGCTTCTGTGTAGTTTTTATTTGAAGATATTCTTTTAAACAATGTAGGCCTCTTAGCGCTTAGAAAGTCCAATTGCAGTTTCTACAGAAAGAGTGTTTCAGAACGGCTCAATCAAAAGTAAGGTTCAATTCTGTTAGTTGAATGCACAGAACAGAAAGAAGTTTCACAGAATGCTTCTGTGTAGTTTATATTTGAATATATTCCTTTTTCAACTATTACGCTCTCAGCGCTCCGAAAGTCCACTTGCATTTTCTACAGAAAGAGTGTTCAGAACGGCTCAATCAAAAGTATGGTTTTACTCTGTTAGTTGAATGCACAGATCCGAAAGAAGTTTCACAGAATGCTTCTGTGTAGTTTTTATTTGTAGATATTCTTTTTCCCAATATAGGCCTTTTAGCGGTCAGAATGTCCAATTGCAGTTTCTACAGAAAGAGTGTTTCACAACGGCTCCATCAAAAGTAAGGTTCAACTCAGTTAGTTGAATGCACAGAACAGAAAGAAGTTTCACAGAATGGTTCTGCGTAGTTTATAATTGAATATATTCCTTTTTCCACTATTACCGTATTAGCGCTCCGAATGTCCACTTGCATTTTCTACAGAAAGAGTGTTCAGAACTGCGCAATCAAAAGTATGGTTTAACTCTGTTAGCTGAATGCACATATCAGAAATAAGTTTCACACAATTCTGCTGTGTAGTTTTTATTTGAAGGTATTATTATTCCCAATATAGGCCTCTTAGAGCTGAGAATGTCCAATTGCAGTTTCTACAGAAAGAGTGTTTCAGAACGGCTCAATCAAAAGTAAGGTTCAACTCTGTTAGTTGAATGCACAGAACAGAAAGAAGTTTCATACAATGCTTCTGTGTTGTTTATATTTGAACATATTCCTTTTTCCAGTATTACCCACTTAGCGCTCCGAATGTCCAGTTGCATTTTCTACAGTCAGAGTGTTTCAAATCTCCTCAATCAAAAGTATGGTTTAACTCTGTTAGCGGAATGCTCAGATCAGAAAGAAGTTTCACAGAATGCTTCTGTGTAGCTTATATTTGAATATATTCCTTTTTCCAATACTACCCTCTTAGCGCTCCAAATGTCTAGTTGCATTTTCTACAGAAAGAGTGTTCAGAACTGCACTATCAAAAGTATGGTTTAACTCTGTTAGCTGAATGCACATATCAGAAAGAAGTTTCACAGAATGATTCTGTGTAGTTTATATTTGAAGATAATCCTTTTTCCACTATTACCCTCTTAGCGCTCCGAATCTCCACTTTCATTTTCTACAGAAAGAGTGTTTCAGAACGGCTCAATCAAAATTAAGGTTCAATTCTTTTAGTTGAATGCACAGAACAGAAAGAAGTTTCACAGAATGCTTCTGTGTAGTATTTAGTTGAAGATATTCCTTTTTCGACTATTACCCTCTTATCGCTCTGAATTTCCACTGGCAGTTTCCACACAAAGAGTGTTTCAGAACTGCTCCTCCAAAAGTAAGGCTCAGCTCTGTTAGTTGAATGTAGAGAACAGAAAGGAGTTTCAGAGAATGCTTCTGTGTAGTTTTTATTTGGAGATATTCCTTTTTCCACTATTACTAACTTAGCGCTCCGAATGTCCACTTGCATTTTCTACAGAAAGAGTGTTTCAGAATGGCTCAATCAAAACTAAGGTTCAACACTGTTAGTTGAATGTACAGAACAGAAAAGTGTTTCATACAATGCTTCTGTGTAGTTTATATTTGAACATATTCCTTTTTCCACTATTACCCACTTAGCGCTCCGAATGTCCAGTTGCATTTTCTACAGACAGAGTGTTTCAAAACTGCTCAATCAAAAGTATGGTTTAACTCTGTTAGCTGAATGCTCGGATCAGAAAGAAGTTTCACAGAATGCTTCCGTGTAGTTTATATTTGAATATATTCCTTTTTCCACTACTACCCTCTTATCGCTCCAAATGTCTAGTTGCATTTTCTACAGAAAGAGTGTTCAGAACTGCTCAATGAAAAGTATGGTTTAATTCTGTTAGCTGAATGCACAGATCAGAAATAAGTTTCACAGAATGATTCTGTGTAGTTTATATTTGAAGATATTACTTTTTCTAGTATTACCCTCTTAGCGCTCAGAATGTCCACTTGCATTTTCTACAGAAAGAGTGTTCAGAACGGCTCAATCAAAAGTATGGTTTTACTCTATTAGTTGAATGCCCATATCCGAAATAAGTTTCACAGAATGCTTCTGTGTAGTTTTTATTTGAAGATATTCTTTTTCAAAATACAGGCCTCTTAGCGCTCAGAATGTCCAATTGCAGTTTCTACAGAAAGAGCTTTTCAGAACGCCTCCATCAAAAGTAAGGTTCAACTCAGTTAGTTGAATGCACAGAACAGAAATAAGTTTCACAGAATGCTTCTGTGTAGTTTATATTTGAATATATTCCTTTTCCAGTATTACCGTCTTAGCGCTGCGAATATCCACTTGCATTTTCTAAAGAAAGAGTGTTTCAGAACGGCTCAATCAGAAATAAGGTTCAACTCTGTTAGTTAAATGCACAGAAGAAAAAGGAGTTTCATACAATTCTTCTGTGTAGTTTATATTTGAATATATTACTTTTTCCACTACTACCCTCTTAGCGCTCCAAATGTCCATTTGCATTTTCTACACAAAGAGGGTTCAGAACTGCTCAATCAAAGGTATGCTTTAACTCTGTTAGCTGAATGCACAGATCAGAAAGAAGTTTCACAGAATAATTCTGTGTAGTTTATATTTGAAGATATTCCTTTTTCCACTATTACCCACTTAGCGCTCCAAATGTCCAGTAGCATTTTCTACAGAAAGAGTGTTTCAGAACTGCTCAATCCAAAGTATGGTTTAACTCTGTTAGCTGAATGCACAGATCAGAAAGAAGATTCACAGAATGCTTCTGTGTAGTGTTTATATGAAAATATTCTTTTTACCAATATAGGCCTCTTAGCGCTCAGAATGTCCAATTGCAGTTTCTATAGAAAGAGTGTTTCAGAACGGCTCAATGAAAAGTAAGGTTCACCTCTTTTAGTTGAATGCACAGAACAGAAAGTAGTTTCACAGAATGCTTCTGTGTAGTATTTAGTTGAAGATATTCCTTTATTGACTATTACCCACTTAGCGCTCCGAATGTCCACTGGCAGTTTCTACACAAAGAGTGTTTCAGAACTGTTCCTTCAAAAGTAAGGCTCAATTCTGTTAGTTGAATTCAGAGAACAGAAAGGAGTTTCAGAGAATGCTTCTGTGTGGTTTTTATTTGGAGATAATCCTTTTTCCCCTATTACAATCTTAGCGCTCCGAAGGTCCACTTATATTTTCTACACAAAGAGTGTTTCATAACTGCTCAATCAAAAGTATGGTTTAGCTCTGTTAACTGAATGCACATATCAGAAATATGTTTCACAGAATGCTTCTGTGTAGTTTTTATTTGAAGATATTCTTTTTAACAATGTAGGCCCCTTAGCGCTTCGAAAGTCCAATTGCAGTTTCTACAGAAAGAGTGTTTCAGAACGGCTCAATCAAAAGTAAGGTTCAACTCTGTTAGTTGAATGCACAGAACAGAAAGAAGTTTCACAGAATGCTTCTGTGTAGTTTATATTTGAATATATTCCTTTTTCAACTATTACCCTCTTAGCGCTCCGAATGTCCACTTGCATTTTCTACAGAAAGTGTGTTCAGAACGGCTCAATCAAAAGTATGGTTTCACTCTGTTAGTTGAATGCACAGATCCGAAAGAAGTTTCACAGAATGCTTCTGTGTAGTTTTTATTTGTAGATATTCTTTTTCCCAATATAGGCCTTTTAGCGGTCAGAATGTCCAATTGCAGTTTCTACAGAAAGAGTGTTTCACAACGGCTCCATCAAAAGTAAGGTTCAACTCAGTTAGTTCAATGCACAGAACAGAAAGAAGTTTCACAGAATGCTTCTGTGTAGTTTATAATTGAATATATTCCTTTTTCCACTATTATCGTATTAGCGTTCCGAATGTCCACTTGCATTTTCTACAGAAAGAGTGTTCAGAACTGTGCAATCAAAAGTATGGTTTAACTCTGTTAGCTGAATGCACATATCAGAAATAAGTTTCACACAATGCTGCTGTGTAGTTTTTATTTGAAGATATTATTATTCCCAATATAGGCCTCTTAGAGCTGAGAATGTCCAATTGCAGTTTCTACAGAAAGAGTGTTTCAGAACGGCTCAATCCAAAGTAAGGTTCAACTCTGTTAGTTGAATGCACAGAACAGAAAGAAGTTTCATACAATGCTTCTGTGTTGTTTATATTTGAACATATTCCTTTTTCCATTATTACCCACTTAGCGCTCCGAATGTCCAGTTGCATTTTCTACAGTCAGAGTGTTTCAAATCTCCTCAATCAAAAGTATGGTTTAACTCTGTTAGCGGAATGCTCAGATCAGAAAGAAGTTTCACAGAATGCTTCTGTGTAGCTTATATTTGAATATATTCCTTTTTCCACTAATACCCTCTTAGCGCTCCAAATGTCCAGTTGCATTTTCTACAGAAAGAGTGTTCAGAACTGCTCAATCAAAAGTATGGTTTAACTCTGTTAGCTGAATGCACATATCAGAAAGAAGTTTCACAGAATGATTCTGTGTAGTTTATATTTGGAGATAATCCTTTTTCCACTATTACCCTCTTAGCGCTGGGAATCTCCACTTTCATTTTCTACAGAAAGAGTGTTTCAGAACGGCTCAATCAAAACTAAGTTTCAACTCTTTTAGTTGAATGCACAGAACAGAAACAAGTTTCACAGAATGCTTCTGTGTAGTATTTAGTTGAAGATATTCCTTTTTCGACTATTACACTCTTAGCACTCTGAATTTCCACTGGCAGTTTCTACACAAAGAGTGTTTCAGAACAGCTCCTCCAAAAGTAAGGCTCAGCTCTGTTAGTTGAATGCAGAGAACAGAAAGGAGTTTCAGAGAATGCTTCTGTGTATTTTTTATATGGAGATATTCCTTTTTCCACTATTACTAACTTAGCGCTCCGAATGTCCATTGCATTTTCTACAGAAAGAGTGTTTCAGAACGGCTCAATCAAAACTAAGGTTCAACACTTTTAGTTGAATGCACAGAACAGAAAGAAGTTTCACAGAATGCTTCTGTGTAGTTTTTATTTGTTGATATTCTTTTTCCCAATATAGGCATCTTAGCGCTCAGAATGTCCAATTGCATTTTCTACAGAAAGAGGGTTCCAGAACGGCTTAATCAAAAGCAAGGTTCAACTCAGTTAGTTGAATGCAGAGAACAGAAAGAAGTTTCACAGAATGCTTCTTTGTAGTTTATATTTGAGTATATTGCTTTTTCCACTATTACCCTCTTAGCGCTCCGAATTTCAACTTGCATTTTCTACAGAAAGAGTGTTCAGAACTGCGCAATCAAAAGTATGGTTTAACTCTGTTAGCTGAATGCACATATCAGAAATAAGTTTCACACAATGCTGCTGTGTAGTTTTTATTTGAAGATATTATTATTCCCAATATAGGCCTCTTAGAGCTGAGAATGTCCAATTGCAGTTTCTACAGAAAGAGTGTTTCAGAACGGCTCAATCCAAAGTAAGGTTCAACTCTGTTAGTTGAATGCACAGAACAGAAAGAAGTTTCATAGAATGCTTCTGTGTTGTTTATATTTGAACATATTCCTTTTTCCATTATTACCCACTTAGCGCTCCGAATGTCCAGTTGCATTTTCTACAGTCAGAGTGTTTCAAATCTCCTCAATCAAAAGTATGGTTTAACTCTGTTAGCAGAATGCTCAGATCAGAAAGAAGTTTCACAGAATGCTTCTGTGTAGCTTATATTTGAATATATTCCTTTTTCCACTAATACCCTCTTAGCGCTCCAAATGTCCAGTTGCATTTTCTACAGAAAGAGTGTTCAGAACTGCTCAATCAAAAGTATGGTTTAACTCTGTTAGCTGAATGCACATATCAGAAAGAAGTTTCACAGAATGATTCTGTATAGTTTATATTTGGAGATAATCCTTTTTCCACTATTACCCTCTTAGCGCTGGGAATCTCCACTTTCATTTTCTACAGAAAGAGTGTTTCAGAACGGCTCAATCAAAACTAAGTTTCAACTCTTTTAGTTGAATGCACAGAACAGAAACAAGTTTCACAGAATGCTTCTGTGTAGTATTTAGTTGAAGATATTCCTTTTTCGACTATTACACTCTTAGCACTCTGAATTTCCACTGGCAGTTTCTACACAAAGAGTGTTTCAGAACAGCTCCTCCAAAAGTAAGGCTCAGCTCTGTTAGTTGAATGCAGAGAACAGAAAGGAGTTTCAGAGAATGCTTCTGTGTATTTTTTATATGGAGATATTCCTTTTTCCACTATTACTAACTTAGCGCTCCGAATGTCCATTGCATTTTCTACAGAAAGAGTGTTTCAGAACGGCTCAATCAAAACTAAGGTTCAACACTTTTAGTTGAATGCACAGAACAGAAAGAAGTTTCACAGAATGCTTCTGTGTAGTTTTTATTTGTTGATATTCTTTTTCCCAATATAGGCCTCTTAGCGCTCAGAATGTCCAATTGCATTTTCTACAGAAAGAGGGTTCCAGAACGGCTTAATCAAAAGCAAGGTTCAACTCAGTTAGTTGAATGCAGAGAACAGAAAGAAGTTTCACAGAATGCTTCTTTGTAGTTTATATTTGAGTATATTGCTTTTTCCACTATTACCCTCTTAGCGCTCCGAATTTCAACTTGCATTTTCTACAGAAAGAGTGTTCAGAACTGCGCAATCAAAAGTATGGTTTAACTCTGTTAGCTGAATGCACATATCAGAAATAAGTTTCACACAATGCCTCTGTGTAGTTTTTATTTGAATATATTATTTTTCCCAATATAGGCCTCTTAGGGCTCAGAATGTCCAGTTGCATTTTCTACAGAAAGAGTGTTTCAGAACGGCTCAATCAAAAGTAAGGTTCAACTCTGTTAGTTGAATGCACAGAACAGAAAGAATTTTCACAGAATGCTACTGTGTAGTTTATATTTGAATATATTCCTTTTTCCACTACTACTCTCTTAGCGCTCCAAATGTCCAGTTGCGTTTTCTACAGAAAGAGTGTTCAGATCTGCTCAACCAAAAGTATGGTTTAACTCTGTTAGCTGAATGCACAGATCAGAAAGAAGTTTCACAGAATGATTCTGTGTAGTTTATATTTGGAGACATTCCTTTTTCCACTATTACCCTCTTAGCGCTCCGAATCTCCACTTGCATTTTCTACAGAAAGAGTGTTTCAAAACGGCTCAATCAGAACTAAGTTTCAACTCTTTTAGTTGAACAAACAGAACAGAAAGAAGTTTCACACAATTCTTCTGTGTAGTTTATATTTGTAGACATTCTTTTTCCCAATATAGGCCTCTTAGCGCTCAGAATGTCCAATTGCAGTTTCTACAGAAAGAGTGTTTCAGAACGGCTCAATCAAAAGTAAGGTTCAACTCTGTTAGTTGAATGCACAGAACAGAAAGAAGTTTCATACAATGCTTCTGTGTAGTTTATATTTGAACATATTCTTTTTTCCACTATTACCCACATAGCGCTACGAATGTCCAGTTGCATTTTCTACAGACAGAGTGTTTCAAATCTGCTCAATCAAAAGTATGGTTTAACTCTGTTCGCTGAATGCTCAGATCAGAAAAATGTTTCACAGAATGCTTCTGTGTAGTTTATATTTGAATATATTCCTTTTTCCACTACTACGCTCTTAGCGCTCCAAATGTCCAGTTGCATTTTCTACAGAAAGAGTGTTCAGATCTGCTCAATCAAAAGTATGGTTTAACTCTGTTAGCTGAATGCACAGATCAGAAAGAAGTTTCACCGAATGATTCTGTGTAGTTTATATTTGAAGACATTCCTTTTTCCACTATTACCCTCTTAGCGCTCCGAATCTCCACTTGCATTTTCTACAAAAAGTGTGTTTCATAACTGCTCAATCAAAAATATGTTTTATCTCTGTTAACTGAGTTTACAGATCAGAAATAAGTTTCACAGAATGCATCTGTGTAGTTTTTATTTGAAGATATTCTTTTTCCCAATGTAGGCCTCTTAGCGCTTAGCATGTCCAATTGCAGTTCCTACAGAAAGAGTGTTTCAGAACGGCTCAATCAAAAGTAAGGTGCAACTCTGTTAGTTGAATGCACAGAACAGAAAGAATTTTCACAGAATGCTACTGTGTAGTTTATATTTGAATATATTCCTTTTTCCACTATTACCCTCTTAGCGCTCCGAATGTCCACTTGCATTTTCTACAGAAAGAGTGTTCAGAACTGCGCAATCAAAAGTATGGTTTAACTCTGTTAGCTTAATGAACATATCAGAAATAAGTTTCACACAATGCTTCTGTGTAGTTTTTATTTGAAGATATTATTTTTCCCAATAGAGGCCTCTTAGCGCTCAGAATGTCCAATTGCAGTTTCTACAGAAAGAGAGTTTCAGAAAGGCTCAATCAAAAGTAAGGTTCAACTCTGTTAGTTGAAACACAGAACAGAAAGAAGTTTCATAAAATGCTTCTTTGTAGTTTATATTTGAACATATTCTTTTTTCCACTATTACCCACTTAGCGCTACGAATGTCCAGTTGCATTTTCTACATACAGAGTGTTTCAAAACTGCTCAATCAAAATTATGGTTTAACTCTGTTAGCTGAATGCTCAGATCAGAAAGAAGTTTCACAGAATGCTTCTGTGTAGTTTATATTTGAATATATTCCTTTTTCCACTACTACTCTCTTAGCGCTCCAAATGTCCAGTTGCATTTTCTACAGAAAGAGTGTTCAGATCTGCTCAACCAAAAGTATGGTTTAACTCTGTTAGCTGAATGCACAGATCAGAAAGAAGTTTCACAGAATGATTCTGTGTAGTTTATATTTGGAGACATTAATTTTTCCACTATTACCCTCTTAGCGCTCCGAATCTCCACTTGCATTTTCTACAGAAAGAGTGTTTCAGAACGGCTCAATCAAAACTAAGGTTCAACTCTTTTAGTTGAACAAACAGAACAGAAAGAAGTTTCACACAATTCTTCTGTGTAGTTTTTATTTGTAGACATTCCTTTTCCCAATATAGGCCTCTTAGCGCTCAGAATGTCCAATTGCAGTTTCTACAGAAAGAGTGTTTCAGAACGGCTCAATCAAAAGTAAGGTTCAACTCTGTTAGTTGAATGCACAGAACAGAAAGAAGTTTCATACAATGCTTCTGTGTAGTTTATATTTGAACATATTCTTTTTTCCACTATTACCCACTTAGCGCTACGAATGTCCAGTTGCATTTTCTACAGACAGAGTGTTTCAAAACTGCTCAATCAAAAGTATGGTTTAACTCTGTTAGCTGAATGCTCAGATCAGAAAGATGTTTCACAGAATGCTTCTGTGTAGTTTATATTTGAATATATTCCTTTTTGCACTACTACGCTCTTAGCGCTCCAAATGTCCAGTTGCATTTTCTACAGAAAGAGTGTTCAGATCTGCTCAATCAAAAGTATGGTTTATCTCTGTTAGCTGAACGCACAGATCAGAAAGAAGTTTCACCGAATGATTCTGTGTAGTTTATATTTGAAGACATTCCTTTTTCCACTATTACCCACTTAGCGCTCCGAATCTCCACTTGCATTTTCTACAAAAAGAGTGTTTCATAACTGCTCAATCAAAAATATGTTTTATCTCTGTTAACTGAATTTACAGATCAGAAATAAGTTTCACAGAATGCATCTGTGTAGTTTTTATTTGAAGATATTCTTTTTCCCAATGTAGGCCTCTTAGCGCTTAGCATGTCCAATTGCAGTTTCTACAGAAAGAGTGTTTCAGAACGGCTCAATCAAAAGTAAGGTTCAACTCTGTTAGTTGAATGCACAGAACAGAAAGAATTTTCACAGAATGCTACTGTGTAGTTTATATTTGAATATATTCCTTTTTCCACTATTACCCTCTTAGCGCTCCGAATGTCCACTTGCATTTTCTACAGAAAGAGTGTTCAGAACTGCGCAATCAAAAGTATGGTTTAACTCTGTTAGCTTAATGAACATATCAGAAATAAGTTTCACACAATGCTTCTGTGTAGTTTTTATTTGAAGATATTATTTTTCCCAATAGAGGCCTCTTAGCGCTCAGAATGTCCAATTGCAGTTTCTACAGAAAGAGTGTTTCAGAAAGGCTCAATCAAAAGTAAGGTTCAACTCTGTTAGTTGAATGCACAGAACAGAAAGAAGTTTCATACAATGTTTCTGTGTAGTTTATATTTGAACATATTCTTTTTTCCACTATTACCCACTTAGCGCTACGAATGTCCAGTTGCATTTTCTACATACAGAGTGTTTCAAAACTGCTCAATCAAAAGTATGGTTTAACTCTGTTAGCTGAATGCTCAGATCAGAAAGAAGTTTCACAGAATGCTTCTGTGTAGTTTATATTTGAATATATTCCTTTTTCCACTACTACTCTCTTAGCGCTCCAAATGTCCAGTTGCATTTTCTACAGAAAGAGTGTTCAGATCTGCTCAACCAAAAGTATGGTTTAACTCTGTTAGCTGAATGCACAGATCAGAAAGAAGTTTCACAGAATGATTCTGTGTAGTTTATATTTGGAGACATTCCTTTTTCCACTATTACCCTCTTAGCGCTCCGAATCTCCACTTGTATTTTCTACAGAAAGAGTGTTTCAGAACGGCTCAATCAAAACTAAGGTTCAACTCTTTTAGTTGAACAAACAGAACAGAAAGAAGTTTCACACAATTCTTCTGTGTAGTTTTTATTTGTAGACATTCTTTTTCCCAATATAGGCCTCTTAGCGCTCAGAATGTCCAATTGCAGTTTCTACAGAAAGAGTGTTTCAGAACGGCTCAATCAAAAGTAAGGTTCAACTCTGTTAGTTGAATGCACAGAACAGAAAGAAGTTTCATACAATGCTTCTGTGTAGTTTATATTTGAACATATTCTTTTTTCCACTATTACCCACTTAGCGCTACGAATGTCCAGTTGCATTTTCTACAGACAGAGTGTTTCAAAACTGCTCAATCAAAAGTATGGTTTAACTCTGTTAGCTGAATGCTCAGATCAGAAAGAAGTTTCACAGAATGCTTCTGTGTAGTTTATATTTGAATATATTACTTTTTCCACTACTACTCTCTTAGCGCTCCAAATGTCCAGTTGCATTTTCTACAGAAAGAGTGTTCAGATCTGCTCAATCAAAATATGGTTTATCTCTGTTAGCTGAATGCACAGATCAGAAAGAAGTTTCACCGAATGATTCTGTGTAGTTTATATTTGAAGACATTTCTTTTTCCACTATTACCCACTTAGCGCTCCGAATCTCCACTTGCATTTTCTACAAAAAGAGTGTTTCATAACTGCTCAATCAAAAATATGTTTTATCTCTGTTAACTGAATTTACAGATCAGAAATAAGTTTCACAGAATGCATCTGTGTAGTTTTTATTTGAAGATATTCTTTTTCCCAATGTAGGCCTCTTAGCGCTTAGCATGTCCAATTGCAGTTTCTACAGAAAGAGTGTTTCAGAACGGCTCAATCAAAAGTAAGGTTCAACTCTGTTAGTTGAATGCACAGAACAGAAAGAATTTTCACAGAATGCTACTGTGTAGTTTATATTTGAATATATTCCTTTTTCCACTATTACCCTCTTAGCGCTCCGAATGTCCACTTGCATTTTCTACAGAAAGAGTGTTCAGAACTGCGCAATCAAAAGTATGGTTTAACTCTGTTAGCTTAATGAACATATCAGAAATAAGTTTCACACAATGCTTCTGTGTAGTTTTTATTTGAAGATATTATTTTTCCCAATAGAGGCCTCTTAGCGCTCAGAATGTCCAATTGCAGTTTCTACAGAAAGAGTGTTTCAGAAAGGCTCAATCAAAAGTAAGGTTCAACTCTGTTAGTTGAATGCACAGAACAGAAAGAAGTTTCATACAATGCTTCTGTGTAGTTTATATTTGAACATATTCTTTTTTCCACTATTACCCACTTAGCGCTACGAATGTCCAGTTGCATTTTCTACAGACAGAGTGTTTCATAACTGCTCAATCAAAAGTATGGTTTAACTCTGTTAGCTGAATGCTCAGATCAGAAAGAAGTTTCACAGAATGCTTCTGTGTAGTTTATATTTGAATATATTCCTTTTTCCACTACTACTCTCTTAGCGCTCCAAATGTCCAGTTGCATTTTCTACAGAAAGAGTGTTCAGATCTGCTCAACCAAAAGTATGGTTTAACTCTGTTAGCTGAATGCACAGATCAGAAAGAAGTTTCACAGAATGATTCTGTGTAGTTTATATTTGGAGACATTCCTTTTTCCACTATTACCCTCTTAGCGCTCCGAATCTCCACTTGCATTTTCTACAGAAAGAGTGTTTCAGAACGGCTCAATCAAAACTAAAGTTCAACTCTTTTAGTTGAACAAACAGAACAGAAAGAAGTTTCACACAATTCTTCTGTGTAGTTTTTATTTGTAGACATTCTTTTTCCCAATATAGGCCTCTTAGCGCTCAGAATGTCCAATTGCAGTTTCTACAGAAAGAGTGTTTCAGAACGGCTCAATCAAAAGTAAGGTTCAACTCTGTTAGTTGAATGCACAGAACAGAAAGAAGTTTCATACAATGCTTCTGGGTAGTTTATATTTGAACATATTCTTTTTTCCACTATTACCCACTTAGCGCTACGAATGTCCAGTTGCATTTACTACAGACAGAGTGTTTCAATACTGCTCAATCAAAAGTATGGTTTAACTCTGTTCGCTGAATGCTCAGATCAGAAAGAAGTTTCACAGAATGCTTCTGTGTAGTTTATATTTGAATATATTCCTTTTTCCACTACTACGCTCTTAGCGCTCAAAATGTCCAGTTGCATTTTCTACAGAAAGAGTGTTCAGATCTGCTCAATCAAAAGTATGGTTTAACTCTGTTAGCTGAATGCACAGATCAGAAAGAAGTTTCACCGAATGATTCTGTGTAGTTTATATTTGAAGACATTCCTTTTTCCACTATCACCCTCTTAGCGCTCCGAATCTCCACTTGCATTTTCTACAAAAAGAGTGTTTCATAACTGCTCAATCAAAAATATGTTTTATCTCTGTTAACTGAATTTACAGATCAGAAATAAGTTTCACAGAATGCATCTGTGTAGTTTTTATTTGAAGATATTCTTTTTCCCAATGTAGGCCTCTTAGCGCTTAGCATGTCCAATTGCAGTTTCTACAGAAAGAGTGTTTCAGAACGGCTCAATCAAAAGTAAGGTTCAACTCTGTTAGTTGAATGCACAGAACAGAAAGAATTTTCACAGAATGCTACTGTGTAGTTTATATTTGAATATATTCCTTTTTCCACTATTACCCTCTTAGCGCTCCGAATGTCCACTTGCATTTTCTACAGAAAGAGTGTTCAGAACTGCGAAATCAAAAGTATGGTTTAACTCTGTTAGCTTAATGAACATATCAGAAATAAGTTTCACACAATGCTTGTGTGTAGTTTTTATTTGAAGATATTATTTTTCCCAATAGAGGCCTCTTAGCACTCAGAATGTCCAATTGCAGTTTCTACAGAAAGAGTGTTTCAGAAAGGCTCAATCAAAAGTAAGGTTCAACTCTGTTAGTTGAATGCACAGAACAGAAAGAAGTTTCATACAATGCTTCTGTGTAGTTTATATTTGAACATATTCTTTTTTCCACTATTACCCACTTAGCGCTACGAATGTCCAGTTGCATTTTCTACAGACAGAGTGTTTCAAAACTGCTCAATCAAAAGTATGGTTTAACTCTGTTAGCTGAATGCTCAGATCAGAAATAAGTTTCACAGAATGCTTCTGTGTAGTTTATATTTGAATATATTCCTTTTTCCACTACTACGCTCTTAGCGCTCCAAATGTCCAGTTGCATTTTCTACAGAAAGAGTGTTCAGATCTGCTCAATCAAAAGTATGGTTTAACTCTGTTAGCTGAATGCTCAGATCAGAAAGAAGTTTCACAGAATGCTTCTGTGTAGTTTATATTTGAATATATTCCTTTTTCCACTACTACGCTCTTAGCGCTCCAAATGTCCAGTTGCATTTTCTACAGAAAGAGTGTTCAGATCTGCTCAACCAAAAGTATGGTTTAACTCTGTTAGCTGAATGCACAGATCAGAAAGAAGTTTCACAGAATGATTCTGTGTAGTTTATATTTGGAGACATTCCTTTTTCCACTATTACCCTCTTAGCGCTCCGAATCTCCACTTGCATTTTCTACAGAAAGAGTGTTTCAGAACTGCTCAATCAAAACTAAGGTTCAACTCTTTTAGTTGAACAAACAGAACAAAAGAAGTTTCACAGAATTCTTCTGTGTAGTTTTTATTTGTAGACATTCTATTTCCCAATATAGGCCTCTTAGCGCTCAGAATGTCCAATTGTAGTTTCTACAGAAAGAGTGTTTCAGAACGGCTCAATCAAAAGTAAGGTTCAACTCTGTTAGTTGAAAGCACAGAACAGAAAGAAGTTTCATACAATGCTTCTGTGTAGTTTATATTTGAACATATTATTTTTTCCACTATTACCCACTTAGCGCTACGAATGTCCAGTTGCATTTTCTACAGACAGAGTGTTTCAAAACTGCTCAATCAAAAGTATGGTTTAACTCTGTTAGCTGAATGCTCAGATCAGAAAGAAGTTTCACAGAATGCTTCTGTGTAGTTTTTATTTGAATATATTCCTTTTTCCACTACTACGCTCTTAGCGCTCAAAATGTCCAGTTGCATTTTCTACAGAAAGAGTGTTCAGATCTGCTCAATCAAAAGTATGGTTTAACTCTGTTAGCTGAATGCACAGATCAGAAAGAAGTTTCACCGAATGATTCTATGTAGTTTATATTTGAAGACTTTCCTTTTTCCACTATTACCCTCTTAGCGCTCCGAATCTCCACTTGCATTTTCTACAAAAAGAGTGTTTCATAACTGCTCAATCAAAAATATGTTTTATCTCTGTTAACTGAGTTTACAGATCAGAAATAAGTTTCACAGAATGCATCTGTGTAGTTTTTATTTGAAGATATTCTTTTTCCCAATGTAGGCCTCTTAGCGCTTAGCATGTCCAATTGCAGTTTCTACAGAAAGAGTGTTTCAGAACGGCTCAATCAAAAGTAAGGTTCAACTCTGTTAGTTGAATGCACAGAACAGAAAGAATTTTCACAGAATGCTACTGTGTAGTTTATAGTTGAATATATTCCTTTTTCCACTATTACCCTCTTAGCGCTCCGAATGTCCACTTGCATTTTCTACAGAAAGAGTGTTCAGAACTGCGCAATCAAAAGTATGGTTTAACTCTGTTAGCTTAATGAACATATCAGAAATAAGTTTCACACAATGCTTCTGTGTAGTTTTTATTTGAAGATATTATTTTCCCAATAGAGGCCTCTTAGCGCTCAGAATGTCCAATTGCAGTTTCTACAGAAAGAGTGTTTCAGAAAGGCTCAATCAAATGTAAGGTTCAACTCTGTTAGTTGAATGCACAGAACAGAAAGAATTTTCATACAATGTTTCTGTGTAGTTTATATTTGAACATATTCTTTTTTCCACTGTTACCCACATAGCGCTACGAATGTCCAGTTGCATTTTCTACAGACAGAGTGTTTCAAAACTGCTCAATCAAAAGTATGGTTTAACTCTGTTAGCTGAATGCTCAGATCAGAAAGAAGTTTCACAGAATGCTTCTGTGTAGTTTATATTTGAATATATTCCTTTTTCCACTACTACTCTCTTAGCGCTCCAAATGTCCAGTTGCATTTTCTACAGAAAGAGTGTTCAGATCTGCTCAATCAAAAGTATGGTTTAACTCTGTTAGCTGAATGCACAGAACAGAAAGAAGTTTCACAGAATGATTCTGTGTAGTTTATATTTGGAGACATTCCTTTTTCCACTATTACCCTCTTAGCGCTCCGAATCTCCACTTGCATTTTCTACAGAAAGAGTGTTTCATAACTGCTCAATCAAAAATATGTTTTATCTCTGTTAACTGAATTTACAGATCAGGAATAAGTTTCACACAATGCTTCTGTGTAGTTTTTATTTGAAGATATTATTTTTCCCAATATACGCCTCTTAGCGCTCAGAATGTCCAATTGCAGTTTCTACAGAAAGAGTGTTTCAGAAAGGCTCAATCAAAAGTAAGTTTCAACTCTGTTAGTTGAATGCACAGAACAGAAAGAAGTTTCATACAATGCTTCTGTGTAGTTTATATTTGAACATATTCTTTTTTCCACTATTACCCACTTAGCGCTACGAATGTCCAGTTGCATTTTCTACAGACAGAGTGTTTCAAAACTGCTCAATCAAAAGTATGGTTTAACTCTGTTAGCTGAATGCTCAGATCAGAAAGAAGTTTCACAGAATGCTTCTGTGTAGTTTATATTTGAATATATTCCTTTTTCCACTACTACTCTCTTAGCGCTCCAAATGTCCAGTTGCATTTTCTACAGAAAGAGTGTTCAGATCTGCTCAACCAAAAGTATGGTTTAACTCTGTTAGCTGAATGCACAGATCAGAAAGAAGTTTCACAGAATGATTCTGTGTAGTTTATATTTGGAGACATTCCTTTTTCCACTATTACCCTCTTAGCGCTCCTAATCTCCACTTGCATTTTCTACAGAAAGAGTGTTTCAGAACGGCTCAATCAAAACTAAGGTTCAACTCTTTTAGTTGAACAAACAGAACAGAAAGAAGTTTCACACAATTCTTCTGTGTAGTTTTTATTTGTAGACATTCTTTTTCCCAATATAGGCCTCTTAGCGCTCAGAATGTCCAATTGCAGTTTCTACAGAAAGAGTGTTTCAGAACGGCTCAATCAAAAGTAAGGTTCAACTCTGTTAGTTGAATGCACAGAACAGAAAGAAGTTTCATACAATGATTCTGTGTAGTTTATATTTGAACATATTCTTTTTTCCACTATTACCCACTTAGCGCTACGAATGTCCAGTTGCATTTTCTACAGACAGAGTGTTTCAAAACTGCTCAATCAAAAGTATGGTTTAACTCTGTTAGCTGAATGCTCAGATCAGAAAGAAGTTTCACAGAATGCTTCTGTGTAGTTTATATTTGAATATATTACTTTTTCCACTACTACTCTCTTAGCGCTCCAAATGTCCAGTTGCATTTTCTACAGAAAGAGTGTTCAGATCTGCTCAATCAAAATATGGTTTATCTCTGTTAGCTGAATGCACAGATCAGAAAGAAGTTTCACCGAATGATTCTGTGTAGTTTATATTTGAAGACATTCCTTTTTCCACTATTACCCACTTAGCGCTCCGAATCTCCACTTGCATTTTCTACAAAAAGAGTGTTTCATAACTGCTCAATCAAAAATATGTTTTATCTCTGTTAACTGAATTTACAGATCAGAAATAAGTTTCACAGAATGCATCTGTGTAGTTTTTATTTGAAGATATTCTTTTTCCCAATGTAGGCCTCTTAGCGCTTAGCATGTACAATTGCAGTTTCTACAGAAAGAGTGTTTCAGAACGGCTCAATCAAAAGTAAGGTTCAACTCTGTTAGTTGAATGCACAGAACAGAAAGGATTTTCACAGAATGCTACTGTGTAGTTTATATTTGAATATATTCCTTTTTCCACTATTACCCTCTTAGCGCTCCGAATGTCCACTTGCATTTTCTACAGAAAGAGTGTTCAGAACTGCGCAATCAAAAGTATGGTTTAACTCTGTTAGCTTAATGAACATATCAGAAATAAGTTTCACACAATGCTTCTGTGTAGTTTTTATTTGAAGATATTATTTTTCCCAATAGAGGCCTCTTAGCGCTCAGAATGTCCAATTGCAGTTTCTTCAGAAAGAGTGTTTCAGAAAGGCTCAATCAAAAGTAAGGTTCAACTCTGTTAGTTGAATGCACAGAACAGAAAGAAGTTTCATACAATGCTTCTGTGTAGTTTATATTTGAACATATTCTTTTTTCCACTATTACCCACTTAGCGCTACGAATGTCCAGTTGCATTTTCTACAGACAGAGTGTTTCATAACTGCTCAATCAAAAGTATGGTTTAACTCTGTTAGCTGAATGCTCAGATCAGAAAGAAGTTTCACAGAATGCTTCTGTGTAGTTTATAGTTGAATATATTCCTTTTTCCACTATTACCCTCTTAGCGCTCCGAATGTCCACTTGCATTTTCTACAGAAAGAGTGTTCAGAACTGCGCAATCAAAAGTATGGTTTAACTCTGTTAGCTTAATGAACATATCAGAAATAAGTTTCACACAATGCTTCTGTGTAGTTTTTATTTGAAGATATTATTTTTCCCAATAGAGGCCTCTTAGCGCTCAGAATGTCCAATTGCAGTTTCTACAGAAAGAGTGTTTCAGAAAGGCTCAATCAAATGTAAGGTTCAACTCTGTTAGTTGAATGCACAGAACAGAAAGTAGTTTCATACAATGCTTCTGTGTAGTTTATATTTGAACATATTCTTTTTTCCACTATTACCCACTTAGCGCTACGAATGTCCAGTTGCATTTTCTACAGACAGAGTGTTTCAAAACTGCTCAATCAAAAGTATGCTTTAATTCTGTTAGCTGAATGCTCAGATCAGAAAGAAGTTTCACAGAATGCTTCTGTGTAGTTTATATTTGAATATATTCCTTTTTCCACTACTACTCTCTTAGCGCTCCAAATGTCCTGTTGCATTTTCTACAGAAAGAGTGTTCAGATCTGCTCAATCAAAAGTATGGTTTAACTCTGTTAGCTGAATGCACAGAACAGAAAGAAGTTTCACAGAATGATTCTGTGTAGTTTATATTTGGAGACATTCCTTTTTCCACTATTACCCTCTTAGCGCTCCGAATCTCCACTTGCATTTTCTACAGAAAGAGTGTTTCATAACTGCTCAATCAAAAATATGTTTTATCTCTGTTAACTGAATTTACAGATCAGGAATAAGTTTCACACAATGCTTCTGTGTAGTTTTAATTTGAAGATATTATTTTTCCCAATATACGCCTCTTAGCGCTCAGAATGTCCAATTGCAGTTTCTACAGAAAGAGTGTTTCAGAAAGGCTCAATCAAAAGTAAGTTTCAACTCTGTTAGTTGAATGCACAGAACAGAAAGAAGTTTCATACAATGCTTCTGTGTAGTTTATATTTGAACATATTCTTTTTTCCACTATTACCCACTTAGCGCTACGAATGTCCAGTTGCATTTTCTACAGACAGAGTGTTTCAAAACTGCTCAATCAAAAGTATGGTTTAACTCTGTTAGCTGAATGCTCAGATCAGAAAGAAGTTTCACAGAATGCTTCTGTGTAGTTTATATTTGAATATATTCCTTTTTCCACTACTACTCTCTTAGCGCTCCAAATGTCCAGTTGCATTTTCTACAGAAAGAGTGTTCAGATCTGCTCAACCAAAAGTATGGTTTAACTCTGTTAGCTGAATGCACAGATCAGAAAGAAGTTTCACAGAATGATTCTGTGTAGTTTATATTTGGAGACATTCCTTTTTCCACTATTACCCTCTTAGCGCTCCGAATCTCCACTTGCATTTTCTACAGAAAGAGTGTTTCAGAACGGCTCAATCAAAACTAAAGTTCAACTCTTTTAGTTGAACAAACAGAACAGAAAGAAGTTTCACACAATTCTTCTGTGTAGTTTTTATTTGTAGACATTCTTTTTCCCAATATAGGCCTCTTAGCGCTCAGAATGTCCAATTGCAGTTTCTACAGAAAGAGTGTTTCAGAACGGCTCAATCAAAAGTAAGGTTCAACTCTGTTAGTTGAATGCACAGAACAGAAAGAAGTTTCATACAATGCTTCTGGGTAGTTTATATTTGAACATATTCTTTTTTCCACTATTACCCACTTAGCGCTACGAATGTCCAGTTGCATTTACTACAGACAGAGTGTTTCAATACTGCTCAATCAAAAGTATGGTTTAACTCTGTTCGCTGAATGCTCAGATCAGAAAGAAGTTTCACAGAATGCTTCTGTGTAGTTTATATTTGAATATATTCCTTTTTCCACTACTACGCTCTTAGCGCTCAAAATGTCCAGTTGCATTTTCTACAGAAAGAGTGTTCAGATCTGCTCAATCAAAAGTATGGTTTAACTCTGTTAGCTGAATGCACAGATCAGAAAGAAGTTTCACCGAATGATTCTGTGTAGTTTATATTTGAAGACATTCCTTTTTCCACTATCACCCTCTTAGCGCTCCGAATCTCCACTTGCATTTTCTACAAAAAGAGTGTTTCATAACTGCTCAATCAAAAATATGTTTTATCTCTGTTAACTGAATTTACAGATCAGAAATAAGTTTCACAGAATGCATCTGTGTAGTTTTTATTTGAAGATATTCTTTTTCCCAATGTAGGCCTCTTAGCGCTTAGCATGTCCAATTGCAGTTTCTACAGAAAGAGTGTTTCAGAACGGCTCAATCAAAAGTAAGGTTCAACTCTGTTAGTTGAATGCACAGAACAGAAAGAATTTTCACAGAATGCTACTGTGTAGTTTATATTTGAATATATTCCTTTTTCCACTATTACCCTCTTAGCGCTCCGAATGTCCACTTGCATTTTCTACAGAAAGAGTGTTCAGAACTGCGAAATCAAAAGTATGGTTTAACTCTGTTAGCTTAATGAACATATCAGAAATAAGTTTCACACAATGCTTGTGTGTAGTTTTTATTTGAAGATATTATTTTTCCCAATAGAGGCCTCTTAGCACTCAGAATGTCCAATTGCAGTTTCTACAGAAAGAGTGTTTCAGAAAGGCTCAATCAAAAGTAAGGTTCAACTCTGTTAGTTGAATGCACAGAACAGAAAGAAGTTTCATACAATGCTTCTGTGTAGTTTATATTTGAACATATTCTTTTTTCCACTATTACCCACTTAGCGCTACGAATGTCCAGTTGCATTTTCTACAGACAGAGTGTTTCAAAACTGCTCAATCAAAAGTATGGTTTAACTCTGTTAGCTGAATGCTCAGATCAGAAATAAGTTTCACAGAATGCTTCTGTGTAGTTTATATTTGAATATATTCCTTTTTCCACTACTACGCTCTTAGCGCTCCAAATGTCCAGTTGCATTTTCTACAGAAAGAGTGTTCAGATCTGCTCAATCAAAAGTATGGTTTAACTCTGTTAGCTGAATGCTCAGATCAGAAAGAAGTTTCACAGAATGCTTCTGTGTAGTTTATATTTGAATATATTCCTTTTTCCACTACTACGCTCTTAGCGCTCCAAATGTCCAGTTGCATTTTCTACAGAAAGAGTGTTCAGATCTGCTCAACCAAAAGTATGGTTTAACTCTGTTAGCTGAATGCACAGATCAGAAAGAAGTTTCACAGAATGATTCTGTGTAGTTTATATTTGGAGACATTCCTTTTTCCACTATTACCCTCTTAGCGCTCCGAATCTCCACTTGCATTTTCTACAGAAAGAGTGTTTCAGAACTGCTCAATCAAAACTAAGGTTCAACTCTTTTAGTTGAACAAACAGAACAAAAGAAGTTTCACAGAATTCTTCTGTGTAGTTTTTATTTGTAGACATTCTATTTCCCAATATAGGCCTCTTAGCGCTCAGAATGTCCAATTGTAGTTTCTACAGAAAGAGTGTTTCAGAACGGCTCAATCAAAAGTAAGGTTCAACTCTGTTAGTTGAAAGCACAGAACAGAAAGAAGTTTCATACAATGCTTCTGTGTAGTTTATATTTGAACATATTATTTTTTCCACTATTACCCACTTAGCGCTACGAATGTCCAGTTGCATTTTCTACAGACAGAGTGTTTCAAAACTGCTCAATCAAAAGTATGGTTTAACTCTGTTAGCTGAATGCTCAGATCAGAAAGAAGTTTCACAGAATGCTTCTGTGTAGTTTTTATTTGAATATATTCCTTTTTCCACTACTACGCTCTTAGCGCTCAAAATGTCCAGTTGCATTTTCTACAGAAAGAGTGTTCAGATCTGCTCAATCAAAAGTATGGTTTAACTCTGTTAGCTGAATGCACAGATCAGAAAGAAGTTTCACCGAATGATTCTGTGTAGTTTATATTTGAAGACTTTCCTTTTTCCACTATTACCCTCTTAGCGCTCCGAATCTCCACTTGCATTTTCTACAAAAAGAGTGTTTCATAACTGCTCAATCAAAAATATGTTTTATCTCTGTTAACTGAGTTTACAGATCAGAAATAAGTTTCACAGAATGCATCTGTGTAGTTTTTATTTGAAGATATTATTTTCCCAATGTAGGCCTCTTAGCGCTTAGCATGTCCAATTGCAGTTTCTACAGAAAGAGTGTTTCAGAACGGCTCAATCAAAAGTAAGGTTCAACTCTGTTAGTTGAATGCACAGAACAGAAAGAATTTTCACAGAATGCTACTGTGTAGTTTATAGTTGAATATATTCCTTTTTCCACTATTACCCTCTTAGCGCTCCGAATGTCCACTTGCATTTTCTACAGAAAGAGTGTTCAGAACTGCGCAATCAAAAGTATGGTTTAACTCTGTTAGCTTAATGAACATATCAGAAATAAGTTTCACACAATGCTTCTGTGTAGTTTTTATTTGAAGATATTATTTTCCCAATAGAGGCCTCTTAGCGCTCAGAATGTCCAATTGCAGTTTCTACAGAAAGAGTGTTTCAGAAAGGCTCAATCAAATGTAAGGTTCAACTCTGTTAGTTGAATGCACAGAACAGAAAGAATTTTCATACAATGTTTCTGTGTAGTTTATATTTGAACATATTCTTTTTTCCACTGTTACCCACATAGCGCTACGAATGTCCAGTTGCATTTTCTACAGACAGAGTGTTTCAAAACTGCTCAATCAAAAGTATGGTTTAACTCTGTTAGCTGAATGCTCAGATCAGAAAGAAGTTTCACAGAATGCTTCTGTGTAGTTTATATTTGAATATATTCCTTTTTCCACTACTACTCTCTTAGCGCTCCAAATGTCCAGTTGCATTTTCTACAGAAAGAGTGTTCAGATCTGCTCAATCAAAAGTATGGTTTAACTCTGTTAGCTGAATGCACAGAACAGAAAGAAGTTTCACAGAATGATTCTGTGTAGTTTATATTTGGAGACATTCCTTTTTCCACTATTACCCTCTTAGCGCTCCGAATCTCCACTTGCATTTTCTACAGAAAGAGTGTTTCATAACTGCTCAATCAAAAATATGTTTTATCTCTGTTAACTGAATTTACAGATCAGGAATAAGTTTCACACAATGCTTCTGTGTAGTTTTTATTTGAAGATATTATTTTTCCCAATATACGCCTCTTAGCGCTCAGAATGTCCAATTGCAGTTTCTACAGAAAGAGTGTTTCAGAAAGGCTCAATCAAAAGTAAGTTTCAACTCTGTTAGTTGAATGCACAGAACAGAAAGAAGTTTCATACAATGCTTCTGTGTAGTTTATATTTGAACATATTCTTTTTTCCACTATTACCCACTTAGCGCTACGAATGTCCAGTTGCATTTTCTACAGACAGAGTGTTTCAAAACTGCTCAATCAAAAGTATGGTTTAACTCTGTTAGCTGAATGCTCAGATCAGAAAGAAGTTTCACAGAATGCTTCTGTGTAGTTTATATTTGAATATATTCCTTTTTCCACTACTACTCTCTTAGCGCTCCAAATGTCCAGTTGCATTTTCTACAGAAAGAGTGTTCAGATCTGCTCAACCAAAAGTATGGTTTAACTCTGTTAGCTGAATGCACAGATCAGAAAGAAGTTTCACAGAATGATTCTGTGTAGTTTATATTTGGAGACATTCCTTTTTCCACTATTACCCTCTTAGCGCTCCTAATCTCCACTTGCATTTTCTACAGAAAGAGTGTTTCAGAACGGCTCAATCAAAACTAAGGTTCAACTCTTTTAGTTGAACAAACAGAACAGAAAGAAGTTTCACACAATTCTTCTGTGTAGTTTTTATTTGTAGACATTCTTTTTCCCAATATAGGCCTCTTAGCGCTCAGAATGTCCAATTGCAGTTTCTACAGAAAGAGTGTTTCAGAACGGCTCAATCAAAAGTAAGGTTCAACTCTGTTAGTTGAATGCACAGAACAGAAAGAAGTTTCATACAATGATTCTGTGTAGTTTATATTTGAACATATTCTTTTTTCCACTATTACCCACTTAGCGCTACGAATGTCCAGTTGCATTTTCTACAGACAGAGTGTTTCAAAACTGCTCAATCAAAAGTATGGTTTAACTCTGTTAGCTGAATGCTCAGATCAGAAAGAAGTTTCACAGAATGCTTCTGTGTAGTTTATATTTGAATATATTACTTTTTCCACTACTACTCTCTTAGCGCTCCAAATGTCCAGTTGCATTTTCTACAGAAAGAGTGTTCAGATCTGCTCAATCAAAATATGGTTTATCTCTGTTAGCTGAATGCACAGATCAGAAAGAAGTTTCACCGAATGATTCTGTGTAGTTTATATTTGAAGACATTCCTTTTTCCACTATTACCCACTTAGCGCTCCGAATCTCCACTTGCATTTTCTACAAAAAGAGTGTTTCATAACTGCTCAATCAAAAATATGTTTTATCTCTGTTAACTGAATTTACAGATCAGAAATAAGTTTCACAGAATGCATCTGTGTAGTTTTTATTTGAAGATATTCTTTTTCCCAATGTAGGCCTCTTAGCGCTTAGCATGTACAATTGCAGTTTCTACAGAAAGAGTGTTTCAGAACGGCTCAATCAAAAGTAAGGTTCAACTCTGTTAGTTGAATGCACAGAACAGAAAGGATTTTCACAGAATGCTACTGTGTAGTTTATATTTGAATATATTCCTTTTTCCACTATTACCCTCTTAGCGCTCCGAATGTCCACTTGCATTTTCTACAGAAAGAGTGTTCAGAACTGCGCAATCAAAAGTATGGTTTAACTCTGTTAGCTTAATGAACATATCAGAAATAAGTTTCACACAATGCTTCTGTGTAGTTTTTATTTGAAGATATTATTTTTCCCAATAGAGGCCTCTTAGCGCTCAGAATGTCCAATTGCAGTTTCTTCAGAAAGAGTGTTTCAGAAAGGCTCAATCAAAAGTAAGGTTCAACTCTGTTAGTTGAATGCACAGAACAGAAAGAAGTTTCATACAATGCTTCTGTGTAGTTTATATTTGAACATATTCTTTTTTCCACTATTACCCACTTAGCGCTACGAATGTCCAGTTGCATTTTCTACAGACAGAGTGTTTCATAACTGCTCAATCAAAAGTATGGTTTAACTCTGTTAGCTGAATGCTCAGATCAGAAAGAAGTTTCACAGAATGCTTCTGTGTAGTTTATAGTTGAATATAGTCCTTTTTCCACTATTACCCTCTTAGCGCTCCGAATGTCCACTTGCATTTTCTACAGAAAGAGTGTTCAGAACTGCGCAATCAAAAGTATGGTTTAACTCTGTTAGCTTAATGAACATATCAGAAATAAGTTTCACACAATGCTTCTGTGTAGTTTTTATTTGAAGATATTATTTTTCCCAATAGAGGCCTCTTAGCGCTCAGAATGTCCAATTGCAGTTTCTACAGAAAGAGTGTTTCAGAAAGGCTCAATCAAATGTAAGGTTCAACTCTGTTAGTTGAATGCACAGAACAGAAAGTAGTTTCATACAATGCTTCTGTGTAGTTTATATTTGAACATATTCTTTTTTCCACTATTACCCACTTAGCGCTACGAATGTCCAGTTGCATTTTCTACAGACAGAGTGTTTCAAAACTGCTCAATCAAAAGTATGCTTTAATTCTGTTAGCTGAATGCTCAGATCAGAAAGAAGTTTCACAGAATGCTTCTGTGTAGTTTATATTTGAATATATTCCTTTTTCCACTACTACTCTCTTAGCGCTCCAAATGTCCAGTTGCATTTTCTACAGAAAGAGTGTTCAGATCTGCTCAATCAAAAGTATGGTTTAACTCTGTTAGCTGAATGCACAGAACAGAAAGAAGTTTCACAGAATGATTCTGTGTAGTTTATATTTGGAGACATTCCTTTTTCCACTATTACCCTCTTAGCGCTCCGAATCTCCACTTGCATTTTCTACAGAAAGAGTGTTTCATAACTGCTCAATCAAAAATATGTTTTATCTCTGTTAACTGAATTTACAGATCAGGAATAAGTTTCACACAATGCTTCTGTGTAGTTTTAATTTGAAGATATTATTTTTCCCAATATACGCCTCTTAGCGCTCAGAATGTCCAATTGCAGTTTCTACAGAAAGAGTGTTTCAGAAAGGCTCAATCAAAAGTAAGTTTCAACTCTGTTAGTTGAATGCACAGAACAGAAAGAAGTTTCATACAATGCTTCTGTGTAGTTTATATTTGAACATATTCTTTTTTCCACTATTACCCACTTAGCGCTACGAATGTCCAGTTGCATTTTCTACAGACAGAGTGTTTCAAAACTGCTCAATCAAAAGTATGGTTTAACTCTGTTAGCTGAATGCTCAGATCAGAAAGAAGTTTCACAGAATGCTTCTGTGTAGTTTATATTTGAATATATTCCTTTTTCCACTACTACTCTCTTAGCGCTCCAAATGTCCAGTTGCATTTTCTACAGAAAGAGTGTTCAGATCTGCTCAACCAAAAGTATGGTTTAACTCTGTTAGCTGAATGCACAGATCAGAAAGAAGTTTCACAGAATGATTCTGTGTAGTTTATATTTGGAGACATTCCTTTTTCCACTATTACCCTCTTAGCGCTCCGAATCTCCACTTGCATTTTCTACAGAAAGAGTGTTTCAGAATGGCTCAATCAAAACTAAGGTTCAACTCTTTTAGTTGAACAAACAGAACAGAAAGAAGTTTCACACAATTCTTCTGTGTAGTTTTTATTTGTAGACATTCTTTTTCCCAATATAGGCCTCTTAGCGCTCAGAATGTCCAATTGCAGTTTCTACAGAAAGAGTGTTTCAGAACGGCTCAATCAAAAGTAAGGTTCAACTCTGTTAGTTGAATGCACAGAACAGAAAGAAGTTTCATACAATGCTTCTGTGTAGTTTATATTTGAACATATTCTTTTTTCCACTATTACCCACTTAGCGCTACGAATGTCCAGTTGCATTTTCTACAGACAGAGTGTTTCAAAACTGCTCAATCAAAAGTATGGTTTAACTCTGTTAGCTGAATGCTCAGATCAGAAAGAAGTTTCACAGAATGCTTCTGTGTAGTTTATATTTGAATATATTCCTTTTTCCACTACTACGCTCTTAGCGCTCCAAATGTCCAGTTGCATTTTCTACAGAAAGAGTGTTCAGATCTGCTCAATCAAAAGTATGGTTTAACTCTGTTAGCTGAATGCACAGATCAGAAAGAAGTTTCACCGAATGATTCTGTGTAGTTTATATTTGAAGACATTCCTTTTTCCACTATTACCCACTTAGCGCTCTGAATCTCCACTTGCATTTTCTACAAAAAGAGTGTTTCATAACTGCTCAATCAAAAATATGTTTTATCTCTGTTAACTGAATTTACAGATCAGAAATAAGTTTCACAGAATGCATCTGTGTAGTTTTTATTTGAAGATATTCTTTTTCCCAATGTAGGCCTCTTAGCGCTTAGCATGTCCAATTGCAGTTTCTACAGAAAGAGTGTTTCAGAACGGCTCAATCAAAAGTAAGGTTCAACTCTGTTAGTTAAATGCACAGAACAGAAAGAATTTTCACAGAATGCTACTGTGTAGTTTATATTTGAATATATTCCTTTTTCCACTATTACCCTCTTAGCGCTCCGAATGTCCACTTGCATTTTCTACAGAAAGAGTGTTCAGAACTGCGCAATCAAAAGTATGGTTTAACTCTGTTAGCTTAATGAACATATCAGAAATAAGTTTCAGACAATGCTTCTGTGTAGTTTTTATTTGAAGATATTATTTTTACCAATAGAGGCCTCTTAGCGCTCAGAATGTCCAATTGCAGTTTCTACAGAAAGAGTGTTTCAGAAAGGCTCAATCAAAAGTAAGGTTCAACTGTTAGTTGAATGCACAGAACAGAAAGAAGTTTCTTACAATGCTTCTGTGTAGTTTATATTTGAACATATTCTTTTTTCCACTATTACCCACTTAGCGCTACGAATGTCCAGTTGCATTTTCTACAGACAGAGTGTTTCAAAACTGCTCAATCAAAAGTATGGTTTAACTCTGTTAGCTGAATGCTCAGATCAGAAAGAAGTTTCACAGAATGCTTCTGTGTAGTTTATATTTGAATATATTCCTTTTTCCACTACTACGCTCTTAGCGCTCCAAATGTCCAGTTGCATTTTCTACAGAAAGAGTGTTCAGATCTGCTCAGTCAAAAGTATGGTTTAACTCTGTTAGCTGAATGCACAGATCAGAAAGAAGTTTCACCGAATGATTCTGTGTAGTTTATATTTGAAGACATTCCTTTTTCCACTATTACCCACTTAGCGCTCCGAATCTCCACTTGCATTTTCTACAAAAACAGTGTTTCATAACTGCTCAATCAAAAATATGTTTTACCTCTGTTAACTGAATTTACAGATCAGAAATAAGTTTCACAGAATGCATCTGTGTAGTTTTTATTTGAAGATATTCTTTTTCCCAATGTAGGCCTCTTAGCGCTTAGCATGTCCAATTGCAGTTTCTACAGAAAGAGTGTTTCAGAACGGCTCAATCAAAAGTAAGGTTCAACTCTGTTAGTTGAATGCACAGAACAGAAAGAATTTTCACAGAATTCTACTGTGTAGTTTATATTTGAATATATTCCTTTTTCCACTATTACCCTC
This sequence comes from Symphalangus syndactylus, assembly GCF_028878055.3. Classification (NCBI taxonomy): domain Eukaryota; kingdom Metazoa; phylum Chordata; class Mammalia; order Primates; family Hylobatidae; genus Symphalangus; species Symphalangus syndactylus. Next base: position 14,669,183 of record NC_072441.2, read on the forward strand.
TTAGCGCTCCGAATGTCCACTTGCATTTTCTACAGAAAGAGTGTTCAGAACTGCGCAATCAAAAGTATGGTTTAACTCTGTTAGCTTAATGAACATATCAGAAATAAGTTTCACACAATGCTTCTGTGTAGTTTTTATTTGAAGATATTATTTTTCCCAATAGAAGCCTCTTAGCGCTCAGAATGTCCAATTGCAGTTTCTACAGAAAGAGTGTTTCAGAAAGGCTCAATCAAAAGTAAGGTTCAACTCTGTTAGTTGAATGCACAGAACAGAAAGAAGTTTCATACAATGCTTCTGTGTAGTTTATATTTGAACATACTCTTTTTTCCACTATTACCCACTTAGCGCTACGAATGTCCAGTTGCATTTTCTACAGACAGAGTGTTTCAAAACTGCTCAATCAAAAGTATGGTTTAACTCTGTTAGCTGAATGCTCAGATCAGAAAGAAGTTTCACAGAATGCTTCTGTGTAGTTTATATTTGAATATATTCCTTTTTCCACTACTACGCTCTTAGCGCTCCAAATGTCCAGTTGCATTTTCTACAGAAAGAGTGTTCAGATCTGCTCAATCAAAGTACTGTTTAACTCTGTTAGCTGAATGCACAGATCAGAAAGAAGTTTCACCGAATGATTCTGTGTAGTTTATATTTGAAGACATTCCTTTTTCCACTATTACCCTCTTAGCGCTCCGAATCTCCACTTGCATTTCCTACAAAAAGAGTGTTTCATAACTGCTCAATCAAAAATATGTTTTATCTCTGTTAACTGAATTTACAGATCAGAAATAAGTTTCACAGAATGCATCTGTGTAGTTTTTATTTGAAGATATTCTTTTTCCCAATGTAGGCCTCTTAGCGCTTAGCATGTCCAATTGCAGTTTCTACAGAAAGAGTGTTTCAGAACGGCTCAATCAAAAGTAAGGTTCAACTCTGTTAGTTGAATGCACAGAACAGAAAGAATTTTCACAGAATGCTACTGTGTAGTTTATATTTGAATATATTCCTTTTTCCACTATTACCCTCTTAGCGCTACGAATGCCACTTGCATTTTCTACAGAAAGAGTGTTCAGAACTGCGCAATCAAAAGTATGGTTTAACTCTGTTAGCTTAATGAACATATCAGAAATAAGTTTCACACAATGCTTCTGTGTAGTTTTTATTTGAAGATATTATTTTTACCAATAGAGGCCTCTTAGCGCTCAGAATATCCAATTGCAGTTTCTACAGAAAGAGTGTTTCAGAAAGGCTCAATCAAAAGTAAGGTTCAACTCTGTTAGTTGAATGCACAGAACAGAAAGAAGTTTCATACAATGCTTCTGTGTAGTTTATATTTGAACATATTCTTTTTTCCACTATTACCCACTTAGCGCTACGAATGTCCAGTTGCATTTTCTACAGACAGAGTGTTTCAAAACTGCTCAATCAAAAGTATGGTTTAACTCTGTTAGCTGAATGCTCAGATCAGAAAGAAGTTTCACAGAATGCTTCTGTGTAGTTTATATTTGAATATATTCCTTTTTCCACTACTACGCTCTTAGCGCTCCAAATGTCCAGTTGCATTTTCTACAGAAAGAGTGTTCAGATCTGCTCAATCAAAGTATGGTTTAACTCTGTTAGCTGAATGCACAGATCAGAAAGAAGTTTCACCGAATGATTCTGTGTAGTTTATATTTGAAGACATTCCTTTTTCCACTATTACCCACTTAGCGCTCTGAATCTCCACTTGCATTTTCTACAAAAAGAGTGTTTCATAACTGCTCAATCAAAAATATGTTTTATCTCTGTTAACTGAATTTACAGATCAGAAATAAGTTTCACAGAATGCATCTGTGTAGTTTTTATTTGAAGATATTCTTTTTCCCAATGTAGGCCTCTTAGCGCTTAGCATGTCCAATTGCAGTTTCTACAGAAAGAGTGTTTCAGAACGGCTCAATCAAAAGTAAGGTTCAACTCTGTTAGTTGAATGCACAGAACAGAAAGAATTTTCACAGAATGCTACTGTGTAGTTTATATTTGAATATATTCCTTTTTCCACTATTACCCTCTTAGCGCTCCGAATGTCCACTTGCATTTTCTACAGAAAGAGTGTTCAGAACTGCGCAATCAAAAGTATGGTTTAACTCTGTTAGCTTAATGAACATATCAGAAATAAGTTTCAGACAATGCTTCTGTGTAGTTTTTATTTGAAGATATTATTTTTACCAATAGAGGCCTCTTAGCGCTCAGAATGTCCAATTGCAGTTTCTACAGAAAGAGTGTTTCAGAAAGGCTCAATCAAAAGTAAGGTTCAACTCTGTTAGTTGAATGCACAGAACAGAAAGAAGTTTCTTACAATGCTTCTGTTTAGTTTATATTTGAACATATTTTTTTTTCCACTATTACCCACTTAGCGCTACGAATGTCCAGTTGCATTTTCTACAGACAGAGTGTTTCAAAACTGCTCAATCAAAAGTATGGTTTAACTCTGTTAGCTGAATGCTCAGATCAGAAAGAAGTTTCACAGAATGCTTCTGTGTAGTTTATATTTGAATATATTCCTTTTTCCACTACTACGCTCTTAGCGCTCCAAATGTCCAGTTGCATTTTCTACAGAAAGAGTGTTCAGATCTGCTCAGTCAAAAGTATGGTTTAACTCTGTTAGCTGAATGCACAGATCAGAAAGAAGTTTCACCGAATGATTCTGTGTAGTTTATATTTGAAGACATTCCTTTTTCCACTATTACCCACTTAGCGCTCCGAATCTCCACTTGCATTTTCTACAAAAAGTGTGTTTCATAACTGCTCAATCAAAAATATGTTTTATCTCTGTTTACTGAATTTACAGATCAGAAATAAGTTTCACAGAATGCATCTGTGTAGTTTTTATTTGAAGATATTCTTTTTCCCAATGTAGGCCTCTTAGCGCTTAGCATGTCCAATTGCAGTTTCTACAGAAAGAGTGTTTCAGAACGGCTCAATCAAAAGTAAGGTTCAACTCTGTTAGTTGAATGAACAGAACAGAAAGAATTTTCACAGAATGCTACTGTGTAGTTTATATTTGAATATATTCCTTTTTCCACTATTACCCTCTTAGCGCTCCGAATGTCCACTTGCATTTTCTACAGAAAGAGTGTTCAGAACTGCGCAATCAAAAGTATGGTTTAACTCTGTTAGCTTAATGAACATATCAGAAATAAGTTTCACACAATGCTTCTGTGTAGTTTTTATTTGAAGATATTATTTTTCCCAATAGAAGCCTCTTAGCGCTCAGAGTGTCCAAGTGCAGTTTCTACAGAAAGAGTGTTTCAGAAAGGCTCAATCAAAAGTAAGGTTCAACTCTTTTAGTTGAATGCACAGAACAGAAAGAAGTTTCATACAATGCTTCTGTGTAGTTTATATTTGAACATATTCTTTTTTCCACTATTACCCACTTAGCGCTACGAATGTCCAGTTGCATTTTCTACAGACAGAGTGTTTCAAAACTGCTCAATCAAATGTTTGGTTTAACTCTGTTAGCTGAATGCTCAGATCAGAAAGAAGTTTCACAGAATGCTTCTGTGTAGTTTATATTTGAATATATTCCTTTTTCCGCTACTACTCTCTTAGCGCTCCAAATGTCCAGTTGCATTTTCTACAGAAAGAGTGTTCAGATCTGCTCAACCAAAAGTATGGTTTAAATCTGTTAGCTGAATGCACAGATCAGAAAGAAGTTTCACAGAATGATTCTGTGTAGTTTATATTTGGAGACATTCCTTTTTCCACTATTACCCCCTTAGCGCTCCGAATCTCCACTTGCATTTTCTACAGAAAGAGTGTTTCAGAACGGCTCAATCAAAACTAAGGTTCAACTCTTTTAGTTGAACAAACAGAACAGAAAGAAGTTTCACACAATTCTTCTGTGTAGTTTTTATTTGTAGACATTCTTTTTCCCAATATAGGCCTCTTAGCGCTCAGAATGTCCAATTGCAGTTTCTACAGAAAGAGTGTTTCAGAACGGCTCAATCAAAAGTAAGGTTCAACTCTGTTAGTTGAATGCACAGAACAGAAAGAAGTTTCATACAATGCTTCTGTGTAGTTTATATTTGAACATACTCTTTTTTCCACTATTACCCACTTAGCGCTACGAATGTCCAGTTGCATTTTCTACAGACAGAGTGTTTCAAAACTGCTCAATCAAAAGTATGGTTTAACTCTGTTAGCTGAATGCTCAGATCAGAAAGGAGTTTCACAGAATGCTTCTGTGTAGTTTATATTTGAATATATTCCTTTTTCCACTACTACGCTCTTAGCGCTCCAAATGTCCAGTTGCATTTTCTACAGAAAGAGTGTTCAGATCTGCTCAATCAAAGTATGGTTTAACTCTGTTAGTTGAATGCACAGATCAGAAAGAAGTTTCACCGAATGATTCTGTGTAGTTTATATTTGAAGACATTCCTTTTTCCACTATTACCCTCTTAGCGCTCCGAATCTCCACTTGCATTTCCTACAAAAAGAGTGTTTCATAACTGCTCAATCAAAAATATGTTTTATCTCTGTTAACTGAATTTACAGATCAGAAATAAGTTTCACAGAATGCATCTGTGTAGTTTTTATTTGAAGATATTCTTTTTCCCAATGTAGGCCTCTTAGCGCTTAGCATGTCCAATTGCAGTTTCTACAGAAAGAGTGTTTCAGAACGGCTCAATCAAAAGTAAGGTTCAACTCTGTTAGTTGAATGCAGAGAACAGAAAGAATTTTCACAGAATGCTACTGTGTAGTTTATATTTGAATATATTCCTTTTTCAACTATTACCCTCTTAGTGCTCCGAATGTCCACTTGCATTTTCTACAGAAAGAGTGTTCAGAACTGCGCAATCAAAAGTATGGTTTAACTCTGTTAGCTTTATGAACATATCAGAAATAAGTTTCACACAATGCTTCTGTGTAGTTTTTATTTGAAGATATTATTTTTACCAATAGAGGCCTCTTAGCGCTCAGAATGTCCAATTGCAGTTTCTACAGAAAGAGTGTTTCAGAAAGGCTCAATCAAAAGTAAGGTTCAACTCTGTTAGTTGAATGCACAGAACAGAAAGAAGTTTCATACAATGCTTCTGTGTAGTTTATATTTGAACATATTCTTTTTTCCACTATTACCCACTTAGCGCTACGAATGTCCAGTTGCATTTTCTACAGACAGAGTGTTTCAAAACTGCTCAATCAAAAGTATGGTTTAACTCTGTTAGCTGAATGCTCAGATCAGAAAGAAGTTTCACAGAATGCTTCTGTGTAGTTTATATTTGAATATATTCCTTTTTCCACTACTACGCTCTTAGCGCTCCAAATGTCCAGTTGCATTTTCTACAGAAAGAGTGTTCAGATCTGCTCAATCAATAGTATGGTTTAACTCTGTTAGCTGAATGCACAGATCAGAAAGAAGTTTCACCGAATGATTCTGTGTAGTTTATATTTGAAGACATTCCTTTTTCCACTATTACCCACTTAGCGCTCTGAATCTCCACTTGCATTTTCTACAAAAAGAGTGTTTCATAACTGCTCAATCAAAAATATGTTTTATCTCTGTTAACTGAATTTACAGATCAGAAATAAGTTTCACAGAATGCATCTGTGTAGTTTTTATTTGAAGATATTCTTTTTCCCAATGAAGGCCTCTTAGCGCTTAGCATGTCCAATTGCAGTTTCTACAGAAAGAGTGTTTCAGAACGGCTCAATCAAAAGTAAGGTTCAACTCTGTTAGTTGAATGCACAGAACAGAAAGAATTTTCACAGAATGCTACTGTGTAGTTTATATTTGAATATATTCCTTTTTCCACTATTACCCTCTTAGCGCTCCGAATGTCCACTTGCATTTTCTACAGAAAGAGTGTTCAGAACTGCGCAATCAAAAGTATGGTTTAACTCTGTTAGCTTAATGAACATATCAGAAATAAGTTTCACACAATGCTTCTGTGTAGTTTTTATTTGAAGATATTATTTTTACCAATAGAGGCCTCTTAGCGCTCAGAATGTCCAATTGCAGTTTCTACAGAAAGAGTGTTTCAGAAAGGCTCAATCAAAAGGAAGGTTCAACTCTGTTAGTTGAATGCACAGAACAGAAAGAAGTTTCTTACAATGCTTCTGTGTAGTTTATATTTGAACATATTCTTTTTTCCACTATTACCCACTTAGCGCTACGAATGTCCAGTTGCATTTTCTACAGACAGAGTGTTTCAAAACTGCTCAATCAAAAGTATGGTTTAACTCTGTTAGCTGAATGCTCAGATCAGAAAGAAGTTTCACAGAATGCTTCTGTGTAGTTTATATTTGAATATATTCCTTTTTCCACTACTACGCTCTTAGCGCTCCAAATGTCCAGTTGCATTTTCTACAGAAAGAGTGTTCAGATCTGCTCAGTCAAAAGTATGGTTTAACTCTGTTAGCTGAATGCACAGATCAGAAAGAAGTTTCACCGAATGATTCTGTGTAGTTTATATTTGAAGACATTCCTTTTTCCACTATTACCCACTTAGCGCTCCGAATCTCCACTTGCATTTTCTACAAAAACAGTGTTTCATAACTGCTCAATCAAAAATATGTTTTATCTCTGTTAACTGAATTTACAGATCAGAAATAAGTTTCACAGAATGCATGTGTGTAGTTTTTATTTGAAGATATTCTTTTTCCCATTGTAGGCCTCTTAGCGCTTAGCATGTCCAATTGCAGTTTCTACAGAAAGAGTGTTTCAGAACGGCTCAATCAAAAGTAAGGTTCAACTCTGTTAGTTGAATGCACAGAACAGAAAGAATTTTCACAGAATGCTACTGTGTAGTTTATATTTGAATATATTCCTTTTTCCACTATTACCCTCTTAGCGCTCCGAATGTCCACTTGCATTTTCTACAGAAAGAGTGTTCAGAACTGCGCAATCAAAAGTATGGTTTAACTCTGTTAGCTTAATGAACATATCAGAAATAAGTTTCACACAATGCTTCTGTGTAGTTTTTATTTGAAGATATTATTTTTCCCAATAGAAGCCTCTTAGCGCTCAGAGTGTCCAAGTGCAGTTTCTACAGAAAGAGTGTTTCAGAAAGGCTCAATCAAAAGTAAGGTTCAACTCTTTTAGTTGAATGCACAGAACAGAAAGAAGTTTCATACAATGCTTCTGTGTAGTTTATATTTGAACATATTCTTTTTTCCACTATTACCCACTTAGCGCTACGAATGTCCAGTTGCATTTTCTATAGACAGAGTGTTTCAAAACTGCTCAATCAAATGTTTGGTTTAACTCTGTTAGCTGAATGCTCAGATCAGAAAGAAGTTTCACAGAATGCTTCTGTGTAGTTTATATTTGAATATATTCCTTTTTCCGCTACTACTCTCTTAGCGCTCCAAATGTCCAGTTGCATTTTCTACAGAAAGAGTGTTCAGATCTGCTCAACCAAAAGTATGGTTTAAATCTGTTAGCTGAATGCACAGATCAGAAAGAAGTTTCACAGAATGATTCTGTGTAGTTTATATTTGGAGACATTCCTTTTTCCACTATTACCCCCTTAGCGCTCCGAATCTCCACTTGCATTTTCTACAGAAAGAGTGTTTCAGAACGGCTCAATCAAAACTAAGGTTCAACTCTTTTAGTTGAACAAACAGAACAGAAAGAAGTTTCACACAATTCTTCTGTGTAGTTTTTATTTGTAGACATTCTTTTTCCCAATATAGGCCTCTTAGCGCTCAGAATGTCCAATTGCAGTTTCTACAGAAAGAGTGTTTCAGAACGGCTCAATCAAAAGTAAGGTTCAACTCTGTTAGTTGAATGCACAGAACAGAAAGAATTTTCATACAATGCTTCTGTGTAGTTTATATTTGAACATACTCTTTTTTCCACTATTACCCACTTAGCGCTACGAATGTCCAGTTGCATTTTCTACAGACAGAGTGTTTCAAAACTGCTCAATCAAAAGTATGGTTTAACTCTGTTAGCTGAATGCTCAGATCAGAAAGGAGTTTCACAGAATGCTTCTGTGTAGTTTATATTTGAATATATTCCTTTTTCCACTACTACGCTCTTAGCGCTCCAAATGTCCAGTTGCATTTTCTACAGAAAGAGTGTTCAGATCTGCTCAATCAAAGTATGGTTTAACTCTGTTAGTTGAATGCACAGATCAGAAAGAAGTTTCACCGAATGATTCTGTGTAGTTTATATTTGAAGACATTCCTTTTTCCACTATTACCCTCTTAGCGCTCCGAATCTCCACTTGCATTTCCTACAAAAAGAGTGTTTCATAACTGCTCAATCAAAAATATGTTTTATCTCTGTTAACTGAATTTACAGATCAGAAATAAGTTTCACAGAATGCATCTGTGTAGTTTTTATTTGAAGATATTCTTTTTCCCAATGTAGGCCTCTTAGCGCTTAGCATGTCCAATTGCAGTTTCTACAGAAAGAGTGTTTCAGAACGGCTCAATCAAAAGTAAGGTTCAACTCTGTTAGTTGAATGCAGAGAACAGAAAGAATTTTCACAGAATGCTACTGTGTAGTTTATATTTGAATATATTCCTTTTTCAACTATTACCCTCTTAGTGCTCCGAATGTCCACTTGCATTTTCTACAGAAAGAGTGTTCAGAACTGCGCAATCAAAAGTATGGTTTAACTCTGTTAGCTTTATGAACATATCAGAAATAAGTTTCACACAATGCTTCTGTGTAGTTTTTATTTGAAGATATTATTTTTACCAATAGAGGCCTCTTAGCGCTCAGAATGTCCAATTGCAGTTTCTACAGAAAGAGTGTTTCAGAAAGGCTCAATCAAAAGTAAGGTTCAACTCTGTTAGTTGAATGCACAGAACAGAAAGAAGTTTCATACAATGCTTCTGTGTAGTTTATATTTGAACATATTCTTTTTTCCACTATTACCCACTTAGCGCTACGAATGTCCAGTTGCATTTTCTACAGACAGAGTGTTTCAAAACTGCTCAATCAAAAGTATGGTTTAACTCTGTTAGCTGAATGCTCAGATCAGAAAGAAGTTTCACAGAATGCTTCTGTGTAGTTTATATTTGAATATATTCCTTTTTCCACTACTACGCTCTTAGCGCTCCAAATGTCCAGTTGCATTTTCTACAGAAAGAGTGTTCAGATCTGCTCAATCAATAGTATGGTTTAACTCTGTTAGCTGAATGCACAGATCAGAAAGAAGTTTCACCGAATGATTCTGTGTAGTTTATATTTGAAGACATTCCTTTTTCCACTATTACCCACTTAGCGCTCTGAATCTCCACTTGCATTTTCTACAAAAAGAGTGTTTCATAACTGCTCAATCAAAAATATGTTTTATCTCTGTTAACTGAATTTACAGATCAGAAATAAGTTTCACAGAATGCATCTGTGTAGTTTTTATTTGAAGATATTCTTTTTCCCAATGAAGGCCTCTTAGCGCTTAGCATGTCCAATTGCAGTTTCTACAGAAAGAGTGTTTCAGAACGGCTCAATCAAAAGTAAGGTTCAACTCTGTTAGTTGAATGCACAGAACAGAAAGAATTTTCACAGAATGCTACTGTGTAGTTTATATTTGAATATATTCCTTTTTCCACTATTACCCTCTTAGCGCTCCGAATGTCCACTTGCATTTTCTACAGAAAGAGTGTTCAGAACTGCGCAATCAAAAGTATGGTTTAACTCTGTTAGCTTAATGAACATATCAGAAATAAGTTTCACACAATGCTTCTGTGTAGTTTTTATTTGAAGATATTATTTTTACCAATAGAGGCCTCTTAGCGCTCAGAATGTCCAATTGCAGTTTCTACAGAAAGAGTGTTTCAGAAAGGCTCAATCAAAAGGAAGGTTCAACTCTGTTAGTTGAATGCACAGAACAGAAAGAAGTTTCTTACAATGCTTCTGTGTAGTTTATATTTGAACATATTCTTTTTTCCACTATTACCCACTTAGCGCTACGAATGTCCAGTTGCATTTTCTACAGACAGAGTGTTTCAAAACTGCTCAATCAAAAGTATGGTTTAACTCTGTTAGCTGAATGCTCAGATCAGAAAGAAGTTTCACAGAATGCTTCTGTGTAGTTTATATTTGAATATATTCCTTTTTCCACTACTACGCTCTTAGCGCTCCAAATGTCCAGTTGCATTTTCTACAGAAAGAGTGTTCAGATCTGCTCAGTCAAAAGTATGGTTTAACTCTGTTAGCTGAATGCACAGATCAGAAAGAAGTTTCACCGAATGATTCTGTGTAGTTTATATTTGAAGACATTCCTTTTTCCACTATTACCCACTTAGCGCTCCGAATCTCCACTTGCATTTTCTACAAAAACAGTGTTTCATAACTGCTCAATCAAAAATATGTTTTATCTCTGTTAACTGAATTTACAGATCAGAAATAAGTTTCACAGAATGCATGTGTGTAGTTTTTATTTGAAGATATTCTTTTTCCCATTGTAGGCCTCTTAGCGCTTAGCATGTCCAATTGCAGTTTCTACAGAAAGAGTGTTTCAGAACGGCTCAATCAAAAGTAAGGTTCAACTCTGTTAGTTGAATGCACAGAACAGAAAGAATTTTCACAGAATGCTACTGTGTAGTTTATATTTGAATATATTCCTTTTTCCACTATTACCCTCTTAGCGCTCCGAATGTCCACTTGCATTTTCTACAGAAAGAGTGTTCAGAACTGCGCAATCAAAAGTATGGTTTAACTCTGTTAGCTTAATGAACATATCAGAAATAAGTTTCACACAATGCTTCTGTGTAGTTTTTATTTGAAGATATTATTTTTCCCAATAGAAGCCTCTTAGCGCTCAGAGTGTCCAAGTGCAGTTTCTACAGAAAGAGTGTTTCAGAAAGGCTCAATCAAAAGTAAGGTTCAACTCTTTTAGTTGAATGCACAGAACAGAAAGAAGTTTCATACAATGCTTCTGTGTAGTTTATATTTGAACATATTCTTTTTTCCACTATTACCCACTTAGCGCTACGAATGTCCAGTTGCATTTTCTACAGACAGAGTGTTTCAAAACTGCTCAATCAAATGTTTGGTTTAACTCTGTTAGCTGAATGCTCAGATCAGAAAGAAGTTTCACAGAATGCTTCTGTGTAGTTTATATTTGAATATATTCCTTTTTCCGCTACTACTCTCTTAGCGCTCCAAATGTCCAGTTGCATTTTCTACAGAAAGAGTGTTCAGATCTGCTCAACCAAAAGTATGGTTTAAATCTGTTAGCTGAATGCACAGATCAGAAAGAAGTTTCACAGAATGATTCTGTGTAGTTTATATTTGGAGACATTCCTTTTTCCACTATTACCACCTTAGCGCTCCGAATCTCCACTTGCATTTTCTACAGAAAGAGTGTTTCAGAACGGCTCAATCAAAACTAAGGTTCAACTCTTTTAGTTGAACAAACAGAACAGAAAGAAGTTTCACACAATTCTTCTGTGTAGTTTTTATTTGTAGACATTCTTTTTCCCAATATAGGCCTCTTAGCGCTCAGAATGTCCAATTGCAGTTTCTACAGAAAGAGTGTTTCAGAACGGCTCAATCAAAAGTAAGGTTCAACTCTGTTAGTTGAATGCACAGAACAGAAAGAAGTTTCATACAATGCTTCTGTGTAGTTTATATTTGAACATACTCTTTTTTCCACTATTACCCACTTAGCGCTACGAATGTCCAGTTGCATTTTCTACAGACAGAGTGTTTCAAAACTGCTCAATCAAAAGTATGGTTTACCTCTGTTAGCTGAATGCTCAGATCAGAAAGAAGTTTCACAGAATGCTTCTGTGTAGTTTATATTTGAATATATTCCTTTTTCCACTACTACGCTCTTAGCGCTCCAAATGTCCAGTTGCATTTTCTACAGAAAGAGTGTTCAGATCTGCTCAATCAAAAGTATGGTTTAACTCTGTTAGCTGAATGCACAGATCAGAAAGAAGTTTCACCGAATGATTCTGTGTAGTTTATATTTGAAGACATTCCTTTTTCCACTATTACCCACTTAGCGCTCTGAATCTCCACTTGCATTTTCTACAAAAAGAGTGTTTCATAACTGCTCAATCAAAAATATGTTTTATCTCTGTTAACTGAATTTACAGATCAGAAATAAGTTTCACAGAATGCATCTGTGTAGTTTTTATTTGAAGATATTCTTTTTCCCAATGTAGGCCTCTTAGCGCTTAGCATGTCCAATTGCAGTTTCTACAGAAAGAGTGTTTCAGAACGGCTCAATCAAAAGTAAGGTTCAACTCTGGTAGTTGAATGCACAGAACAGAAAGTATTTTCACAGAATGCTACTGTGTAGTTTATATTTGAATATATTCCTTTTTCCACTATTACCCTCTTAGCGCTCCGAATGTCCACTTTCATTTTCTACAGAAAGAGTGTTCAGAACTGCGCAATCAAAAGTATGGTTTAACTCTGTTAGCTTAATGAACATATCAGAAATAAGTTTCAGACAATGCTTCTGTGTAGTTTTTATTTGAAGATATTATTTTTACCAATAGAGGCCTCTTAGCGCTCAGAATGTCCAATTGCAGTTTCTACAGAAAGAGTGTTTCAGAAAGGCTCAATCAAAAGTAAGGTTCAACTCTGTTAGTTGAATGCACAGAACAGAAAGAAGTTTCTTACAATGCTTCTGTGTAGTTTATATTTGAACATATTTTTTTTTCCACTATTACCCACTTAGCGCTACGAATGTCCAGTTGCATTTTCTACAGACAGAGTGTTTCAAAACTGCTCAATCAAAAGTATGGTTTAACTCTGTTAGCTGAATGCTCAGATCAGAAAGAAGTTTCACAGAATGCTTCTGTGTAGTTTATATTTGAATATATTCCTTTTTCCACTACTACGCTCTTAGCGCTCCAAATGTCCAGTTGCATTTTCTACAGAAAGAGTGTTCAGATCTGCTCAGTCAAAAGTATGGTTTAACTCTGTTAGCTGAATGCACAGATCAGAAAGAAGTTTCACCGAATGATTCTGTGTAGTTTATATTTGAAGACATTCCTTTTTCCACTATTACCCACTTAGCGCTCCGAATCTCCACTTGCATTTTCTACAAAAAGTGTGTTTCATAACTGCTCAATCAAAAATATGTTTTATCTCTGTTAACTGAATTTACAGATCAGAAATAAGTTTCACAGAATGCATCTGTGTAGTTTTTATTTGAAGATATTCTTTTTCCCAATGTAGGCCTCTTAGCGCTTAGCATGTCCAATTGCAGTTTCTACAGAAAGAGTGTTTCAGAACGGCTCAATCAAAAGTAAGGTTCAACTCTGTTAGTTGAATGCACAGAACAGAAAGAATTTTCACAGAATGCTACTGTGTAGTTTATATTTGAATATATTCCTTTTTCCACTATTACCCTCTTAGCGCTCCGAATGTCCACTTGCATTTTCTACAGAAAGAGTGTTCAGAACTGCGCAATCAAAAGTATGGTTTAACTCTGTTAGCTTAATGAACATATCAGAAATAAGTTTCACACAATGCTTCTGTGTAGTTTTTATTTGAAGATATTATTTTTCCCAATAGAAGCCTCTTAGCGCTCAGAATGTCCAATTGCAGTTTCTACAGAAAGAGTGTTTCAGAAAGGCTCAATCAAAAGTAAGGTTCAACTCTGTTAGTTGAATGCACAGAACAGAAAGAAGTTTCATACAATGCTTCTGTGCAGTTTATATTTGAACATATTCTTTTTTCCACTATTACCCACTTAGCGCTACGAATGTCCAGTTGCATTTTCTACAGACAGAGTGTTTCAAAACTGCTCAATCAAAAGTATGGTTTAACTCTGTTAGCTGAATTCACAGATCAGAAAGAAGTTTCACAGAATGCTTCTGTGTAGTTTATATTTGAATATATTCCTTTTTCCACTACTACGCTCTTAGCGCTCCAAATGTCCAGTTGCATTTTCTACAGAAAGAGTGTTCAGATCTGCTCAATCAAAAGTATGGTTTAACTCTGTTAGCTCAATGCACAGATCAGAAAGAAGTTTCACCGAATGATTCTGTGTAGTTTATATTTGAAGACATTCCTTTTTCCACTATTACCCACTTAGCGCTCCGAATCTCCACTTGCATTTTCTACAAAAAGAGTGTTTCATAACTGCTCAATCAAAAATATGTTTTATCTCTGTTAACTGAATTTACAGATCAGAAATAAGTTTCACAGAATGCATCTGTGTAGTTTTTATTTGAAGATATTCTTTTTCCCAATGTAGGCCTCTTAGCGCTTAGCATGTCCAATTGCAGTTTCTACAGAAAGCGTGTTTCAGAACGGCTCAATCAAAAGTAAGGTTCAACTCTGTTAGTTGAATGCACAGAACAGAAAGTATTTTCACAGAATGCTACTGTGTAGTTTATATTTGAATATATTCCTTTTTCCACTATTACCCTCTTAGCGCTCCGAATGTCCACTTGCATTTTCTACAGAAAGAGTGTTCAGAACTGCGCAATCAAAAGTATGGTTTAACTCTGTTAGCTTAATGAACATATCAGAAATAAGTTTCACACAATGCTTCTGTGTAGTTTTTATTTGAAGATATTATTTTTCCCAATAGAAGCCTCTTTGCGCTCAGAATGTCCAATTGCAGTTTCTACAGAAAGAGTGTTTCAGAAAGGCTCAATCAAAAGTAAGGTTCAACTCTGTTAGTTGAATGCACAGAACAGAAAGAAGTTTCATACAATGCTTCTGTGTAGTTTATATTTGAACATATTCTTTTTTCCACTATTACCCACTTAGCGCTACGAATGTCCAGTTGCATTTTCTACAGACAGAGTGTTTCAAAACTGCTCAATCAAAAGTATGGTTTAACTCTGTTAGCTGAATGCTCAGATCAGAAAGAAGTTTCACAGAATGCTTCTGTGTAGTTTATATTTGAATATATTCCTTTTTCCACTACTACTCTCTTAGCGCTCCAAATGTCCAGTTGCATTTTCTACAGAAAGAGAGTTCAGATCTGCTCAATCAAAAGTATGGTTTAACTCTGTTAGCTGAATGCACAGATCAGAAAGAAGTTTCACAGAATGATTCTGTGTAGTTTATATTTGGAGACATTCCATTTTCCTCTATTACCCTCTTAGCGCTCCGAATCTCCACTTGCATTTTCTACAGAAAGAGTGTTTCAGAACGGCTCAATCAAAACTAAGGTTCAATTCTTTTAGTTCAAAAAATAGAACAGAAAGAAGTTTCACACAATTCTTCTGTGTAGTTTTTATTTGTAGACATTCTTTTTCCCAATATAGGCCTCTTAGCGCTCAGAATGTCCAATTGCAGTTTCTACAGAAAGAGTGTTTCAGAACGGCTCAATCAAAAGTAAGGTTCAACTCTGTTAGTTGAATGCACAGAACAGAAAGAAGTTTCATACAATGCTTCTCTGTAGTTTATATTTTAACATATTCTTTTTTCCACTATTACCCACTTAGCGCTACGAATGTCCAGTTGCATTTTCTGCAAACAGAGTGTTTCAAAACTGCTCAATCAAAAGTATGGTTTAACTCTGTTAGCTGAATGCTCAGATCAGAAAGAAGTTTCACAGAATGCTTCTGTGTAGTTTATATTTGAATATATTCCTTTTTCCACTACTACGCTCTTAGCGCTCCAAATGTCCAGTTGCATTTTCTACAGAAAGAGTGTTCAGATCTGTTCAATCAAAGTATGGTTTAACTCTATTAGCTGAATGCACAGATCAGAAAGAAGTTTCACCGAATGATTCTGTGTAGTTTATGTTTGAAGACATTCCTTTTTCCACTATTACCCTCTTAGCGCTCCGAATCTCCACTTGCATTTTCTACAAAAAGAGTGTTTCATAACTGCTCAATCAAAAATATGTTTTATCTCTGTTAACTGAATTTACAGATCAGAAATAAGTTTCACAGAATGCATCTGTGTAGTTTTTATTTGAAGATATTCTTTTTCCCAATGTAGGCCTCTTAGCGCTTAGCATGTCCAATTGCAGTTTCTACAGAAAGAGTGTTTCAGAACGGCTCAATGAAAAGTAAGGTTCAACGCTGTTAGTTGAATGCACAGAACAGAAATAATTTTCACAGAATGCTACTGTGTAGTTTATATTTGAATATATTCCTTTTTCCACTATTACCCTCTTAGCGCTCCGAATGTCCACTTGCATTTTCTACAGAAAGAGTGTTCAGAACTGTGCAATCAAAAGTATGGTTTAACTCTGTTAGCTTAATGAACATATCAGAAATAAGTTTCACACAATGCTTCTGTGTAGTTTTTATTTGAAGATATTATTTTTCCCAATAGAGTCCTCTTAGCGCTCAGAATGTCCAATTGCAGTTTCTACAGAAAGAGTGTTTAAGAAAGGCTCAATCAAAAGTAAGGTTCAACTCTGTTAGTTGAATGCACAGAACAGAAAGAAGTTTCATACAATGATTCTGTGTAGTTTATATTTGAACATATTCTTTTTTCCACTATTACCCACTTAGCGCTACGAATGTCCAGTTGCATTTTCTACAGACAGAGTGTTTCAAAACTGCTCAATCAAAAGTATGGTTTAACTCTGTTAGCTGAATGCTCAGATCAGAAAGAAGTTTCACAGAATGCTTCTGTGTAGTTTATATTTGAATATATTCCTTTTTCCACTACTACCCTCTTAGCGCTCCAAATGTCCAGTTGCATTTTCTACAGAAAGAGTGTTCAGATCTGCTCAACCAAAAGTATGGTTTAACTCTGTTAGCTGAATGCACAGATCAGAAAGAAGTTTCACCGAATGATTCTGTGTAGTTTATATTTGGAGACATTCCTTTTTCCACTATTACCCTCTTAGCACTCCGAATCTCCACTTGCATTTTCTACAGAAAGAGTGTTACAGAACGGCTCAATCAAAACTAAGGTTGAACTCTTTTAGTTGAACAAACAGAACAGTAAGAAGTTTCACACAATTCTTCTGTGTAGTTTTTATTTGTAGACATTCGTTTTCCCAATATAGGCCTCTTAGCGCTCAGAATGTCCAATTGCAGTTTCTACAGAAAGAGTGTTTCAGAACGGCTCAATCAAAAGTAAGGTTCACCTCTGTTAGTTGAATGCACAGAACAGAAAGTAGTTTCATACAATGCTTCTGTGTAGTTTATATTTGAACATATTCTTTTTTCCACTATTACCCACTTAGCGCTACGAATGTCCAGTTGCATTTTCTGCAAACAGAGTGTTTCAAAACTGCTCAATCAAAAGTATGGTTTAACTCTGTTAGCTGAATGCTCAGATCAGAAAGAAGTTTCACAGAATGCTTCTGTGTAGTTTATATTTGAATATATTCCTTTTTCCACTACTACGCTCTTAGCGCTCCAAATGTCCAGTTGCATTTTCTACAGAAAGAGTGTTCAGATCTGTTCAATCAAAGTATGGTTTAACTCTATTAGCTGAATGCACAGATCAGAAAGAAGTTTCACCGAATGATTCTGTGTAGTTTATATTTGAAGACATTCCTTTTTCCACTATTACCCTCTTAGCGCTCCGAATCTCCACTTGCATTTTCTACAAAAAGAGTGTTTCATAACTGCTCAATCAAAAATATGTTTTATCTCTGTTAACTGAATTTACATATCAGAAATAAGTTTCACAGAATGCATCTGTGTATTTTTTATTTGAAGATATTCTTTTTCCCAATGTAGGCCTCTTAGCGCTTAGCATGTCAAATTGCAGTTTCTACAGAAAGAGTGTTTCAGAACGGCTCAATCCAAAGTAAGGTTCAACTCTGTTAGTTGAATGCACAGAACAGAAAGAATTTTCACAGAATGCTACTGTGTAGTTTATATTTGAATATATTCCTTTTTCCACTATTACCCTCTTAGCGCTCCGAATGTCCACTTGCATTTTCTACAGAAAGAGTGTTCAAAACTGCGCAATCAAAAGTATGGTTTAACTCTGTTAGCTTAATGAACATATCAGAAATAAGTTTCACACAATGCTTCTGTGTAGTTTTTATTTGAAGATATTATTTTTCCCAATATAGGCCTCTTAGCGCTCAGAATGTCCAATTGCAGTTTCTACAGAAAGAGTGTTTCAGAAAGGCTCAATCAAAAGTAAGGTTCAACTCTGTTAGTTGAATGCACAGAACAGAAAGAAGTTTCATACAATGCTTCTGTGTAGTTTATATTTGAACATATTATTTTTTCCACTATTACCCACTTAGCGCTACGAATGTCCAGTTGCATTTTCTACAGACAGAGTGTTTCAAAACTGCTCAATCAAAAGTAAGGTTTAACTCTGTTAGCTGAATGCTCAGATCTGAAAGAAGTTTCACAGAATGCTTCTGTGTAGTTTATATTTGAATATATTCCTTTTTCCACTACTACTCTCTTAGCGCTCCAAATGTCCAGTTGCATTTTCTACAGAAAGAGTGTTCAGATCTGCTCAATCAAAAGTATGGTTTAACTCTGTTAGCTGAATGCACAGATCAGAAAGAAGTTTCACAGAATGATTCTGTGTAGTTTATATTTGGAGACATTCCTTTTTCCACTATTACCCACTTAGCGCTCCGAATCTCCACTTGCATTTTCTACAGAAAGAGTGTTTCAGAACGACTCAATCAAAACTAAGGTTCAACTCTTTTAGTTGAACAAACAGAACAGAAAGAAGTTTCACACAATTCTTCTTTGTAGTTTTTATTTGTAGACATTCATTTTCCCAATATAGGCCTCTTAGCCCTCAGAATGTCCAATTGCAGTTTCTACAGAAAGAGTGTTTCAGAACGGCTCAATCAAAAGTAAGGTTCAACTCTGTTAGTTGAATGCACAGAACAGAAAGAAGTTTCATACAATGCTTCTGTGTAGTTTATATTTGAACATATACTTTTTTCCACTATTACCCACTTAGCGCTACGAATGTCCAGTTGCATTTTCTACAGACAGAGTGTTTCAAAACTTCTCAATCAAAAGTATGGTTTAACTCTGTTAGCTGAATGCTCAGATCAGAAAGAAGTTTCACAGAATGCTTCTGTGTAGTTTATATTTGAATATATTCCTTTTTCCACTACTACGCTCTTAGCGCTCCAAATGTCCAGTTGCATTTTCTACAGAAAGAGTGTTCAGATCTGCTCATTCAAAAGTATGGTTTAACTCTGTTAGCTGAATGCGCAGATCAGAAAGAAGTTTCAACGAATGATTCTGTGTAGTTTATATTTGAAGACATTCCTTTTTCCACTATTATCCTCTTAGCGCTCCGAATCTCCACTTGCATTTTCCACAAAAAGAGAGTTTCATAACTGCTCAATCAAAAATATGTTTTATCTCTGTTAACTGAATTTACAGATCAGAAATAAGTTTCACAGAATGCATCTGTGTAGTTTTTATTTGAAGATATTGTTTTTCCCAATGTAGGCCTCTTAGCGCTTAGCATGTCCAATTGCAGTTTCTACAGAAAGAGTGTTTCAGAACGGCTCAATGAAAAGTAAGGTTCAACGCTGTTAGTTGAATGCACAGAACAGAAATAATTTTCACAGAATGCTACTGTGTAGTTTATATTTGAATATATTCCTTTTTCCACTATTACCCTCTTAGCGCTCCGAATGTCCACTTGCATTTTCTACAGAAAGAGTGTTCAGAACTGTGCAATCAAAAGTATGGTTTAACTCTGTTAGCTTAATGAACATATCAGAAATAAGTTTCACACAATGCTTCTGTGTAGTTTTTATTTGAAGATATTATTTTTCCCAATAGAGTCCTCTTAGCGCTCAGAATGTCCAATTGCAGTTTCTACAGAAAGAGTGTTTAAGAAAGGCTCAATCAAAAGTAAGGTTCAACACTGTTAGTTGAATGCACAGAACAGAAAGAAGTTTCATACAATGCTTCTGTGTAGTTTATATTTGAACATATTCTTTTTTCCACTATTACCCACTTAGCGCTACGAATGTCCAGTTGCATTTTCTACAGACAGAGTGTTTCAAAACTGCTCAATCAAAAGTATGGTTTAACTCTGTTAGCTGAATGCTCAGATCAGAAAGAAGTTTCACAGAATGCTTCTGTGTAGTTTATATTTGAATATATTCCTTTTTCCACTACTACCCTCTTAGCGCTCCAAATGTCCAGTTGCATTTTCTACAGAAAGAGTGTTCAGATCTGCTCAACCAAAAGTATGGTTTAACTCTGTTAGCTGAATGCACAGATCAGAAAGAAGTTTCACCGAATGATTCTGTGTAGTTTATATTTGGAGACATTCCTTTTTCCACTATTACCCTCTTAGCACTCCGAATCTCCACTTGCATTTTCTACAGAAAGAGTGTTACAGAACGGCTCAATCAAAACTAAGGTTGAACTCTTTTAGTTGAACAAACAGAACAGTAAGAAGTTTCACACAATTCTTCTGTGTAGTTTTTATTTGTAGACATTCGTTTTCCCAATATAGGCCTCTTAGCGCTCAGAATGTCCAATTGCAGTTTCTACAGAAAGAGTGTTTCAGAACGGCTCAATCAAAAGTAAGGTTCACCTCTGTTAGTTGAATGCACAGAACAGAAAGTAGTTTCATACAATGCTTCTGTGTAGTTTATATTTGAACATATTCTTTTTTCCACTATTACCCACTTAGCGCTACGAATGTCCAGTTGCATTTTCTGCAAACAGAGTGTTTCAAAACTGCTCAATCAAAAGTATGGTTTAACTCTGTTAGCTGAATGCTCAGATCAGAAAGAAGTTTCACAGAATGCTTCTGTGTAGTTTATATTTGAATATATTCCTTTTTCCACTACTACGCTCTTAGCGCTCCAAATGTCCAGTTGCATTTTCTACAGAAAGAGTGTTCAGATCTGTTCAATCAAAGTATGGTTTAACTCTATTAGCTGAATGCACAGATCAGAAAGAAGTTTCACCGAATGATTCTGTGTAGTTTATATTTGAAGACATTCCTTTTTCCACTATTACCCTCTTAGCGCTCCGAATCTCCACTTGCATTTTCTACAAAAAGTGTGTTTCATAACTGCTCAATCAAAAATATGTTTTATCTCTGTTAACTGAATTTACATATCAGAAATAAGTTTCACAGAATGCATCTGTGTATTTTTTATTTGAAGATATTCTTTTTCCCAATGTAGGCCTCTTAGCGCTTAGCATGTCAAATTGCAGTTTCTACAGAAAGAGTGTTTCAGAACGGCTCAATCCAAAGTAAGGTTCAACTCTGTTAGTTGAATGCACAGAACAGAAAGAATTTTCACAGAATGCTACTGTGTAGTTTATATTTGAATATATTCCTTTTTCCACTATTACCCTCTTAGCGCTCCGAATGTCCACTTGCATTTTCTACAGAAAGAGTGTTCAAAACTGCGCAATCAAAAGTATGGTTTAACTCTGTTAGCTTAATGAACATATCAGAAATAAGTTTCACACAATGCTTCTGTGTAGTTTTTATTTGAAGATATTATTTTTCCCAATATAGGCCTCTTAGCGCTCAGAATGTCCAATTGCAGTTTCTACAGAAAGAGTGTTTCAGAAAGGCTCAATCAAAAGTAAGGTTCAACTCTGTTAGTTGAATGCACAGAACAGAAAGAAGTTTCATACAATGCTTCTGTGTAGTTTATATTTGAACATATTATTTTTTCCACTATTACCCACTTAGCGCTACGAATGTCCAGTTGCATTTTCTACAGACAGAGTGTTTCAAAACTGCTCAATCAAAAGTAAGGTTTAACTCTGTTAGCTGAATGCTCAGATCTGAAAGAAGTTTCACAGAATGCTTCTGTGTAGTTTATATTTGAATATATTCCTTTTTCCACTACTACTCTCTTAGCGCTCCAAATGTCCAGTTGCATTTTCTACAGAAAGAGTGTTCAGATCTGCTCAATCAAAAGTATGGTTTAACTCTGTTAGCTGAATGCACAGATCAGAAAGAAGTTTCACAGAATGATTCTGTGTAGTTTATATTTGGAGACATTCCTTTTTCCACTATTACCCACTTAGCGCTCCGAATCTCCACTTGCATTTTCTACAGAAAGAGTGTTTCAGAACGACTCAATCAAAACTAAGGTTCAACTCTTTTAGTTGAACAAACAGAACAGAAAGAAGTTTCACACAATTCTTCTTTGTAGTTTTTATTTGTAGACATTCATTTTCCCAATATAGGCCTCTTAGCCCTCAGAATGTCCAATTGCAGTTTCTACAGAAAGAGTGTTTCAGAACGGCTCAATCAAAAGTAAGGTTCAACTCTGTTAGTTGAATGCACAGAACAGAAAGAAGTTTCATACAATGCTTCTGTGTAGTTTATATTTGAACATATACTTTTTTCCACTATTACCCACTTAGCGCTACGAATGTCCAGTTGCATTTTCTACAGACAGAGTGTTTCAAAACTTCTCAATCAAAAGTATGGTTTAACTCTGTTAGCTGAATGCTCAGATCAGAAAGAAGTTTCACAGAATGCTTCTGTGTAGTTTATATTTGAATATATTCCTTTTTCCACTACTACGCTCTTAGCGCTCCAAATGTCCAGTTGCATTTTCTACAGAAAGAGTGTTCAGATCTGCTCATTCAAAAGTATGGTTTAACTCTGTTAGCTGAATGCGCAGATCAGAAAGAAGTTTCAACGAATGATTCTGTGTAGTTTATATTTGAAGACATTCCTTTTTCCACTATTATCCTCTTAGCGCTCCGAATCTCCACTTGCATTTTCCACAAAAAGAGAGTTTCATAACTGCTCAATCAAAAATATGTTTTATCTCTGTTAACTGAATTTACAGATCAGAAATAAGTTTCACAGAATGCATCTGTGTAGTTTTTATTTGAAGATATTCTTTTTCCCAATGTAGGCCTCTTAGCGCTTAGCATGTCCAATTGCAGTTTCTACAGAAAGAGTGTTTCAGAACGGCTCAATGAAAAGTAAGGTTCAACGCTGTTAGTTGAATGCACAGAACAGAAATAATTTTCACAGAATGCTACTGTGTAGTTTATATTTGAATATATTCCTTTTTCCACTATTACCCTCTTAGCGCTCCGAATGTCCACTTGCATTTTCTACAGAAAGAGTGTTCAGAACTGTGCAATCAAAAGTATGGTTTAACTCTGTTAGCTTAATGAACATATCAGAAATAAGTTTCACACAATGCTTCTGTGTAGTTTTTATTTGAAGATATTATTTTTCCCAATAGAGTCCTCTTAGCGCTCAGAATGTCCAATTGCAGTTTCTACAGAAAGAGTGTTTAAGAAAGGCTCAATCAAAAGTAAGGTTCAACTCTGTTAGTTGAATGCACAGAACAGAAAGAAGTTTCATACAATGCTTCTGTGTAGTTTATATTTGAACATATTCTTTTTTCCACTATTACCCACTTAGCGCTACGAATGTCCAGTTGCATTTTCTACAGACAGAGTGTTTCAAAACTGCTCAATCAAAAGTATGGTTTAACTCTGTTAGCTGAATGCTCAGATCAGAAAGAAGTTTCACAGAATGCTTCTGTGTAGTTTATATTTGAATATATTCCTTTTTCCACTACTACCCTCTTAGCGCTCCAAATGTCCAGTTGCATTTTCTACAGAAAGAGTGTTCAGATCTGCTCAACCAAAAGTATGGTTTAACTCTGTTAGCTGAATGCACAGATCAGAAAGAAGTTTCACCGAATGATTCTGTGTAGTTTATATTTGGAGACATTCCTTTTTCCACTATTAACCTCTTAGCACTCCGAATCTCCACTTGCATTTTCTACAGAAAGAGTGTTACAGAACGGCTCAATCAAAACTAAGGTTGAACTCTTTTAGTTGAACAAACAGAACAGTAAGAAGTTTCACACAATTCTTCTGTGTAGTTTTTATTTGTACACATTCGTTTTCCCAATATAGGCCTCTTAGCGCTCAGAATGTCCAATTGCAGTTTCTACAGAAAGAGTGTTTCAGAACGGCTCAATCAAAAGTAAGGTTCACCTCTGTTAGTTGAATGCACAGAACAGAAAGTAGTTTCATACAATGCTTCTGTGTAGTTTATATTTGAACATATTCTTTTTTCCACTATTACCCACTTAGCGCTACGAATGTCCAGTTGCATTTTCTACAGACAGAGTGTTTCAAAACTGCTCAATCAAAAGTATGGTTTAACTCTGTTCGCTGAATGCTCAGATCAGAAAGAAGTTTCACAGAATGCTTCTGTGTAGTTTATATTTGAATATATTCCTTTTTCCACTACTACGCTCTTAGCGCTCCAAATGTCCAGTTGCATTTTCTACAGAAAGAGTGATCAGATCTGCTCAATCAAAAGTATGGTTTAACTCTGTTAGCTGAATGCACAGATCAGAAAGAAGTTTCACCGAATGATTCTGTGTAGTTTATATTTGAAGACATTCCTTTTTCCACTATTACCCTCTTAGCGCTCCGAATCTCCACTTGCATTTTCTGCAAAAAGAGTGTTTCATAACTGCTCAATCAAAAATATGTTTTATCTCTGTTAACTGAATTTACAGATCAGAAATAAGTTTCACAGAATGCATCTGTGTAGTTTTTATTTGAAGATATTCTTTTTCCCAATGTAGGCCTCTTAGCGCTTAGAATGTCCAATTGCAGTTTCTACAGAAAGAGTGTTTCAGAACGGCTCAATCAAAAGTAAGGTTCAACTCTGTTAGTTGAATGCACAGAACAAAAAGAAGTTTCACAGAATGCTACTGTGTAGTTTATATTTGAATATATTCCTTTTTCCACTATTACCCACTTAGCGCTCCGAATGTCCACTTGCATTTTCTACAGAAAGAGAGTTCAGATCTGCTCAATCAAAAGTATGGTTTAACTCTGTTAGCTGAATGCACAGATCAGAAAGAAGTTTCACAGAATGATTCTGTGTAGTTTATATTTGGAGACATTCCTTTTTTCCACTATTACCCACTTAGCGCTCCGAATCTCCACTTGCATTTTCTACAGAAAGAGTGTTTCAGAACGGCTCAATCAAAACTAAGGTTCAACTCTTTTAGTTGAACAAACAGAACAGAAAGAAGTTTCACACAATTCTTCTTTGTAGTTTTTATTTGTAGACATTCCTTTTCCCAATATAGGCCTCTTAGCGCTCAGAATGTCCAATTGCAGTTTCTACAGAAAGAGTGTTTCAGAACGGCTCAATCAAAAGTAAGGTTCAACTCTGTTAGTTGAATGCACAGAACAGAAAGAAGTTTCATACAATGCTTCTGTGTAGTTTATATTTGAACATATTCTTTTTTCCACTATTACCCACTTAGCGCTACGAATGTCCAGTTGCATTTTCTACAGACAGAGTGTTTCAAAACTGCTCAATCAAAAGTATGGTTTAACTCTGTTAGCTGAATGCTCAGATCAGAAAGAAGTTTCACAGAATGCTTCTGTGTAGTTTATATTTGAATATATTCCTTTTTCCACTACTACGCTCTTAGCGCTCCAAATGTCCAGTTGCATTTTCTACAGAAAGAGTGTTCAGATCTGCTCAATCAAAAGTATGGTTTAACTCTGTTAGCTGAATGCACAGATCAGAAAGAAGTTTCAACGAATGATTCTGTGTAGTTTATATTTGAAGACATTCCTTTTTCCACTATTATCCTCTTAGCGCTCCGAATCTCCACTTGCATTTTCCACAAAAAGAGAGTTTCATAACTGCTCAATCAAAAATATGTTTTATCTCTGTTAACTGAATTTACAGATCAGAAATAAGTTTCACAGAATGCATCTGTGTAGTTTTTATTTGAAGATATTCTTTTTCCCAATGTAGGCCTCTTAGCGCTTAGCATGTCCAATTGCAGTTTCTACAGAAAGAGTGTTTCAGAACGGCTCAATCAAAAGTAAGGTTCAACTCTGTTAGTTGAATGCACAGAACAGAAATAATTTTCACAGAATGCTACTGTGTAGTTTATATTTGAATATATTCCTTTTCCCACTATTACCCTCTTAGCGCTCCGAATGTCCACTTGCATTTTCTACAGAAAGAGTGTTCAGAACTGCGCAATCAAAAGTATGGTTTAACTCTGTTAGCTTAATGAACATATCAGAAATAAGTTTCACACAATGCTTCTGTGTAGTTTTAATTTGAAGATATTATTTTTCCCAATAGAGGCCTCTTAGCGCTCAGAATGTCCAATTGCAGTTTCTACAGAAAGAGTGTTTAAGAAAGGCTCAATCAAAAGTAAGGTTCAACTCTGTTAGTTGAATGCACAGAACAGAAAGGAGTTTCATACAATGCTTCTGTGTAGTTTATATTTGAACATATTCTTTTTTCCACTATTACCCACTTAGCGCTACGAATGTCCAGTTGCATTTTCTACAGACAGAGTGTTTCAAAACTGCTCAATCAAAAGTATGGTTTAACTCCGTTAGCTGAATGCTCATATCAGAAAGAAGTTTCACAGAATGCTTCTGTGTAGTTTATATTTGAATATATTCCTTTTCCCACTACTACCCTCTTAGCGCTCCAAATGTCCAGTTGCATTTTCTACAGAAAGAGTGTTCAGATCTGCTCAAACAAAAGTATGGTTTAACTCTGTTAGCTGAATGCACAGATCAGAAAGAAGTTTCACCGAATGATTCTGTGTAGTTTATATTTGGAGACATTCCTTTTTCCACTATTAACCTCTTAGCGCTCCGAATCTCCACTTGCATTTTCTACAGAAAGAGTGTTACAGAACGGCTCAATCAAAACTAATGTTGAACTCTTTTATTTGAACAAACAGAACAGTAAGAAGTTTCACACAATTCTTCTGTGTAGTTTTTATTTGTAGACATTCTTTTTCCCAATATAGGCCTGTTAGCGCTCAGAATGTCCAATTGCAGTTTCTACAGAAAGAGTGTTTCAGAACGGCTCAATCAAAAGTAAGGTTCAACTCTGTTAGTTGAATGCACAGAACAGAAAGAAGTTTCATACAATGCTTCTGTGTAGTTTATATTTGAACATATTCTTTTTTCCACTATTACCCACTTAGCGCTACGAATGTCCAGTTGCATTTTCTACAGACAGAGTGTTTCAAAACTGCTCAATCAAAAGTATGGTTTAACTCTGTTAGCTGAATGCTCTGATCAGAAAGAAGTTTCACAGAATGCTTCTGTGTAGTTTATATTTGAATATATTCCTTTTTCCACTACTACGCTCTTAGCGCTCCAAATGTCCAGTTGCATTTTCTACAGAAAGAGTGTTCAGATCTGCTCAATCAAAAGTATGGTTTAACTCTGTTAGCTGAATGCACAGATCAGAAAGAAGTTTCACCGAATGATTCTGTGTAGTTTATATTTGAAGACATTCCTTTTTCCACTATTACCCTGTTAGCGCTCCGAATCTCCACTTGCATTTTCTACAAAAAGAGTGTTTCATAACTGCTCAATCAAAAATATGTTTTATCTCTGTTAACTGAATTTACAGATCAGAAATAAGTTTCACAGAATGCATCTGTGTAGTTTTTATTTGAAGATATTCTTTTTCCCAATGTAGGCCTCTTAGCGCTTAGCATGTCCAATTGCAGTTTCTACAGAAAGAGTGTTTCAGAACGGCTCAATCAAAAGTAAGGTTCAACCCTGTTAGTTGAATGCACAGAACAGAAAGAAGTTTCACAGAATGCTACTGTGTAGTTTATATTTGAATATATTCCTTTTTCCACTATTACCCTCTTAGCGCTCCGAATGTCCACTTGCATTTTCTACAGAAAGAGTGTTCAGAACTGCGCAATCAAAAGTATGGTTTAACTCTGTTAGCTTAATGAACATATCAGAAATAAGTTTCACACAACGCTTCTGTGTAGTTTTTATTTGAAGATATTATTTTTCCCAATATAGGCCTCTTAGTGCTCAGAATGTCCAATTGCAGTTTCTACAGAAAGAGTGTTTCAGAAAGGCTCAATCAAAAGTAAGGTTCAACTCTGTTAGTTGAATGCACAGAACAGAAAGAAGTTTCATACAATGCTTCTGTGTAGTTTATATTTGAACATATTCTTTTTTCCACTATTACCCACTTAGCGCTACGAATGTCCAGTTGCATTTTCTACAGACAGAGTGTTTCAAAACTGCTCAATCAAAAGTATGGTTTAACTCTGTTAGCTGAATGCTCAGATCTGAAAGAAGTTTCACAGAATGCTTCTGTGTAGTTTATATTTGAATATATTCCTTTTTCCACTACTACTCTCTTAGCGCTCCAAATGTCCAGTTGCATTTTCTACAGAAAGAGTGTTCAGATCTGTTCAATCAAAAGTATGGTTTAACTCTGTTAGCTGAATGCACAGATCAGAAAGAAGTTTCACAGAATGATTCTGTGTAGTTTATATTTGGAGACATTCCTTTTTCCACTATTACCCACTTAGCGCTCCGAATCTCCACTTGCATTTTCTACAGAAAGAGTGTTTCAGAACGGCTCAATCAAAACTAAGGTTCAACTCTTTTAGTTGAACAAACAGAACAGAAAGAAGTTTCACACAATTCTTCTTTGTAGTTTTTATTTGTAGACATTCCTTTTCCCAATATAGGCCTCTTAGCGCTCAGAATGTCCAATTGCAGTTTCTACAGAAAGAGTGTTTCAGAACGGCTCAATCAAAAGTAAGGTTCAACTCTGTTAGTTGAATGCACAGAACAGAAAGAAGTTTCATACAATGCTTCTGTGTAGTTTATATTTGAACATATTCTTTTTTCCACTATTACCCACTTAGCGCTACGAATGTCCAGTTGCATTTTCTACAGACAGAGTGTTTCAAAACTGCTCAATCAAAAGTATGGTTTAACTCTGTTAGCTGAATGCTCAGATCAGAAAGAAGTTTCACAGAATGCTTCTGTGTAGTTTATATTTGAATATATTCCTTTTTCCACTACTACGCTCTTAGCGCTCCAAATGTCCAGTTGCATTTTCTACAGAAAGAGTGTTCAGATCTGCTCAATCAAAAGTATGGTTTAACTCTGTTAGCTGAATGCACAGATCAGAAAGAAGTTTCACCGAATGATTCTGTGTTGTTTATATTTGAAGACATTCCTTTTTCCACTATTATCCTCTTAGCGCTCCGAATCTCCACTTGCATTTTCCACAAAAAGAGTGTTTCATAACTGCTCAATCAAAAATATGTTTTATCTCTGTTAACTGAATTTACAGATCAGAAATAAGTTTCACAGAATGCATCTGTGTAGTTTTTATTTGAAGATATTCTTTTTCCCAATGTAGGCCTCTTAGCGCTTAGCATGTCCAATTGCAGTTTCTACAGAAAGAGTGTTTCAGAACGGCTCAATCAAAAGTAAGGTTCAACTCTGTTAGTTGAATGCACAGAACAGAAAGAAGTTTCACAGAATGCTACTGTGTAGTTTATATTTGAATATATTCCTTTTTCCACTATTACCCTCTTAGCGCTCCGAATGTCCACTTGCATTTTCTACAGAAAGAGTGTTCAGAACTGCGCAATCAAAAGTATGGTTTAACTCTGTTAGCTTAATGAACATATCAGAAATAAGTTTCACACAAAGCTTCTGTGTAGTTTTTATTTGAAGATATTATTTTTCCCAATATAGGCCTCTTAGCGCTCAGAATGTCCAATTGCAGTTTCTACAGAAAGAGTGTTTCAGAAAGGCTCAATCAAAAGTAAGGTTCAACTCTGTTAGTTGAATGCACAGAACAGAAAGAAGTTTCATACAATGCTTCTGTGTAGTTTATATTTGAACATATTCTTTCTTCCACTATTACCCACTTAGCGCTACGAATGTCCAGTTGCATTTTCTACAGACAGAGTGTTTCAAAACTGCTCAATCAAAAGTATGGTTTAACTCTGTTAGCTGAATGCTCAGATCAGAAAGAAGTTTCACAGAATGCTTCTGTGTAGTTTATATTTGAATATATTCCTTTTTCCACTACTACGCTCTTAGCGCTCCAAATGTCCAGTTGCATTTTCTACAGAAAGAGTGTTCAGATCTGCTCAATCAAAAGTATGGTTTAACTCTGTTAGCTGAATGCACAGATCAGAAAGAAGTTTCACAGAATGATTCTGTGTAGTTTATATTTGGAGACATTCATTTTTCCACTATTACCCTCTTAGCGCTCCGAATCTCCACTTGCATTTTCTACAGAAAGAGTGTTACAGAACGGCTCAATCAAAACTAAGGTTGAACTCTTTTAGTTGAACAAACAGAACAGTAAGAAGTTTCACACAATTCTTCTGTGTAGTTTTTATTTGTAGACATTCTTTTTCCCAATATAGGCCTCTTAGCGCTCAGAATGTCCAATTGCAGTTTCTACAGAAAGAGTGTTTCAGAACGGCTCAATCAAAAGTAAGGTTCACCTCTGTTAGTTGAATGCACAGAACAGAAAGAAGTTTCATACAATGCTCCTGTGTAGTTTATATTTGAACATATTCTTTTTTCCACTATTACCCACTTAGCGCTACGAATGTCCAGTTGCATTTTCTACAGACAGAGTGTTTCAAAACTGCTCAATCAAAAGTATGGTTTAACTCTGTTAGCTGAATGCTCAGATCAGAAAGAAGTTTCACAGAATGCTTCTGTGTAGTTTATATTTGAATATATTCCTTTTTCCACTACTACGCTCTTAGCGCTCCAAATGTCCAGTTGCATTTTCTACAGAAAGAGTGTTCAGATCTGCTCAATCAAAAGTATGGTTTAACTCTGTTAGCTGAATGCACAGATCAGAAAGAAGTTTCAACGAATGATTCTGTGTAGTTTATATTTGAAGACATTCCTTTTTCCACTATTATCCTCTTAGCGCTCCGAATCTCCACTTGCATTTTCCACAAAAAGAGAGTTTCATAACTGCTCAATCAAAAATATGTTTTATCTCTGTTAACTGAATTTACAGATCAGAAATAAGTTTCACAGAATGCATCTGTGTAGTTTTTATTTGAAGATATTCTTTTTCCCAATGTAGGCCTCTTAGCGCTTAGCATGTCCAATTGCAGTTTCTACAGAAAGAGTGTTTCAGAACGGCTCAATCAAAAGTAAGGTTCAACTCTGTTAGTTGAATGCACAGAACAGAAATAATTTTCACAGAATGCTACTGTGTAGTTTATATTTGAATATATTCCTTTTTCCACTATTACCCTCTTAGCGCTCCGAATGTCCACTTGCATTTTCTACAGAAAGAGTGTTCAGAACTGCGCAATCAAAAGTATGGTTTAACTCTGTTAGCTTAATGAACATATCAGAAATAAGTTTCACACAATGCTTCTGTGTAGTTTTAATTTGAAGATATTATTTTTCCCAATAGAGGCCTCTTAGCGCTCAGAATGTCCATTTGCAGTTTCTACAGAAAGAGTGTTTAAGAAAGGCTCAATCAAAAGTAAGGTTCAATTCTGTTAGTTGAATGCACAGAACAGAAAGGAGTTTCATACAATGCTTCTGTGTAGTTTATATTTGAACATATTCTTTTTTCCACTATTACCCACTTAGCGCTACGAATGTCCAGTTGCATTTTCTACAGACAGAGTGTTTCAAAACTGCTCAATCAAAAGTATGGTTTAACTCCGTTAGCTGAATGCTCAGATCAGAAAGAAGTTTCACAGAATGCTTCTGTGTAGTTTATATTTGAATATATTCCTTTTCCCACTACTACCCTCTTAGCGCTCCAAATGTCCAGTTGCATTTTCTACAGAAAGAGTGTTCAGATCTGCTCAAACAAAAGTATGGTTTAACTCTGTTAGCTGAATGCACAGATCAGAAAGAAGTTTCACCGAATGATTCTGTGTAGTTTATATTTGGAGGCATTCCTTTTTCCACTATTACCCTCTTAGCGCTCTGAATCTCCACTTGCATTTTCTACAGAAAGAGTGTTACAGAACGGCTCAATCAAAACTAAGGTTGAACTCTTTTATTTGAACAAACAGAACAGTAAGAAGTTTCACACAATTCTTCTGTGTAGTTTTTATTTGTAGACATTCTTTTTCCCAATATAGGCCTCTTAGCGCTCAGAATGTCCAATTGCAGTTTCTACAGAAAGAGTGTTTCAGAACGGCTCAATCAAAAGTAAGGTTCAACTCTGTTAGTTGAATGCACAGAACAGAAAGAAGTTTCATACAATGCTTCTGTGTAGTTTATATTTGAACATATTCTTTTTTCCACTATTACCCACTTAGCGCTACGAATGTCCAGTTGCATTTTCTACAGACAGAGTGTTTCAAAACTGCTCAATCAAAAGTATGGTTTAACTCTGTTAGCTGAATGCTCTGATCAGAAAGAAGTTTCACAGAATGCTTCTGTGTAGTTTATATTTGAATATATTCCTTTTTCCACTACTACGCTCTTAGCGCTCCAAATGTCCAGTTGCATTTTCTACAGAAAGAGTGTTCAGATCTGCTCAATCAAAAGTATGGTTTAACTCTGTTAGCTGAATGCACAGATCAGAAAGAAGTTTCACCGAATGATTCTGTGTAGTTTATATTTGAAGACATTCCTTTTTCCACTATTACCCTGTTAGCGCTCCGAATCTCCACTTGCATTTTCTACAAAAAGAGTGTTTCATAACTGCTCAATCAAAAATATGTTTTATCTCTGTTAACTGAATTTACAGATCAGAAATAAGTTTCACAGAATGCATCTGTGTAGTTTTTATTTGAAGATATTCTTTTTCCCAATGTAGGCCTCTTAGCGCTTAGCATGTCCAATTGCAGTTTCTACAGAAAGAGTGTTTCAGAACGGCTCAATCAAAAGTAAGGTTCAACCCTGTTAGTTGAATGCACAGAACAGAAAGAAGTTTCACAGAATGCTACT
The DNA here is from genome assembly GCF_028878055.3 of Symphalangus syndactylus. Classification (NCBI taxonomy): domain Eukaryota; kingdom Metazoa; phylum Chordata; class Mammalia; order Primates; family Hylobatidae; genus Symphalangus; species Symphalangus syndactylus. Next base: position 14,701,733 of record NC_072441.2, read on the forward strand.
GTGTAGTTTATATTTGAATATATTCCTTTTTCCACTATTACCCTCTTAGCGCTCCGAATGTCCACTTGCATTTTCTACAGAAAGAGTGTTCAGAACTGCGCAATCAAAAGTATGGTTTAACTCTGTTAGCTTAATGAACATATCAGAAATAAGTTTCACACAACGCTTCTGTGTAGTTTTTATTTGAAGATATTATTTATCCCAATATAGGCCTCTTAGCGCTCAGAATGTCCAATTGCAGTTTCTACAGAAAGAGTGTTTCAGAAAGGCTCAATCAAAAGTAAGGTTCAACTCTGTTAGTTGAATGCACAGAACAGAAAGAAGTTTCATTCAATGCTTCTGTGTAGTTTATATTTGAACATATTCTTTTTTCCACTATTACCCACATAGCGCTACGAATGTCCAGTTGCATTTTCTACAGACAGAGTGTTTCAAAACTGCTCAATCAAAAGTATGGTTTAACTCTGTTAGCTGAATGCTCAGATCAGAAATAAGTTTCACAGAATGCTTCTGTGTAGTTTATATTTGAATATATTCCTTTTTCCACTACTACTCTCTTAGCGCTCCAAATGTCCAGTTGCATTTTCTACAGAAAGAGTGTTCAGATCTGCTCAACCAAAAGTATGGTTTAACTCTGTTAGCTGAATGCACAGATCAGAAAGAAGTTTCACAGAATGATTCTGTGTAGTTTATATTTGGAGACATTCCTTTTTCCACTATTACCCTCTTAGCGCTCCGAATCTCCACTTGCATTTTCTACAGAAAGAGTGTTTCAGAACGGCTCAATCAAAACTAAGGTTCAACTCTTTTAGTTGAACAAACAGAACAGAAAGAAGTTTCACACAATTCTTCTGTGTAGTTTTTATTTGTAGACATTCTTTTTCCCAATATAGGCCTCTTAGCGCTCAGAATGTCCAATTGCAGTTTCTACAGAAAGAGTGTTTCAGAACGGCTCAATCAAAATTAAGGTTCAACTCTGTTAGTTGAATGCACAGAACAGAAAGAAGTTTCTTACAATGCTTCTGTGTAGTTTATATTTGAACATATTCTTTTTTCCACTATTACCAACTTAGCGCTACGAATGTCCAGTTGCATTTTCTACAGACAGAGTGTTTCAAAACTGCTCAATCAAAAGTATGGTTTAACTCTGTTAGCTGAATTCTCAGATCAGAAAGAAGTTTCACAGAATGCTTCTGTGTAGTTTATATTTGAATATATTCCTTTTTCCACTACTACGCTCTTAGCGCTCCAAATGTCCAGTTGCATTTTCTACAGAAAGAGTGTTCAGATCTGCTCAATCAAAAGTATGGTTTAACTCTGTTAGCTCAATGCACAGATCAGAAAGAAGTTTCACCGAATGATTCTGTGTAGTTTATATTTGAAGACATTCCTTTTTCCACTATTACCCACTTAGCGCTCCGAATCTCCACTTGCATTTTCTACAAAAAGAGTGTTTCATAACTGCTCAATCAAAAATATGATTTATCTCTGTTAACTGAATTTACAGATCAGAAATAAGTTTCACAGAATGCATCTGTGTAGTTTTTATTTGAAGATATTATTTTTCCCAATGTAGGCCTCTTAGCGCTTAGCATGTCCAATTGCAGTTTCTACAGAAAGAGTGTTTCAGAACGGCTCAATCAAAAGTAAGGTTCAACTCTGTTAGTTGAATGCACAGAACAGAAAGTATTTTCACAGAATGCTACTGTGTAGTTTATATTTGAATATATTCCTTTTTCCACTATTACCCTCTTAGCGCTCCGAATGTCCACTTGCATTTTCTACAGATAGAGTGTTCAGAACTGCGCAATCAAAAGTATGGTTTAACTCTGTTAGCTTAATGAACATATCAGAAATAAGTTTCACACAATGCTTCTGTGTAGTTTTTATTTGAAGATATTATTTTTCCCAATAGAAGCCTCTTTGCGCTCAGAATGTCCAATTGCAGTTTCTACAGAAAGAGTGTTTCAGAAAGGCTCAATCAAAAGTAAGGTTCAACTCTGTTAGTTGAATGCACAGAACAGAAAGAAGTTTCATACAATGCTTCTGTGTAGTTTATATTTGAACATATTCTTTTTTCCACTATTACCCACTTAGCGCTACGAATGTCCAGTTGCATTTTCTACAGACAGAGTGTTTCAAAACTGCTCAATCAAAAGTATGGTTTAACTCTGTTAGCTGAATGCTCAGATCAGAAAGAAGTTTCACAGAATGCTTCTGTGTAGTTTATATTTGAATATATTCCTTTTTCCACTACTACTCTCTTAGCGCTCCAAATGTCCAGTTGCATTTTCTACAGAAAGAGAGTTCAGATCTGCTCAATCAAAAGTATGGTTTAACTCTGTTAGCTGAATGCACAGATCAGAAAGAAGTTTCACAGAATGATTCTGTGTAGTTTATATTTGGAGACATTCCATTTTCCTCTATTACCCTCTTAGCGCTCCGAATCTCCACTTGCATTTTCTACAGAAAGAGTGTTTCAGAACGGCTCAATCAAAACTAAGGTTCAACTCTTTTAGTTCAAAAAATAGAACAGAAAGAAGTTTCACACAATTCTTCTGTGTAGTTTTTATTTGTAGACATTCTTTTTCCCAATATAGGCCTCTTAGCGCTCAGAATGTCCAATTGCAGTTTCTACAGAAAGAGTGTTTCAGAACGGCTCAATCAAAAGTAAGGTTCAACTCTGTTAGTTGAATGCACAGAACAGAAAGAAGTTTCATACAATGCTTCTCTGTAGTTTATATTTTAACATATTCTTTTTTCCACTATTACCCACTTAGCGCTACGAATGTCCAGTTGCATTTTCTGCAAACAGAGTGTTTCAAAACTGCTCAATCAAAAGTATGGTTTAACTCTGTTAGCTGAATGCTCAGATCAGAAAGAAGTTTCACAGAATGCTTCTGTGTAGTTTATATTTGAATATATTCCTTTTTCCACTACTACGCTCTTAGCGCTCCAAATGTCCAGTTGCATTTTCTACAGAAAGAGTGTTCAGATCTGTTCAATCAAAGTATGGTTTAACTCTATTAGCTGAATGCACAGATCAGAAAGAAGTTTCACCGAATGATTCTGTGTAGTTTATGTTTGAAGACATTCCTTTTTCCACTATTACCCTCTTAGCGCTCCGAATCTCCACTTGCATTTTCTACAAAAAGAGTGTTTCATAACTGCTCAATCAAAAATATGTTTTATCTCTGTTAACTGAATTTACATATCAGAAATAAGTTTCACAGAATGCATCTGTGTATTTTTTATTTGAAGATATTCTTTTTCCCAATGTAGGCCTCTTAGCGCTTAGCATGTCAAATTGCAGTTTCTACAGAAAGAGTGTTTCAGAACGGCTCAATCCAAAGTAAGGTTCAACTCTGTTAGTTGAATGCACAGAACAGAAAGAATTTTCACAGAATGCTACTGTGTAGTTTATATTTGAATATATTCCTTTTTCCACTATTACCCTCTTAGCGCTCCGAATGTCCACTTGCATTTTCTACAGAAAGAGTGTTCAAAACTGCGCAATCAAAAGTATGGTTTAACTCTGTTAGCTTAATGAACATATCAGAAATAAGTTTCACACAATGCTTCTGTGTAGTTTTTATTTGAAGATATTATTTTTCCCAATATAGGCCTCTTAGCGATCAGAATGTCCAATTGCAGTTTCTACAGAAAGAGTGTTTCAGAAAGGCTCAATCAAAAGTAAGGTTCAACTCTGTTAGTTGAATGCACAGAACAGAAAGAATTTTCATACAATGCTTCTGTGTAGTTTATATTTGAACATATTATTTTTTCCACTATTACCCACTTAGCGCTACGAATGTCCAGTTGCATTTTCTACAGACAGAGTGTTTCAAAACTGCTCAATCAAAAGTAAGGTTTAACTCTGTTAGCTGAATGCTCAGATCTGAAAGAAGTTTCACAGAATGCTTCTGTGTAGTTTATATTTGAATATATTCCTTTTTCCACTACTACTCTCTTAGCGCTCCAAATGTCCAGTTGCATTTTCTACAGAAAGAGTGTTCAGATCTGCTCAATCAAAAGTATGGTTTAACTCTGTTAGCTGAATGCACAGATCAGAAAGAAGTTTCACAGAATGATTCTGTGTAGTTTATATTTGGAGACATTCCTTTTTCCACTATTACCCACTTAGCGCTCCGAATCTCCACTTGCATTTTCTACAGAAAGAGTGTTTCAGAACGGCTCAATCAAAACTAAGGTTCAACTCTTTTAGTTGAACAAACAGAACAGAAAGAAGTTTCACACAATTCTTCTTTGTAGTTTTTATTTGTAGACATTCATTTTCCCAATATAGGCCTCTTAGCCCTCAGAATGTCCAATTGCAGTTTCTACAGAAAGAGTGTTTCAGAACGGCTCAATCAAAAGTAAGGTTCAACTCTGTTAGTTGAATGCACAGAACAGAAAGAAGTTTCATACAATGCTTCTGTGTAGTTTATATTTGAACATATACTTTTTTCCACTATTACCCACTTAGCGCTACGAATGTCCAGTTGCATTTTCTACAGACAGAGTGTTTCAAAACTTCTCAATCAAAAGTATGGTTTAACTCTGTTAGCTGAATGCTCAGATCAGAAAGAAGTTTCACAGAATGCTTCTGTGTAGTTTATATTTGAATATATTCCTTTTTCCACTACTACGCTCTTAGCGCTCCAAATGTCCAGTTGCATTTTCTACAGAAAGAGTGTTCAGATCTGCTCATTCAAAAGTATGGTTTAACTCTGTTAGCTGAATGCGCAGATCAGAAAGAAGTTTCAACGAATGATTCTGTGTAGTTTATATTTGAAGACATACCTTTTTCCACTATTATCCTCTTAGCGCTATGAATCTCCACTTGCATTTTCCACAAAAAGAGAGTTTCATAACTGCTCAATCAAAAATATGTTTTATCTCTGTTAACTGAATTTACAGATCAGAAATAAGTTTCACAGAATGCATCTGTGTAGTTTTTATTTGAAGATATTCTTTTTCCCAATGTAGGCCTCTTAGCGCTTAGCATGTCCAATTGCAGTTTCTACAGAAAGAGTGTTTCAGAACGGCTCAATGAAAAGTAAGGTTCAACGCTGTTAGTTGAATGCACAGAACAGAAATAATTTTCACAGAATGCTACTGTGTAGTTTATATTTGAATATATTCCTTTTTCCACTATTACCCTCTTAGCGCTCCGAATGTCCACTTGCATTTTCTACAGAAAGAGTGTTCAGAACTGTGCAATCAAAAGTATGGTTTAACTCTGTTAGCTTAATGAACATATCAGAAATAAGTTTCACACAATGCTTCTGTGTAGTTTTTATTTGAAGATATTATTTTTCCCAATAGAGTCCTCTTAGCGCTCAGAATGTCCAATTGCAGTTTCTACAGAAAGAGTGTTTAAGAAAGGCTCAATCAAAAGTAAGGTTCAACTCTGTTAGTTGAATGCACAGAACAGAAAGAATTTTCATACAATGCTTCTGTGTAGTTTATATTTGAACATATTCTTTTTTCCACTATTACCCACTTAGCGCTACGAATGTCCAGTTGCATTTTCTACAGACAGAGTGTTTCAAAACTGCTCAATCAAAAGTATGGTTTAACTCTGTTAGCTGAATGCTCAGATCAGAAAGAAGTTTCACAGAATGCTTCTGTGTAGTTTATATTTGAATATATTCCTTTTTCCACTACTACCCTCTTAGCGCTCCAAATGTCCAGTTGCATTTTCTACAGAAAGAGTGTTCAGATCTGCTCAACCAAAAGTATGGTTTAACTCTGTTAGCTGAATGCACAGATCAGAAAGAAGTTTCACCGAATGATTCTGTGTAGTTTATATTTGGAGACATTCCTTTTTCCACTATTACCCTCTTAGCACTCCGAATCTCCACTTGCATTTTCTACAGAAAGAGTGTTACAGAACGGCTCAATCAAAACTAAGGTTGAACTCTTTTAGTTGAACAAACAGAACAGTAAGAAGTTTCACACAATTCTTCTGTGTAGTTTTTATTTGTAGACATTCGTTTTCCCAATATAGGCCTCTTAGCGCTCAGAATGTCCAATTGCAGTTTCTACAGAAAGAGTGTTTCAGAACGGCTCAATCAAAAGTAAGGTTCACCTCTGTTAGTTGAATGCACAGAACAGAAAGTAGTTTCATACAATGCTTCTGTGTAGTTTATATTTGAACATATTCTTTTTTCCACTATTACCCACTTAGCGCTACGAATGTCCAGTTGCATTTTCTGCAAACAGAGTGTTTCAAAACTGCTCAATCAAAAGTATGGTTTAACTCTGTTTGCTGAATGCTCAGATCAGAAAGAAGTTTCACAGAATGCTTCTGTGTAGTTTATATTTGAATATATTCCTTTTTCCACTACTACGCTCTTAGCGCTCCAAATGTCCAGTTGCATTTTCTACAGAAAGAGTGTTCAGATCTGTTCAATCAAAGTATGGTTTAACTCTATTAGCTGAATGCACAGATCAGAAAGAAGTTTCACCGAATGATTCTGTGTAGTTTATATTTGAAGACATTCCTTTTTCCACTATTACCCTCTTAGCGCTCCGAATCTCCACTTGCATTTTCTACAAAAAGAGTGTTTCATAACTGCTCAATCAAAAATATGTTTTATCTCTGTTAACTGAATTTACATATCAGAAATAAGTTTCACAGAATGCATCTGTGTATTTTTTATTTGAAGATATTCTTTTTCCCAATGTAGGCCTCTTAGCGCTTAGCATGTCAAATTGCAGTTTCTACAGAAAGAGTGTTTCAGAACGGCTCAATCCAAAGTAAGGTTCAACTCTGTTAGTTGAATGCACAGAACAGAAAGAATTTTCACAGAATGCTACTGTGTAGTTTATATTTGAATATATTCCTTTTTCCACTATTACCCTCTTAGCGCTCCGAATGTCCACTTGCATTTTCTACAGAAAGAGTGTTCAAAACTGCGCAATCAAAAGTATGGTTTAACTCTGTTAGCTTAATGAACATATCAGAAATAAGTTTCACACAATGCTTCTGTGTAGTTTTTATTTGAAGATATTATTTTTCCCAATATAGGCCTCTTAGCGCTCAGAATGTCCAATTGCAGTTTCTACAGAAAGAGTGTTTCAGAAAGGCTCAATCAAAAGTAAGGTTCAACTCTGTTAGTTGAATGCACAGAACAGAAAGAAGTTTCATACAATGCTTCTGTGTAGTTTATATTTGAACATATTATTTTTTCCACTATTACCCACTTAGCGCTACGAATGTCCAGTTGCATTTTCTACAGACAGAGTGTTTCAAAACTGCTCAATCAAAAGTAAGGTTTAACTCTGTTAGCTGAATGCTCAGATCTGAAAGAAGTTTCACAGAATGCTTCTGTGTAGTTTATATTTGAATATATTCCTTTTTCCACTACTACTCTCTTAGCGCTCCAAATGTCCAGTTGCATTTTCTACAGAAAGAGTGTTCAGATCTGCTCAATCAAAAGTATGGTTTAACTCTGTTAGCTGAATGCACAGATCAGAAAGAAGTTTCACAGAATGATTCTGTGTAGTTTATATTTGGAGACATTCCTTTTTCCACTATTACCCACTTAGCGCTCCGAATCTCCACTTGCATTTTCTACAGAAAGAGTGTTTCAGAACGACTCAATCAAAACTAAGGTTCAACTCTTTTAGTTGAACAAACAGAACAGAAAGAAGTTTCACACAATTCTTCTTTGTAGTTTTTATTTGTAGACATTCATTTTCCCAATATAGGCCTCTTAGCCCTCAGAATGTCCAATTGCAGTTTCTACAGAAAGAGTGTTTCAGAACGGCTCAATCAAAAGTAAGGTTCAACTCTGTTAGTTGAATGCACAGAACAGAAAGAAGTTTCATACAATGCTTCTGTGTAGTTTATATTTGAACATATACTTTTTTCCACTATTACCCACTTAGCGCTACGAATGTCCAGTTGCATTTTCTACAGACAGAGTGTTTCAAAACTTCTCAATCAAAAGTATGGTTTAAATCTGTTAGCTGAATGCTCAGATCAGAAAGAAGTTTCACAGAATGCTTCTGTGTAGTTTATATTTGAATATATTCCTTTTTCCACTACTACGCTCTTAGCGCTCCAAATGTCCAGTTGCATTTTCTACAGAAAGAGTGTTCAGATCTGCTCATTCAAAAGTATGGTTTAACTCTGTTAGCTGAATGCGCAGATCAGAAAGAAGTTTCAACGAATGATTCTGTGTAGTTTATATTTGAAGACATTCCTTTTTCCACTATTATCCTCTTAGCGCTCCGAATCTCCACTTGCATTTTCCACAAAAAGAGAGTTTCATAACTGCTCAATCAAAAATATGTTTTATCTCTGTTAACTGAATTTACAGATCAGAAATATGTTTCACAGAATGCATCTGTGTAGTTTTTATTTGAAGATATTCTTTTTCCCAATGTAGGCCTCTTAGCGCTTAGCATGTCCAATTGCAGTTTCTACAGAAAGAGTGTTTCAGAACGGCTCAATGAAAAGTAAGGTTCAACGCTGTTAGTTGAATGCACAGAACAGAAATAATTTTCACAGAATGCTACTGTGTAGTTTATATTTGAATATATTCCTTTTTCCACTATTACCCTCTTAGCGCTCCGAATGTCCACTTGCATTTTCTACAGAAAGAGTGTTCAGAACTGTGCAATCAAAAGTATGGTTTAACTCTGTTAGCTTAATGAACATATCAGAAATAAGTTTCACACAATGCTTCTGTGTAGTTTTTATTTGAAGATATTATTTTTCCCAATAGAGTCCTCTTAGCGCTCAGAATGTCCAATTGCAGTTTCTACAGAAAGAGTGTTTAAGAAAGGCTCAATCAAAAGTAAGGTTCAACTCTGTTAGTTGAATGCACAGAACAGAAAGAAGTTTCATACAATGCTTCTGTGTAGTTTATATTTGAACATATTCTTTTTTCCACTATTACCCACTTAGCGCTACGAATGTCCAGTTGCATTTTCTACAGACAGAGTGTTTCAAAACTGCTCAATCAAAAGTATGGTTTAACTCTGTTAGCTGAATGCTCAGATCAGAAAGAAGTTTCACAGAATGCTTCTGTGTAGTTTATATTTGAATATATTCCTTTTTCCACTACTACTCTCTTAGCGCTCCAAATGTCCAGTTGCATTTTCTACAGAAAGAGTGTTCAGATCTGCTCAATCAAAAGTATGGTTTAACTCTGTTAGCTGAATGCACAGATCAGAAAGAAGTTTCACAGAATGATTCTGTGTAGTTTATATTTGGAGACATTCCTTTTTCCACTATTACCCACTTAGCGCTCCGAATCTCCACTTGCATTTTCTACAGAAAGAGTGTTTCAGAACGACTCAATCAAAACTAAGGTTCAACTCTTTTAGTTGAACAAACAGAACAGAAAGAAGTTTCACACAATTCTTCTTTGTAGTTTTTATTTGTAGACATTCATTTTCCCAATATAGGCCTCTTAGCCCTCAGAATGTCCAATTGCAGTTTCTACAGAAAGAGTGTTTCAGAACGGCTCAATCAAAAGTAAGGTTCAACTCTGTTAGTTGAATGCACAGAACAGAAAGAAGTTTCATACAATGCTTCTGTGTAGTTTATATTTGAACATATACTTTTTTCCACTATTACCCACTTAGCGCTACGAATGTCCAGTTGCATTTTCTACAGACAGAGTGTTTCAAAACTTCTCAATCAAAAGTATGGTTTAACTCTGTTAGCTGAATGCTCAGATCAGAAAGAAGTTTCACAGAATGCTTCTGTGTAGTTTATATTTGAATATATTCCTTTTTCCACTACTACGCTCTTAGCGCTCCAAATGTCCAGTTGCATTTTCTACAGAAAGAGTGTTCAGATCTGCTCATTCAAAAGTATGGTTTAACTCTGTTAGCTGAATGCGCAGATCAGAAAGAAGTTTCAACGAATGATTCTGTGTAGTTTATATTTGAAGACATTCCTTTTTCCACTATTATCCTCTTAGCGCTCCGAATCTCCACTTGCATTTTCCACAAAAAGAGAGTTTCATAACTGCTCAATCAAAAATATATTTTATCTCTGTTAACTGAATTTACAGATCAGAAATATGTTTCACAGAATGCATCTGTGTAGTTTTTATTTGAAGATATTCTTTTTCCCAATGTAGGCCTCTTAGCGCTTAGCATGTCCAATTGCAGTTTCTACAGAAAGAGTGTTTCAGAACGGCTTAATGAAAAGTAAGGTTCAACGCTGTTAGTTGAATGCACAGAACAGAAATAATTTTCACAGAATGCTACTGTGTAGTTTATATTTGAATATATTCCTTTTTCCACTATTACCCTCTTAGCGCTCCGAATGTCCACTTGCATTTTCTACAGAAAGAGTGTTCAGAACTGTGCAATCAAAAGTATGGTTTAACTCTGTTAGCTTAATGAACATATCAGAAATAAGTTTCACACAATGCTTCTGTGTAGTTTTTATTTGAAGATATTATTTTTCCCAATAGAGTCCTCTTAGCGCTCAGAATGTCCAATTGCAGTTTCTACAGAAAGAGTGTTTAAGAAAGGCTCAATCAAAAGTAAGGTTCAACTCTGTTAGTTGAATGCACAGAACAGAAAGAAGTTTCATACAATGCTTCTGTGTAGTTTATATTTGAACATATTCTTTTTTCCACTATTACCCACTTAGCGCTACGAATGTCCAGTTGCATTTTCTACAGACAGAGTGTTTCAAAACTGCTCAATCAAAAGTATGGTTTAACTCTGTTAGCTGAATGCTCAGATCAGAAAGAAGTTTCACAGAATGCTTCTGTGTAGTTTATATTTGAATATATTCCTTTTTCCACTACTACCCTCTTAGCGCTCCAAATGTCCAGTTGCATTTTCTACAGAAAGAGTGTTCAGATCTGCTCAACCAAAAGTATGGTTTAACTCTGTTAGCTGAATGCACAGATCAGAAAGAAGTTTCACCGAATGATTCTGTGTAGTTTATATTTGGAGACATTCCTTTTTCCACTATTACCCTCTTAGCACTCCGAATCTCCACTTGCATTTTCTACAGAAAGAGTGTTACAGAACGGCTCAATCAAAACTAAGGTTGAACTCTTTTAGTTGAACAAACAGAACAGTAAGAAGTTTCACACAATTCTTCTGTGTAGTTTTTATTTGTAGACATTCGTTTTCCCAATATAGGCCTCTTAGCGCTCAGAATGTCCAATTGCAGTTTCTACAGAAAGAGTGTTTCAGAACGGCTCAATCAAAAGTAAGGTTCACCTCTGTTAGTTGAATGCACAGAACAGAAAGTAGTTTCATACAATGCTTCTGTGTAGTTTATATTTGAACATATTCTTTTTTCCACTTTTACCCACTTAGCGCTACGAATGTCCAGTTGCATTTTCTACAGACAGAGTGTTTCAAAACTGCTCAATCAAAAGTATGGTTTAACTCTGTTCGCTGAATGCTCAGATCAGAAAGAAGTTTCACAGAATGCTTCTGTGTAGTTTATATTTGAATATATTCCTTTTTCCACTACTACGCTCTTAGCGCTCCAAATGTCCAGTTGCATTTTCTACAGAAAGAGTGATCAGATCTGCTCAATCAAAAGTATGGTTTAACTCTGTTAGCTGAATGCACAGATCAGAAAGAAGTTTCACCGAATGATTCTGTGTAGTTTATATTTGAAGACATTCCTTTTTCCACTATTACCCTCTTAGCGCTCCGAATCTCCACTTGCATTTTCTGCAAAAAGAGTGTTTCATAACTGCTCAATCAAAAATATGTTTTATCTCTGTTAACTGAATTTACAGATCAGAAATAAGTTTCACAGAATGCATCTGTGTAGTTTTTATTTGAAGATATTCTTTTTCCCAATGTAGGCCTCTTAGCGCTTAGAATGTCCAATTGCAGTTTCTACAGAAAGAGTGTTTCAGAACGGCTCAATCAAAAGTAAGGTTCAACTCTGTTAGTTGAATGCACAGAACAGAAAGAAGTTTCACAGAATGCTACTGTGTAGTTTATATTTGAATATATTCCTTTTTCCACTATTACCCACTTAGCGCTCCGAATGTCCACTTGCATTTTCTACAGAAAGAGAGTTCAGTTCTGCTCAATCAAAAGTATGGTTTAACTCTGTTAGCTGAATGCACAGATCAGAAAGAAGTTTCACAGAATGATTCTGTGTAGTTTATATTTGGAGACATTCCTTTTTCCACTATTACCCACTTAGCGCTCCGAATCTCCACTTGCATTTTCTACAGAAAGAGTGTTTCAGAACGGCTCAATCAAAACTAAGGTTCAACTCTTTTAGTTGAACAAACAGAACAGAAAGAAGTTTCACACAATTCTTCTTTGTAGTTTTTATTTGTAGACATTCCTTTTCCCAATATAGGCCTCTTAGCGCTCAGAATGTCCAATTGCAGTTTCTACAGAAAGAGTGTTTCAGAACGGCTCAATCAAAAGTAAGGTTCAACTCTGTTAGTTGAATGCACAGAACAGAAAGAAGTTTCATACAATGCTTCTGTGTAGTTTATATTTGAACATATTCTTTTTTCCACTATTACCCACTTAGCGCTACGAATGTCCAGTTGCATTTTCTACAGACAGAGTGTTTCAAAACTGCTCAATCAAAAGTATGGTTTAACTCTGTTAGCTGAATGCTCAGATCAGAAAGAAGTTTCACAGAATGCTTCTGTGTAGTTTATATTTGAATATATTCCTTTTTCCACTACTACGCTCTTAGCGCTCCAAATGTCCAGTTGCATTTTCTACAGAAAGAGTGTTCAGATCTGCTCAATCAAAAGTATGGTTTAACTCTGTTAGCTGAATGCACAGATCAGAAAGAAGTTTCAACGAATGATTCTGTGTAGTTTATATTTGAAGACATTCCTTTTTCCACTATTATCCTCTTAGCGCTCCGAATCTCCACTTGCATTTTCCACAAAAAGAGAGTTTCATAACTGCTCAATCAAAAATATGTTTTATCTCTGTTAACTGAATTTACAGATCAGAAATATGTTTCACAGAATGCATCTGTGTAGTTTTTATTTGAAGATATTCTTTTTCCCAATGTAGGCCTCTTAGCGCTTAGCATGTCCAATTGCAGTTTCTACAGAAAGAGTGTTTCAGAACGGCTCAATCAAAAGTAAGGTTCAACTCTGTTAGTTGAATGCACAGAACAGAAAGAATTTTCACAGAATGCTACTGTGTAGTTTATATTTGAATATATTCCTTTTTCCACTATTACCCTCTTAGCGCTCCTAATGTCCACTTGATTTTTCTACAGAAAGAGTGTTCAGAACTGCGCAATCAAAAGTATGGTTTAACTCTGTTAGCTTAATGAACATATCAGAAATAAGTTTCAGACAATGCTTCTGTGTAGTTTTTATTTGAAGATATTATTTTTCCCAATAGAGGCCTCTTAGCGCTCAGAATGTCCAATTGCAGTTTCTACAGAAAGAGTGTTTAAGAAAGGCTCAATCAAAAGTAAGGTTCAACTCTGTTAGTTGAATGCACAGAACAGAAAGAAGTTTCATACAATGCTTCTGTGTAGTTTATATTTGAACATATTCTTTTTTCCACTATTACCCACTTAGCGCTACGAATGTCCAGTTGCATTTTCTGCAGACAGAGTGTTTCAAAACTGCTCAATCAAATGTATGGTTTAACTCTGTTAGCTGAATGCTCAGATCAGAAAGAAGTTTCACAGAATGCTTCTGTGTAGTTTATATTTGAATATATTCCTTTTTCCACTACTACGCTCTTAGCGCTCCAAATGTCCAGTTGCATTTTCTACAGAAAGAGTGTTCAGATCTGCTCAATCAAAGTATGGTTTAACTCTGTTAGCTGAATGCACAGATCAGAAAGAAGTTTCACCGAATGATTCTGTGTAGTTTATATTTGAAGACATTCCTTTTTCCACTATTACCCTCTTAGCGCTCCGAATCTCCACTTGCATTTTCTACAAAAAGAGTGTTTCATAACTGCTCAATCAAAAATATGTTTTATCTCTGTTAACTGAATTTACAGATCAGAAATAAGTTTCACAGAATGCATCTGTGTAGTTTTTATTTGAAGATATTCTTTTTCCCAATGTAGGCCTCTTAGCGCTTAGCATGTCCAATTGCAGTTTCTACAGAAAGAGTGTTTCAGAACGGCTCAATCCAAAGTAAGGTTCAACTCTGTTAGTTGAATGCACAGAACAGAAAGAATTTTCACAGAATGCTACTGTGTAGTTTATATTTGAATATATTCCTTTTTCCACTATTACCCTCTTAGCGCTCCGAATGTCCACTTGCATTTTCTACAGAAAGAGTGTTCAAAACTGCGCAATCAAAAGTATGGTTTAACTCTGTTAGCTTAATGAACATATCAGAAATAAGTTTCACACAATGCTTCTGTGTAGTTTTTATTTGAAGATATTATTTTTCCCAATATAGGCCTCTTAGCGCTCAGAATGTCCAATTGCAGTTTCTACAGAAAGAGTGTTTCAGAAAGGCTCAATCAAAAGTAAGGTTCAACTCTGTTAGTTGAATGCACAGAACAGAAAGAAGTTTCATACAATGCTTCTGTGTAGTTTATATTTGAACATATTCTTTTTTCAACTATTACCCACTTAGCGCTACGAATATCCAGTTGCATTTTCTACAGACAGAGTGTTTCAAAACTGCTCAATCAAAAGTATGGTTTAAATCTGTTAGCTGAATGCTGAGATCTGAAAGAAGTTTCACAGAATGCTTCTGTGTAGTTTATATTTGAATATATTCCTTTTTCCACTACTACTCTCTTAGCGCTCCAAATGTCCAGTTGCATTTTCTACAGAAAGAGTGTTCAGATCTGCTCAATCAAAAGTATGGTTTAACTCTGTTAGCTGAATGCACAGATCAGAAAGAAGTTTCACAGAATGATTCTGTGTAGTTTATATTTGGAGATATTCCTTTTTCCACTATTACCCACTTAGCGCTCCGAATCTCCACTTGCATTTTCTACAGAAAGAGTGTTTCAGAACGGCTCAATCAAAACTAAGGTTCAACTCTTTTAGTTGAACAAACAGAACAGAATGAAGTTTCACACAATTCTTCTTTGTAGTTTTTATTTGTAGACATTCCTTTTCCCAATATAGGCCTCTTAGCGCTCAGAATGTCCAATTGCAGTTTCTACAGAAAGAGTGTTTCAGAACGGATCAATCAAAAGTAAGGTTCAACTCTGTTAGTTGAATGCACAGAACAGAAAGAAGTTTCATACAATGCTTCTGTGTAGTTTATATTTGAACATATTCTTTTTTCCACTATTACCCACTTAGCGCTACGAATGTCCAGTTGCATTTTCTACAGACAGAGTGTTTCAAAACTGCTCAATCAAAAGTATGGTTTAACTCTGTTAGCTGAATGCTCAGATCAGAAAGAAGTTTCACAGAATGCTTCTGTGTAGTTTATATTTGAATATATTCCTTTTTCCACTACTACGCTCTTAGCGCTCCAAATGTCCAGTTGCATTTTCTACAGAAAGAGTGTTCAGATCTGCTCAATCAAAAGTATGGTTTAACTCTGTTAGCTGAATGCACAGATCAGAAAGAAGTTTCAACGAATGATTCTGTGTAGTTTATATTTGAAGACATTCCTTTTTCCACTATTATCCTCTTAGCGCTCCGAATCTCCACTTGCATTTTCCACAAAAAGAGAGTTTCATAACTGCTCAATCAAAAATATGTTTTATCTCTGTTAACTGAATTTACAGATCAGAAATAAGTTTCACAGAATGCATCTGTGTAGTTTTTATTTGAAGATATTCTTTTTCCCAATGTAGGCCTCTTAGCGCTTAGCATGTCCAATTGCAGTTTCTACAGAAAGAGTGTTTCAGAACGGCTCAATCAAAAGTAAGGTTCAACTCTGTTAGTTGAATGCACAGAACAGAAATAATTTTCACAGAATGCTACTGTGTAGTTTATATTTGAATATATTCCTTTTCCCACTATTACCCTCTTAGCGCTCCGAATGTCCACTTGCATTTTCTAGAGAAAGAGTGTTCAGAACTGCGCAATCAAAAGTATGGTTTAACTCTGTTAGCTTAATGAACATATCAGAAATAAGTTTCACACAATGCTTCTGTGTAGTTTTAATTTGAAGATATTATTTTTCCCAATAGAGGCCTCTTAGCGCTCAGAATGTCCAATTGCAGTTTCTACAGAAAGAGTGTTTAAGAAAGGCTCAATCAAAAGTAAGGTTCAACTCTGTTAGTTGAATGCACAGAACAGAAAGGAGTTTCATACAATGCTTCTGTGTAGTTTATATTTGAACATATTATTTTTTCCACTATTACCCACTTAGCGCTACGAATGTCCAGTTGCATTTTCTACAGACAGAGTGTTTCAAAACTGCTCAATCAAAAGTATGGTTTAACTCTGTTAGCTGAATGCTCAGATCTGAAAGAAGTTTCACAGAATGCTTCTGTGTAGTTTATATTTGAATATATTCCTTTTTCCACTACTACTCTCTTAGCGCTCCAAATGTCCAGTTGCATTTTCTACAGAAAGAGTGTTCAGATCTGCTCAATCAAAAGTATGGTTTAACTCTGTTAGCTGAATGCACAGATCAGAAAGAAGTTTCACAGAATGATTCTGTGTAGTTTATATTTGGAGACATTCCTTTTTCCACTATTACCCACTTAGCGCTCCGAATCTCCACTTGCATTTTCTACAGAAAGAGTGTTTCAGAACGGCTCAATCAAAACTAAGGTTCAACTCTTTTAGTTGAACAAACAGAACAGAAAGAAGTTTCACACAATTCTTCTTTGTAGTTTTTATTTGTAGACATTCCTTTTCCCAATATAGTCCTCTTAGCGCTCAGAATGTCCAATTGCAGTTTCTACAGAAAGAGTGTTTCAGAACGGCTCAATCAAAAGTAAGGTTCAACTCTGTTAGTTGAATGCACAGAACAGAAAGAAGTTTCATACAATGCTTCTGTGTAGTTTATATTTGAACATATTCTTTTTTCCACTATTACCCACTTAGCGCTACGAATGTCCAGTTGCATTTTCTACAGACAGAGTGTTTCAAAACTGCTCAATCAAAAGTATGGTTTAACTCTGTTAGCTGAATGCTCAGATCAGAAAGAAGTTTCACAGAATGCTTCTGTGTAGTTTATATTTGAATATATTCCTTTTTCCACTACTACGCTCTTAGCGCTCCAAATGTCCAGTTGCATTTTCTACAGAAAGAGTGTTCAGATCTGCTCAATCAAAAGTATGGTTTAACTCTGTTAGCTGAATGCACAGATCAGAAAGAAGTTTCACCGAATGATTCTGTGTTGTTTATATTTGAAGACATTCCTTTTTCCACTATTATCCTCTTAGCGCTCCGAATCTCCACTTGCATTTTCCACAAAAAGAGTGTTTCATAACTGCTCAATCAAAAATATGTTTTATCTCTGTTAACTGAATTTACAGATCAGAAATAAGTTTCACAGAATGCATCTGTGTAGTTTTTATTTGAAGATATTCTTTTTCCCAATGTAGGCCTCTTAGCGCTTAGCATGTCCAATTGCAGTTTCTACAGAAAGAGTGTTTCAGAACGGCTCAATCAAAAGTAAGGTTCAACTCTGTTAGTTGAATGCACAGAACAGAAAGAAGTTTCACAGAATGCTACTGTGTAGTTTATATTTGAATATATTCCTTTTTCCACTATTACCCTCTTAGCGCTCCGAATGTCCACTTGCATTTTCTACAGAAAGAGTGTTCAGAACTGCGCAATCAAAAGTATGGTTTAACTCTGTTAGCTTAATGAACATATCAGAAATAAGTTTCACACAAAGCTTCTGTGTAGTTTTTATTTGAAGATATTATTTTTCCCAATATAGGCCTCTTAGCGCTCAGAATGTCCAATTGCAGTTTCTACAGAAAGAGTGTTTCAGAAAGGCTCAATCAAAAGTAAGGTTCAACTCTGTTAGTTGAATGCACAGAACAGAAAGAAGTTTCATACAATGCTTCTGTGTAGTTTATATTTGAACATATTCTTTCTTCCACTATTACCCACTTAGCGCTACGAATGTCCAGTTGCATTTTCTACAGACAGAGTGTTTCAAAACTGCTCAATCAAAAGTATGGTTTAACTCTGTTAGCTGAATGCTCAGATCAGAAAGAAGTTTCACAGAATGCTTCTGTGTAGTTTATATTTGAATATATTCCTTTTTCCACTACTACGCTCTTAGCGCTCCAAATGTCCAGTTGCATTTTCTACAGAAAGAGTGTTCAGATCTGCTCAATCAAAAGTATGGTTTAACTCTGTTAGCTGAATGCACATATCAGAAAGAAGTTTCACAGAATGATTCTGTGTAGTTTTTATTTGGAGACATTCATTTTTCCACTATTACCCTCTTAGCGCTCCGAATCTCCACTTGCATTTTCTACAGAAAGAGTGTTACAGAACGGCTCAATCAAAACTAAGGTTGAACTCTTTTAGTTGAACAAACAGAACAGTAAGAAGTTTCACACAATTCTTCTGTGTAGTTTTTATTTGTAGACATTCTTTTTCCCAATATAGGCCTCTTAGCGCTCAGAATGTCCAATTGCAGTTTCTACAGAAAGAGTGTTTCAGAACGGCTCAATCAAAAGTAAGGTTCACCTCTGTTAGTTGAATGCACAGAACAGAAAGAAGTTTCATACAATGCTTCTGTGTAGTTTATATTTGAACATATTCTTTTTTCCACTATTACCCACTTAGCGCTACGAATGTCCAGTTGCATTTTCTACAGACAGAGTGTTTCAAAACTGCTCAATCAAAAGTATGGTTTAACTCTGTTAGCTGAATGCTCAGATCAGAAAGAAGTTTCACAGAATGCTTCTGTGTAGTTTATATTTGAATATATTCCTTTTTCCACTACTACGCTCTTAGCGCTCCAAATGTCCAGTTGCATTTTCTACAGAAAGAGTGTTCAGATCTGCTCAATCAAAAGTATGGTTTAACTCTGTTAGCTGAATGCACAGATCAGAAAGAAGTTTCAACGAATGATTCTGTGTAGTTTATATTTGAAGACATTCCTTTTTCCACTATTATCCTCTTAGCGCTCCGAATCTCCACTTGCATTTTCCACAAAAAGAGAGTTTCATAACTGCTCAATCAAAAATATGTTTTATCTCTGTTAACTGAATTTACAGATCAGAAATAAGTTTCACAGAATGCATCTGTGTAGTTTTTATTTGAAGATATTCTTTTTCCCAATGTAGGCCTCTTAGCGCTTAGCATGTCCAATTGCAGTTTCTACAGAAAGAGTGTTTCAGAACGGCTCAATCAAAAGTAAGGTTCAACTCTGTTAGTTGAATGCACAGAACAGAAATAATTTTCACAGAATGCTACTGTGTAGTTTATATTTGAATATATTCCTTTTTCCACTATTACCCTCTTAGCGCTCCGAATGTCCACTTGCATTTTCTACAGAAAGAGTGTTCAGAACTGCGCAATCAAAAGTATGGTTTAACTCTGTTAGCTTAATGAACATATCAGAAATAAGTTTCACACAATGCTTCTGTGTAGTTTTTATTTGAAGATATTATTTTTCCCAATATAGGCCTCTTAGCGCTCAGAATGTCCAATTGCAGTTTCTACAGAAAGAGTGTTTCAGAAAGGCTCAATCAAAAGTAAGGTTCAACTCTGTTAGTGGAATGCACAGAACAGAAAGAAGTTTCATACAATGCTTCTGTGTAGTTTATATTTGAACATATTCTTTTTTCAACTATTACCCACTTAGCGCTACGAATATCCAGTTGCATTTTCTACAGACAGAGTGTTTCAAAACTGCTCAATCAAAAGTATGGTTTAAATCTGTTAGCTGAATGCTGAGATCTGAAAGAAGTTTCACAGAATGCTTCTGTGTAGTTTATATTTGAATATATTCCTTTTTCCACTACTACTCTCTTAGCGCTCCAAATGTCCAGTTGCATTTTCTACAGAAAGAGTGTTCAGATCTGCTCAATCAAAAGTATGGTTTAACTCTGTTAGCTGAATGCACAGATCAGAAAGAAGTTTCACAGAATGATTCTGTGTAGTTTATATTTGGAGATATTCCTTTTTCCACTATTACCCACTTAGCGCTCCGAATCTCCACTTGCATTTTCTACAGAAAGAGTGTTTCAGAACGGCTCAATCAAAACTAAGGTTCAACTCTTTTAGTTGAACAAACAGAACAGAAGGAAGTTTCACACAATTCTTCTTTGTAGTTTTTATTTGTAGACATTCCTTTTCCCAATATAGGCCTCTTAGCGCTCAGAATGTCCAATTGCAGTTTCTACAGAAAGAGTGTTTCAGAACGGATCAATCAAAAGTAAGGTTCAACTCTGTTAGTTGAATGCACAGAACAGAAAGAAGTTTCATACAATGCTTCTGTGTAGTTTATATTTGAACATATTCTTTTTTCCACTATTACCCACTTAGCGCTACGAATGTCCAGTTGCATTTTCTACAGACAGAGTGTTTCAAAACTGCTCAATCAAAAGTATGGTTTAACTCTGTTAGCTGAATGCTCAGATCAGAAAGAAGTTTCACAGAATGCTTCTGTGTAGTTTATATTTGAATATATTCCTTTTTCCACTACTACGCTCTTAGCGCTCCAAATGTCCAGTTGCATTTTCTACAGAAAGAGTGTTCAGATCTGCTCAATCAAAAGTATGGTTTAACTCTGTTAGCTGAATGCACAGATCAGAAAGAAGTTTCAACGAATGATTCTGTGTAGTTTATATTTGAAGACATTCCTTTTTCCACTATTATCCTCTTAGCGCTCCGAATCTCCACTTGCATTTTCCACAAAAAGAGAGTTTCATAACTGCTCAATCAAAAATATGTTTTATCTCTGTTAACTGAATTTACAGATCAGAAATAAGTTTCACAGAATGCATCTGTGTAGTTTTTATTTGAAGATATTCTTTTTCCCAATGTAGGCCTCTTAGCGCGTAGCATGTCCAATTGCAGTTTCTACAGAAAGAGTGTTTCAGAACGGCTCAATCAAAAGTAAGGTTCAACTCTGTTAGTTGAATGCACAGAACAGAAATAATTTTCACAGAATGCTACTGTGTAGTTTATATTTGAATATATTCCTTTTCCCACTATTACCCTCTTAGCGCTCCGAATGTCCACTTGCATTTTCTACAGAAAGAGTGTTCAGAACTGCGCAATCAAAAGTATGGTTTAACTCTGTTAGCTTAATGAACATATCAGAAATAAGTTTCACACAATGCTTCTGTGTAGTTTTAATTTGAAGATATTATTTTTCCCAATAGAGGCCTCTTAGCGCTCAGAATGTCCAATTGCAGTTTCTACAGAAAGAGTGTTTAAGAAAGGCTCAATCAAAAGTAAGGTTCAACTCTGTTAGTTGAATGCACAGAACAGAAAGGAGTTTCATACAATGCTTCTGTGTAGTTTATATTTGAACATATTCTTTTTTCCACTATTACCCACTTAGCGCTACGAATGTCCAGTTGCATTTTCTACAGACAGAGTGTTTCAAAACTGCTCAATCAAAAGTATGGTTTAACTCCGTTAGCTGAATGCTCATATCAGAAAGAAGTTTCACAGAATGCTTCTGTGTAGTTTATATTTGAATATATTCCTTTTCCCACTACTACCCTCTTAGCGCTCCAAATGTCCAGTTGCATTTTCTACAGAAAGAGTGTTCAGATCTGCTCAAACAAAAGTATGGTTTAACTCTGTTAGCTGAATGCACAGATCAGAAAGAAGTTTCACCGAATGATTCTGTGTAGTTTATATTTGGAGACATTCCTTTTTCCACTATTACCCTCTTAGCGCTCCGAATCTCCACTTGCATTTTCTACAGAAAGAGTGTTACAGAACGGCTCAATCAAAACTAAGGTTGAACTCTTTTATTTGAACAAACAGAACAGTAAGTAGTTTCACACAATTCTTCTGTGTAGTTTTTATTTGTAGACATTCTTTTTCCCAATATAGGCCTGTTAGCGCTCAGAATGTCCAATTGCAGTTTCTACAGAAAGAGTGTTTCAGAACGGCTCAATCAAAAGTAAGGTTCAACTCTGTTAGTTGAATGCACAGAACAGAAAGAAGTTTCATACAATGCTTCTGTGTAGTTTATATTTGAACATATTCTTTTTTCCACTATTACCCACTTAGCGCTACGAATGTACAGTTGCATTTTCTACAGACAGAGTGTTTCAAAACTGCTCAATCAAAAGTATGGTTTAACTCTGTTAGCTGAATGCTCTGATCAGAAAGAAGTTTCACAGAATGCTTCTGTGTAGTTTATATTTGAATATATTCCTTTTTCCACTACTACGCTCTTAGCGCTCCAAATGTCCAGTTGCATTTTCTACAGAAAGAGTGTTCAGATCTGCTCAATCAAAAGTATGGTTTAACTCTGTTAGCTGAATGCACAGATCAGAAAGAAGTTTCACCGAATGATTCTGTGTAGTTTATATTTGAAGACATTCCTTTTTCCACTATTACCCTGTTAGCGCTCCGAATCTCCACTTGCATTTTCTACAAAAAGAGTGTTTCATAACTGCTCAATCAAAAATATGTTTTATCTCTGTTAACTGAATTTACAGATCAGAAATAAGTTTCACAGAATGCATCTGTGTAGTTTTTATTTGAAGATATTCTTTTTCCCAATGTAGGCCTCTTAGCGCTTAGCATGTCCAATTGCAGTTTCTACAGAAAGAGTGTTTCAGAACGGCTCAATCAAAAGTAAGGTTCAACCCTGTTAGTTGAATGCACAGAACAGAAAGAAGTTTCACAGAATGCTACTGTGTAGTTTATATTTGAATATATTCCTTTTTCCACTATTACCCTCTTAGCGCTCCGAATGTCCACTTGCATTTTCTTCAGAAAGAGTGTTCAGAACTGCGCAATCAAAAGTATGGTTTAACTCTGTTAGCTTAATGAACATATCAGAAATAAGTTTCACACAACGCTTCTGTGTAGTTTTTATTTGAAGATATTATTTTTCCCAATATAGGCCTCTTAGCGCTCAGAATGTCCAATTGCAGTTTCTACAGAAAGAGTGTTTCAGAAAGGCTCAATCAAAAGTAAGGTTCAACTCTGTTAGTTGAATGCACAGAACAGAAAGAAGTTTCATACAATGCTTCTGTGTAGTTTATATTTGAACATATTCTTTTTTCCACTATTACCCACATAGCGCTACGAATGTCCAGTTGCATTTTCTACAGACAGAGTGTTTCAAAACTGCTCAATCAAAAGTATGGTTTAACTCTGTTAGCTGAATGCTCAGATCTGAAAGAAGTTTCACAGAATGCTTCTGTGTAGTTTATATTTGAATATATTCCTTTTTCCACTACTACCCTCTTAGCGCTCCAAATGTCCAGTTGCATTTTCTACAGAAAGAGTGTTCAGATCTGCTCAATCAAAAGTATGGTTTAACTCTGTTAGCTGAATGCACAGATCAGAAAGAAGTTTCACAGAATGATTCTGTGTAGTTTATATTTGGAGACATTCATTTTTCCACTATTACCCTCTTAGCGCTCCGAATCTCCACTTGCATTTTCTACAGAAAGAGTGTTTCAGAACGGCTCAATCAAAACTAAGTTTCAACTCTTTTAGTTGAACAAACAGAACAGAAAGTAGTTTCACACAATTGTTCTGTGTAGTTTTTATTTGTAGACATTCCTTTTCCCAATATAGGCCTCTTAGCGCTCAGAATGTCCAATTGCAGTTTCTACAGAAAGAGTGTTTCAGAACGGCTCAATCAAAAGTAAGGTTCAACTCTGTTAGTTGAATGCACAGAACAGAAAGAAGTTTCATACAATGCTTCTGTGTAGTTTATATTTGAACATATTCTTTTTTCCACTATTAGCCACTTAGCGCTACGAATGTCCAGTTGCATTTTCTACAGACAGAGTGTTTCAAAACTGCTCAATCAAAAGTTTGGTTTAACTCTGTTAGCTGAATGCTCAGATCAGAAAGAAGTTTCACAGAATGCTTCTGTGTAGTTTATATTTGAATATATTCCTTTTTCCACTACTACTCTCTTAGCGCTCCATATGTCCAGTTGCATTTTCTACAGAAAGAGTGTTCAGATCTGCTCAATCAAAAGTATGGTTTAACTCTGTTAGCTGAATGCACAGATCAGAAAGAAGTTTCACAGAATGATTCTGTGTAGTTTATATTTGAAGACATTCCTTTTTCCACTATTACCCTCTTAGCGCTCCGAATCTGCACTTGCATTTTCTACAAAAAGAGTGTTTCATAACTGCTCAATCAAAAATATGTTTTATCTCTGTTAACTGAATTTACAGATCAGAAATAAGATTCACAGAATGCATCTGTGTAGTTTTTATTTGAAGATATACTTTTTCCCAATGTAGGCCTCTTAGCGCTTAGCATGTCCAATTGCAGTTTCTACAGAAAGAGTGTTTCAGAACGGCTCAATCAAAAGTAAGGTTCAACTCTGTTAGTTGAATGCACAGAACAGAAAGAATTTTCACAGAATGCTACTGTGTAGTTTATATTTGAATATATTCCTTTTTCCACTATTACCCTCTTAGCGCTCCGAATGTCCACTTGCATTTTCTACAGAAAGAGTGTTCAAAACTGCGCAATCAAAAGTATGGTTTAACTCTGTTAGCTTAATGAAAATATCAGAAATAAGTTTCACACAATGCTTCTGTGTAGTTTTTATTTGAAGATATTATTTTTCCCAATATAGGCCTCTTAGCGCTCAGAATGTCCAATTGCAGTTTCTACAGAAAGAGTGTTTCAGAAAGGCTCTATCAAAAGTAAGGTTCAACTCTGTTAGTTGAATGCACAGAACAGAAAGAAGTTTCATACAATGCTTCTGTGTACTTTATATTTGAACATATTCTTTTTTCCACTATTACCCACTTAGCGCTACGAATGTCCAGTTGCATTTTCTACAGACAGAGTGTTTCAAAACTGCTCAATCAAAAGTATGGTTTACCTCTGTTAGCTGAATGCTCAGATCTGAAAGGAGTTTCACAGAATGATTCTGTGTAGTTTATATTTGAATATATTCCTTTTTCCACTACTACTCTATTAGCGCTCCAAATCTCCAGTTGCATTTTCTAGAGAAAGAGTGTTCAGATATGCTCAATCAAAAGTATGGTTTAACTCTGTTAGCTGAATGCACAGATCAGAAAGAAGTTTCACAGAATGATTCTGTGTAGTTTATATTTGGAGACATTCCTTTTTCCACTATTACCCACTTAGCGCTCCGAATCTACACTTGCATTTTCTACAAAAAGAGTGTTTCATAACTGCTCAATCAAAAATATGTTTTATCTCTGTTAACTGAATTTACAGATCAGAAATAAGTTTCACAGAATGCATCTGTGTAGTTTTTATTTGAAGATATTTTTTTTCCCAATGTAGGCCTCTTAGCGCTTAGCATGTCCAATTGCAGTTTCTACAGAAAGAGTGTTTCAGAACGGCTCAATCAAAAGTAAGTTTCAACTCTGTTAGTTGAATGCACAGAACAGAAAGAATTTTCACAGAATGCTACTGTGTAGTTTATATTTGAATATATTCCTTTTTCCACTATTACCCTCTTAGCGCTCCGAATGTCCACTTGCATTTTCTACAGAAAGAGTGTTCAGAACTGCGCAATCAAAAGTATGGTTTAACTCTGTTAGCTGAATGCACAGATCAGAAAGAAGTTTCACAGAATGATTCTGTGTAGTTTATATTAGGAGACATTCCTTTTTCCACTATTACCCTCTTAGCGCTCCGAATCTCCACTTGCATTTTCTACAGAAAGAGTGTTTCAGAACGGCTCAATCAAAACTAAGGTTCAACGCTTTTAGTTCAACAAACAGAACAGAAAGAAGTTTCACACAATTCTTCTGTGTAGTTTTTATTTGTAGACATTCCTTTTCCCAATATAGGCCTCTTAGCGCTCAGAATGTCCAATTGCAGTTTCTACAGAAAGAGTGTTTCAGAACGGCTCAATCAAAAGTAAGGTTCAACTCTGTTAGTTGAATGCACAGAACAGAAAGAAGTTTCATACAATGCTTCTGTGTAGTTTATATTTGAACATATTCTTTTTTCCACTATTACCCACTTAGCGCTACGAATGTCCAGTTGCATTTTCTACAGACAGAGTGTTTCAAAACTGCTCAATCAAAAGTATGGTTTAACTCTGTTAGCTGAATGCTCAGATCAGAAAGAAGTTTCACAGAATGCTTCTGTGTAGTTTATATCTGAATATATTCCTTTTTCCACTACTACGCCCTTAGCGCTCCAAATGTCCAGTTGCATTTTCTACAGAAAGAGTGTTCAGAACTGCGCAATCAAAAGTATGGTTTAACTCTGTTAGCTTAATGAACATATCAGAAATAAGTTTCACACAATGCTTCTGTGTAGTTTTTATTTGAAGATATTATTTTTCCCAATAGAAGCCTCTTTGCGCTCAGAATGTCCAATTGCAGTTTCTACAGAAAGAGTGTTTCAGAACAGCTCAATCAAAAGTAAGTTTCAACTCTGTTAGTTGAATGCACAGAACAGAAAGAATTTTCACAGAATGCTACTGTGTAGTTTATATTTGAATATATTCCTTTTTCCTCTATTACACTCTTAGCGCTCCGAATGTCCACTTGCATTTTCTACAGAAAGAGTGTTCAGAACTGCGCAATCAAAAGTATGGTTTAACTCTGTTAGCGTAATGAACATATCAGAAATAAGTTTCACACAATGCTTCTGTGTAGTTTTTATTTGAAGATATTATTTTTCCCAATATAGGCCTCTTAGCGCTCAGAATGTCCAATTGCAGTTTCTACAGAAAGAGTGTTTCAGAAAGGCTCAATAAAAAGTAAGGTTCAACTCTGTTAGTTGAATGCACAGAACAGAAAGAAGTTTCATACAATGCTTCTGTGTAGTTTATATTTGAACATATTCTTTTTTCCACTATTACCCACTTAGCGCTCCGAATGTCCAGTTGCATTTTCTACAGACAGAGTGTTTCAAAACTGCTCAAACAAAACTAAGGTTCAACACTTTTAGTTGAACAAACAGAACAGAAAGAAGTTTCACACAATTCTTCTGTGTAGTTTTTATTTGTAGACATTCCTTTTCCCAATATAGGCCTCTTAGCGCTCAGAATGTGCAATTGCAGTTTCTACAGAAAGAGTGTTTCAGAACGGCTCAATCAAATTAAGGTTCAACTCTGTTAGTTGAATGCACAGAACAGAAAGAATTTTCATACAATGCTTCTGTGTAGTTTATATTTGAACATATTCTTTTTTCCAGTATTACCCACTTAGCGCTACGAATATCCAGTTGCATTTTCTACAGACAGAGTGTTTCAAAACTGCTCAATCAAAAGTATGGTTTAACTCTGTTAGCTGAATGCTCAGATCAGAAAGAAGTTTCACAGAATGCTTCTGTGTAGTTTATATTTGATTATATTCCTTTTTCCACTACTACTCTCTTAGCGCTCCAAATGTCCAGTTGCATTTTCTACAGAAAGAGTGTTCAGATCTGCTCAATCAAAAGTATGGTTTAAGTCTGTTAGCTGAATGCACAGATCAGAAAGAAGTTTCACAGAATGATTCTGTGTAGTTTATATTTGGAGACATTCCTTTTTCCACTATTACCCTCTTAGCGCTCCGAATCTCCACTTGCATTTTCTACAGAAAGAGTGTTTCAGAACGGCTCAATCAAAACTAAGGTTCAAATCTTTTAGTTGAACAAACAGAACAGAAAGAAGTTTCACACAATTCTTCTGTGTAATTTTTATTTGTAGACATTCTTTTTCCCAATATAGGCCTCTTAGCGCTCAGAATGTCCAATTGCAGTTTCTACAGAAAGAGTGTTTCAGAACGGCTCAATCAAAAGTAAGGTTCAACTCTGTTAGTTGAATGCACAGAACAGAAAGAAGTTTCATACAATGCTTCTGTGTAGTTTATATTTGAACATATTCTTTTTTCCACTATTACCCACTTAGCGCTACGAATGTCCAGTTGCATTTCCTACAGAAGAGTGTTTCAAAACTGCTCAATCAAAAGTATGGTTTAACTCTGTTAGCTGAATGCTCAGATCAGAAAGAAGTTCCACAGAATGCTTCTGTGTAGTTTATATTTGAATATATTCCTTTTTCCACTACTACGCTCTTAGGGCTCCAAATGTCCAGTTGCATTTTCTACAGAAAGAGTGTTCAGATCTGCTCAATCAAAAGTATGGTTTAACTCTGTTAGCTGAATGCACAGATCAGAAAGAAGTTTCACCGAATGATTCTGTGTAGTTTATATTTGAAGACATTCCTTTTGCCACTATTAACCTCTTAGCGCTCCGAATCTCCACTTGCATTTTCTACAAAAAGAGTGTTTCATAACTGCTCAATCAAAAATATGTTTTATCTCTGTTATCTGAACTTACAGATCAGAAATAAGTTTCACAGAATTCATCTGTGTAGTTTTTATTTGAAGATATTCTTTTTCCCAATGTAGGCCTCTTAGCGCTTAGCATGTCCAATTGCAATTTCTACAGAAAGAGTGTTTCAGAACGGCTCAATCAAAAGTAAGGTTCAACTCTGTTAGTTGAATGCACAGAACAGAAAGAAGTTTCACATAAAGCTACTGTGTAGTTTATATTTGCATATATTCCTTTTTCCACTATTACCCTCTTAGCGCTCTGAATGTCCACTTGCATTTTCTACAGAAAGAGTGTTCAGAACTGCGCAATCAAAAGTATGGTTTAACTCTGTTAGCTTAATGAACATATCAGAAATAAGTTTCACAAAATGCTTCTGTGTAGTTTTTATTTGAAGATATTATTTTTCCCAATAGAGGCCTCTTAGCGCTCAGAATGTCCAATTGCAGTTTCTACAGAAAGAGTGTTTCAGAAAGGCTCAATCAAAAGTAAGGTTCAACTCTGTTAGTTGAATGCACAGAACAGAAAGAAGTTTCATACAATGCTTCTGTGTAGTTTATATTTGAACATATTCTTTTTTCCACTATTACCCACTTAGCGCTACGAATGTCCAGTTGCATTTTCTACAGGCAGAGTGTTTCAAAACTGCTCAATCAAAAGTATGGTTTAACTCTGTTAGCTGAATGCTCAGATCAGAAAGAAGTTTCACAGAATGCTTCTGTGTAGTTTATATTTGAATATATTCTTTTTCCCACTACTACGCTCTTAGCGCTCCAAATGTCCAGTTGCATTTTCTACAGAAAGAGTGTTCAGATCTGCTCAATCAAAAGTATGGTTTAACTCTGTTAGCTGAATGCACAGATCAGAAAGAAGTTTCACCGAATGATTCTGTGTAGTTTATATTTGAAGACATTCCTTTTTCCACTATTACCCTCTTAGCGCTCCGAATCTCCACTTGCATGTTCTACAAAAAGAGTGTTTCATAACTGCTCAATCAAAAATATGTTTTATCTCTGTTAACTGAATTTACAGATCAGAAATAAGTTTCACAGAATGCATCTGTGTAGTTTTTATTTGAAGATATTCTTTTTCCCAATGTAGGCCTCTTAGCGCTTAGCATGTCCAATTGCAGTTTCTACAGAAAGAGTGTTTCAGAACGGCTCAATCAAAAGTAAGATTCAACTCTGTTAGTTGAATGCACAGAACAGAAAGAATTTTCACAGAATGCTACTGTGTAGTTTATATTTGCATATATTCCTTTTTCCACTATTACCCTCTTAGCGCTCCGAATGTCCACTTGCATTTTCTACAGAAAGAGTGTTCAGAACTGCGCAATCAAAAGTATGGTTTAACTCTGTTAGCTTAATGAACATATCAGAATTAAGTTTCACACAATGCTTCTGTGTAGTTTTTATTTGAAGATATTATTTTTCCCAATATAGGCCTCTTAGCGCTCAGAATGTCCAATTGCAGTTTCTACAGAAAGAGTGTTTCAGAAAGGCTCAATCAAAAGTAAGGTTCAACTCTGTTAGTTGAATGCACAGAACAGAAAGAAGTTTCATACAATGCTTCTGTGTAGTTTATATTTGAACATATTCTTTTTTCCACTATTACCCACTTAGCGCTACGAATGTCCAGTTGCATTTTCTACAGACAGAGTGTTTCAAAACTGCTCAATCAAAAGTATGGTTTAACTCTGTTAGCTGAATGCTCAGATCAGAAAGAAGTTTCACAGAATGCTTCTGTGTAGTTTATATTTGAATATATTCCTTTTTCCACTACTACTCTCTTAGCGCTCCAAATGTCCAGTTGCATTTTCTACAGAAAGAGTGTTCAGATCTGTTCAATCAAAAGTATGGTTTAACTCTGTTAGCTGAATGCACAGATCAGAAAGAAGTTGCACAGAATGATTCTGTGTAGTTTATATTTGGAGACATTCCTTTTTCCACTATTACCCTCTTAGCGCTCCGAATCTCCACTTGCATTTTCTACAGAAAGAGTGTTTCAGAACGGCTCAATCAAAACTAAGGTTCAACTCTTTTAGTTGAACAAACAGAACAGAAAGAAGTTTCACACAAATCTTCTGTGTAGTTTTTATTTGTAGACATTCCTTTTCCCAATATAGGCTTCTTAGCGCTCAGAATGTCCAATTGCAGTTTCTACAGAAAGAGTGTTTCAGAACGGCTCAATCAAAAGTAAGGTTCAACTCTGTTAGTTGAATGCACAGAACAGAAAGAAGTTTCATACAATGCTTCAATGTAGTTTATATTTGAACATATTTTTTTTCCACTATTACCCACTTAGCGCTACGAATGTCCAGTTGCATTTTCTACAGACAGAGTGTTTCAAAACTGCTCAATCAAAAGTATTGTTTAACTCTGTTAGCTGAATGCTCAGATCAGAAAGAAGTTTCACAGAATGCTTCTGTGTAGTTTATATTTGAATATATTCCTTTTTCCACTACTACTCTCTTAGCGCTCCAAATGTCCAGTTGCATTTTCTACAGAAAGAGTGTTCAGATCTGTTCAATCAAAAGTATGGTTTAACTCTGTTAGCTGAATGCACAGATCAGAAAGAAGTTTCACCGAATGATTCTGTGTAGTTTATATTTGGAGACATTCCTTTTGCCACTATTAACCTCTTAGCGCTCCGAATCTCCACTTGCATTTTCTACAAAAAGAGTGTTTCATAACTGCTCAATCAAAAATATGTTTTATCTCTGTTATCTGAACTTACAGATCAGAAATAAGTTTCACAGAATTCATCTGTGTAGTTTTTATTTGAAGATATTCTTTTTCCCAATGTAGGCCTCTTACCGCTTAGCATGTCCAATTGCAGTTTCTAGAGAAAGAGTGTTTCAGAACGGCTCAATCAAAAGTAAGGTTCAACTCTGTTAGTTGAATGCACAGAACAGAAAGAAGTTTCACAGAAAGCTACTGTGTAGTTTATATTTGCATATATTCCTTTTTCCACTATTACCCTCTTAGCGCTCCGAATGTCCACTTGCATTTTCTACAGAAAGAGTGTTCAGAACTGCGCAATCAAAAGTATGGTTTAACTCTGTTAGCTTAATGAACATATCAGAAATAAGTTTCACACAATGCTTCTGTGTAGTTTTTATTTGAAGATATTTTTTTTCCCAATAGAGGCCTCTTAGCGCTCAGAATGTCCAATTGCAGTTTCTACAGAAAGAGTGTTTCAGAAAGGCTCAATCAAAAGTAAGGTTCAACTCTGTTAGTTGAATGCACAGAACAGAAAGAAGTTTCATACAATGCTTCTGTGTAGTTTATATTTGAACATATTCTTTTTTCCACTATTACCCACTTAGCGCTACGAATGTCCAGTTGCATTTTCTACAGACAGAGTGTTTCAAAACTGCTCAATCAAAAGTATGGTTTAACTCTGTTAGCTGAATGCTCAGATCAGAAAGAAGTTTCACAGAATGCTTCTGTGTAGTTTATATTTGAATATATTCTTTTTCCCACTACTACGCTCTTAGCGCTCCAAATGTCCAGTTGCATTTTCTACAGAAAGAGTGTTCAGATCTGCTCAATCAAAAGTATGGTTTAACTCTGTTAGCTGAATGCACAGATCAGAAAGAAGTTTCACCGAATGATTCTGTGTAGTTTATATTTGAAGACATTCCTTTTTCCACTATTACCCTCTTAGCGCTCCGAATCTCCACTTGCATGTTCTACAAAAAGAGTGTTTCATAACTGCTCAATCAAAAATATGTTTTATCTCTGTTAACTGAATTTACAGATCAGAAATAAGTTTCACAGAATGCATCTGTGTAGTTTTTATTTGAAGATATTCTTTTTCCCAATGTAGGCCTCTTAGCGCTTAGCATGTCCAATTGCAATTTCTACAGAAAGAGTGTTTCAGAACGGCTCAATCAAAAGTAAGATTCAACTCTGTTAGTTGAATGCACAGAACAGAAAGAATTTTCACAGAATGCTACTGTGTAGTTTATATTTGCATATATTCCTTTTTCCACTATTACCCTCTTAGCGCTCCGAATGTCCACTTGCATTTTCTACAGAAAGAGTGTTCAGAACTGCGCAATCAAAAGTATGGTTTAACTCTGTTAGCTTAATGAACATATCAGAATTAAGTTTCACACAATGCTTCTGTGTAGTTTTTATTTGAAGATATTATTTTTCCCAATAGAGGCCTCTTAGCGCTCAGAATGTCCAATTGCAGTTTCTACAGAAAGAGTGTTTCAGAAAGGCTCAATCAAAAGTAAGGTTCAACTCTGTTAGTTGAATGCACAGAACAGAAAGAAATTTCATACAATGCTTCTGTGTAGTTTATATTTGAACATATTCTTTTTTCCACTATTACCCACTTAGCGCTACGAATGTCCAGTTGCATTTTCTACAGACAGAGTGTTTCAAAACTGCTCAATCAAAAGTATGGTTTAACTCTGTTAGCTGAATGCTCAGATCAGAAAGAAGTTTCACAGAATGCTTCTGTGTAGTTTATATTTGAATATATTCCTTTTTCCACTACTACTCTCTTAGCGCTCCAAATGTCCAGTTGCATTTTCTACAGAAAGAGTGTTCAGATCTGTTCAATCAAAAGTATGGTTTAAATCTGTTAGCTGAATGCACAGATCAGAAAGAAGTTTCACAGAATGATTCTGTGTAGTTTATATTTGGAGACATTCCTTTTTCCACTATTACCCTCTTAGCGCTCCGAATCTCCACTTGCATTTTCTACAGAAAGAGTGTTTCAGAACGGCTGAATCAAAACTAAGGTTCAACTCTTTTAGTTGAACAAACAGAACAGAAAGAAGTTTCACACAATTCTTCTGTGTAGTTTTTATTTGTAGACATTCCTTTTCCCAATATAGGCCTCTTAGCGCTCAGAATGTGCAATTGCAGTTTCTACAGAAAGAGTGTTTCAGAACGGCTCAATCAAATTAAGGTTCAACTCTGTTAGTTGAATGCACAGAACAGAAAGAAGTTTCATACAATGCTTCTGTGTAGTTTATATTTGAACATATTCTTTTTTCCAGTATTACCCACTTAGCGCTACGAATATCCAGTTGCATTTTCTACAGACAGAGTGTTTCAAAACTGCTCAATCAAAAGTATGGTTTAACTCTGTTAGCTGAATGCTCAGATCAGAAAGAAGTTTCACAGAATGCTTCTGTGTAGTTTATATTTGATTATATTCCTTTTTCCACTACTACTCTCTTAGCGCTCCAAATGTCCAGTTGCATTTTCTACAGAAAGAGTGTTCAGATCTGCTCAATCAAAAGTATGGTTTAAGTCTGTTAGCTGAATGCACAGATCAGAAAGAAGTTTCACAGAATGATTCTGTGTAGTTTATATTTGGAGACATTCCTTTTTCCACTATTACCCTCTTAGCGCTCCGAATCTCCACTTGCATTTTCTACAGAAAGAGTGTTTCAGAACGGCTCAATCAAAACTAAGGTTCAACTCTTTTAGTAGAACAAACAGAACAGAAAGAAGTTTCACACAATTCTTCTGTGTAATTTTTATTTGTAGACATTCTTTTTCCCAATATAGGCCTCTTAGCGCTCAGAATGTCCAATTGCAGTTTCTACAGAAAGAGTGTTTCAGAACGGCTCAATCAAAAGTAAGGTTCAACTCTGTTAGTTGAATGCACAGAACAGAAAGAAGTTTCATACAATGCTTCTGTGTAGTTTATATTTGAACATATTCTTTTTTCCACTATTACCCACTTAGCGCTACGAATGTCCAGTTGCATTTTCTACAGACAGAGTGTTTCAAAACTGCTCAATCAAAAGTATGGTTTAACTCTGTTAGCTGAATGCTCAGATCAGAAAGAAGTTCCACAGAATGCTTCTGTGTAGTTTATATTTGAATATATTACTTTTTCCACTACTACGCTCTTAGGGCTCCAAATGTCCAGTTGCATTTTCTACAGAAAGAGTGTTCAGATCTGCTCAATCAAAAGTATGGTTTAACTCTGTTAGCTGAATGCACAGATCAGAAAGAAGTTTCACCGAATGATTCTGTGTAGTTTATATTTGAAGACATTCCTTTTTCCACTATTACACTCTTAGCGCTCCGAATCTCCACTTGCATTTTCTACAAAAAGAGTTTTTCATAACTGCTCAATCAAAAATATGTTTTATCTCTGTTAACTGAATTTACAGATCAGAAATAAGTTTCACAGAATGCATCTGTGTAGTTTTTATTTGAAGATATTCTTTTTCCCAATGTAGGCCTCTTAGCGCAAAGCATGTCCAATTGCAGTTTCTACAGAAAGAGTGTTTCAGAACGGCTCAATCAAAAGTAAGGTTCAACTCTGTTAGTTGAATGCACAGAACAGAAAGAATTTTTACAGAATGCTACTGTGTAGTTTATATTTGAATATATTCCTTTTTCCACTATTACCCTCTTAGCGCTCCGAATGTCCACTTGCATTTTCTACAGAAAGAGTGTTCAGAACTGCGCAATCAAAAGTATGGTTTAACTCTGTTAGCTTAATGAACATATCAGAAATAAGTTTCACACAATGCTTCTGTGTAGTTTTTATTTGAAGATATTATTTTTCCCAATAGAGGCCTCTTAGCGCTCAGAATGTCCAATTGCAGTTTCTACAGAAAGAGTGTTTCAGAAAGGCTCAATCAAAAGTAAGGTTCAACTCTGTTAGTTGAATGCACAGAACAGAAAGAAGTTTCATACAATGCTTCTGTGTAGTTTATATTTGAACATATTCTTTTTTCCACTATTACCCACTTAGCGCTACGAATGTCCAGTTGCATTTTCTACAGACAGAGTGTTTCAAAACTGCTCAATCAAAAGAATGGTTTAACTCTGTTAGCTGAATGCTCAGATCAGAAAGAAGTTTCACAGAATGCTTCTGTGTAGTTTATATTTGAATATATTCTTTTTCCCACTACTACGCTCTTAGCGCTCCAAATGTCCAGTTGCATTTTCTACAGAAAGAGTGTTCAGATCTGCTCAATCAAAAGTATGGTTTAACTCTGTTAGCTGAATGCACAGATCAGAAAGAAGTTTCACCGAATGATTCTGTGTAGTTTATATTTGAAGACATTCCTTTTTCCAGTATTACCCTCTTAGCGCTCCGAATCTCCACTTGCATGTTCCACAAAAAGAGTGTTTCATAACTGCTCAATCAAAAATATGTTTTATCTCTGTTAACTGAATTTACAGATCAGAAATATGTTTCACAGAATGCATCTGTGTAGTTTTTATTTGAAGATATTCTTTTTCCCAATGTAGGCCTCTTAGCGCTTAGCATGTCCAATTGCAGTTTCTACAGAAAGAGTGTTTCAGAACGGCTCAATCAAAAGTAAGATTCAACTCTGTTAGTTGAATGCACAGAACAGAAAGTATTTTCACAGAATGCTACTGTGTAGTTTATATTTGCATATATTCCTTTTTCCACTATTACCCTCTTAGCGCTCCGAATGACCACTTGCATTTTCTACAGAAAGAGTGTTCAGAACTGCGCAATCAAAAGTATGGTTTAACTCTGTTAGCTTAATGAACATATCAGAATTAAGTTTCACACAATGCTTCTGTGTAGTTTTTATTTGAAGATATTATTTTTCCCAATAGAGGCCTCTTAGCGCTCAGAATGTCCAATTGCAGTTTCTACAGAAAGAGTGTTTCAGAAAGGCTCAATCAAAATTAAGGTTCAACTCTGTTAGTTGAATGCACAGAACAGAAAGAAATTTCATACAATGCTTCTGTGTAGTTTATATTTGAACATATTCTTTTTTCCACTATTACCCACTTAGCGCTACGAATGTCCAGTTGCATTTTCTACAGACAGAGTGTTTCAAAACTGCTCAATCAAAAGTATGGTTTAACTCTGTTAGCTGAATGCTCAGATCAGAAAGAAGTTTCACAGAATGCTTCTGTGTAGTTTATATTTGAATATATTCCTTTTTCCACTACTACTCTCTTAGCGCTAGAAATGTCCAGTTGCATTTTCTACAGAAAGAGTGTTCAGATCTGTTCAATCAAAAGTATGGTTTAACTCTGTTAGCTGAATGCACAGATCAGAAAGAAGTTTCACAGAATGATTCTGTGTAGTTTATATTTGGAGACATTCCTTTTTCCACTATTACCCTCTTAGCGCTCCGAATCTCCACTTGCATTTTCTACAGAAAGAGTGTTTCAGAACGGCTGAATCAAAACTAAGGTTCAACTCTTTTAGTTGAACAAACAGAACAGAAAGAAGTTTCACACAATTCTTCTGTGTAGTTTTTATTTGTAGACATTCCTTTTCCCAATATAGGCCTCTTAGCGCTCAGAATGTGCAATTGCAGTTTCTACAGAAAGAGTGTTTCAGAACGGCTCAATCAAATTAAGGTTCAACTCTGTTAGTTGAATGCACAGAACAGAAAGAAGTTTCATACAATGCTTCTGTGTAGTTTATATTTGAACATATTCTTTTTTCCAGTATTACCCACTTAGCGCTACGAATATCCAGTTGCATTTTCTACAGACAGAGTGTTTCAAAACTGCTCAATCAAAAGTATGGTTTAACTCTGTTAGCTGAATGCTCAGATCAGAAAGAAGTTTCACAGAAGGCTTCTGTGTAGTTTATATTTGATTATATTCCTTTTTCCACTACTACTCTCTTAGCGCTCCAAATGTCCAGTTGCATTTTCTACAGAAAGAGTGTTCAGATCTGCTCAATCAAAAGTATGGTTTAAGTCTGTTAGCTGAATGCACAGATCAGAAAGAAGTTTCACAGAATGATTCTGTGTAGTTTATATTTGGAGACATTCCTTTTTCCACTATTACCCTCTTAGCGCTCCGAATCTCCACTTGCATTTTCTACAGAAAGAGTGTTTCAGAACGGCTCAATCAAAACTAAGGTTCAACTCTTTTAGTTGAACAAACAGAACAGAAAGAAGTTTCACACAATTCTTCTGTGTAATTTTTATTTGTAGACGTTCTTTTTCCCAATATAGGCCTCTTAGCGCTCAGAATGTCCAATTGCAGTTTCTACAGAAAGAGTGTTTCAGAACGGCTCAATCAAAAGTAAGGTTCAACTCTGTTAGTTGAATGCACAGAACAGAAAGAAGTTTCATACAATGCTTCTGTGTAGTTTATATTTGAACATATTCTTTTTTCCACTATTACCCACTTAGCGCTACGAATGTCCAGTTGCATTTTCTACAGACAGAGTGTTTCAAAACTGCTCAATCAAAAGTATGGTTTAACTCTGTTAGCTGAATGCTCAGATCAGAAAGAAGTTCCACAGAATGCTTCTGTGTAGTTTATATTTGAATATATTCCTTTTTCCACTACTACGCTCTTAGGGCTCCAAATGTCCAGTTGCATTTTCTACAGAAAGAGTGTTCAGATCTGCTCAATCAAAAGTATGGTTTAACTCTTTTAGCTGAATGCACAGATCAGAAAGAAGTTTCACCGAATGATTCTGTGTAGTTTATATTTGAAGACATTCCTTTTGCCACTATTAACCTCTTAGCGCTCCGAATCTCCACTTGCATTTTCTACAAAAAGAGTGTTTCATAACTGCTCAATCAAAAATATGTTTTATCTCTGTTATCTGAACTTACAGATCAGAAATAAGTTTCACAGAATTCATCTGTGTAGTTTTTATTTGAAGATATTCTTTTTCCCAATGTAGGCCTCTTACCGCTTAGCATGTCCAATTGCAGTTTCTAGAGAAAGAGTGTTTCAGAACGGCTCAATCAAAAGTAAGGTTCAACTCTGTTAGTTGAATGCACAGAACAGAAAGAAGTTTCACAGAAAGCTACTGTGTAGTTTATATTTGCATATATTCCTTTTTCCACTATTACCCTCTTAGCGCTCCGAATGTCCACTTGCATTTTCTACAGAAAGAGTGTTCAGAACTGCGCAATCAAAAGTATGGTTTAACTCTGTTAGCTTAATGAACATATCAGAAATAAGTTTCACACAATGCTTCTGTGTAGTTTTTATTTGAAGATATTTTTTTTCCCAATAGAGGCCTCTTAGCGCTCAGAATGTCCAATTGCAGTTTCTACAGAAAGAGTGTTTCAGAAAGGCTCAATCAAAAGTAAGGTTCAACTCTGTTAGTTGAATGCACAGAACAGAAAGAAGTTTCATACAATGCTTCTGTGTAGTTTATATTTGAACATATTCTTTTTTCCACTATTACCCACTTAGCGCTACGAATGTCCAGTTGCATTTTCTACAGACAGAGTGTTTCAAAACTGCTCAATCAAAAGTATGGTTTAACTCTGTTAGCTGAATGCTCAGATCAGAAAGAAGTTTCACAGAATGCTTCTGTGTAGTTTATATTTGAATATATTCTTTTTCCCACTACTACGCTCTTAGCGCTCCAAATGTCCAGTTGCATTTTCTACAGAAAGAGTGTTCAGATCTGCTCAATCAAAAGTATGGTTTAACTCTGTTAGCTGAATGCACAGATCAGAAAGAAGTTTCACCGAATGATTCTGTGTAGTTTATATTTGAAGACATTCCTTTTTCCACTATTACCCTCTTAGCGCTCCGAATCTCCACTTGCATGTTCTACAAAAAGAGGGTTTCATAACTGCTCAATCAAAAATATGTTTTATCTCTGTTAACTGAATTTACAGATCAGAAATAAGTTTCACAGAATGCATCTGTGTAGTTTTTATTTGAAGATATTCTTTTTCCCAATGTAGGCCTCTTAGCGCTTAGCATGTCCAATTGCAATTTCTACAGAAAGAGTGTTTCAGAACGGCTCAATCAAAAGTAAGATTCAACTCTGTTAGTTGAATGCACAGAACAGAAAGAATTTTCACAGAATGCTACTGTGTAGTTTATATTTGCATATATTCCTTTTTCCACTATTACCCTCTTAGCGCTCCGAATGTCCACTTGCATTTTCTACAGAAAGAGTGTTCAGAACTGCGCAATCAAAAGTATGGTTTAACTCTGTTAGCTTAATGAACATATCAGAATTAAGTTTCACACAATGCTTCTGTGTAGTTTTTATTTGAAGATATTATTTTTCCCAATAGAGGCCTCTTAGCGCTCAGAATGTCCAATTGCAGTTTCTACAGAAAGAGTGTTTCAGAAAGGCTCAATCAAAAGTAAGGTTCAACTCTGTTAGTTGAATGCACAGAACAGAAAGAAATTTCATACAATGCTTCTGTGTAGTTTATATTTGAACATATTCTTTTTTCCACTATTACCCACTTAGCGCTACGAATGTCCAGTTGCATTTTCTACAGACAGAGTGTTTCAAAACTGCTCAATCAAAAGTATGGTTTAACTCTGTTAGCTGAATGCTCAGATCAGAAAGAAGTTTCACAGAATGCTTCTGTGTAGTTTATATTTGAATATATTCCTTTTTCCACTACTACTCTCTTAGCGCTCCAAATGTCCAGTTGCATTTTCTACAGAAAGAGTGTTCAGATCTGTTCAATCAAAAGTATGGTTTAAATCTGTTAGCTGAATGCACAGATCAGAAAGAAGTTTCACAGAATGATTCTGTGTAGTTTATATTTGGAGACATTCCTTTTTCCACTATTACCCTCTTAGCGCTCCGAATCTCCACTTGCATTTTCTACAGAAAGAGTGTTTCAGAACGGCTGAATCAAAACTAAGGTTCAACTCTTTTAGTTGAACAAACAGAACAGAAAGAAGTTTCACACAATTCTTCTGTGTAGTTTTTATTTGTAGACATTCCTTTTCCCAATATAGGCCTCTTAGCGCTCAGAATGTGCAATTGCAGTTTCTACAGAAAGAGTGTTTCAGAACGGCTCAATCAAATTAAGGTTCAACTCTGTTAGTTGAATGCACAGAACAGAAAGAAGTTTCATACAATGCTTCTGTGTAGTTTATATTTGAACATATTCTTTTTTCCAGTATTACCCACTTAGCGCTACGAATATCCAGTTGCATTTTCTACAGACAGAGTGTTTCAAAACTGCTCAATCAAAAGTATGGTTTAACTCTGTTAGCTGAATGCTCAGATCAGAAAGAAGTTTCACAGAATGCTTCTGTGTAGTTTATATTTGATTATATTCCTTTTTCCACTACTACTCTCTTAGCGCTCCAAATGTCCAGTTGCATTTTCTACAGAAAGAGTGTTCAGATCAGCTCAATCAAAAGTATGGTTTAAGTCTGTTAGCTGAATGCACAGATCAGAAAGAAGTTTCACAGAATGATTCTGTGTAGTTTATATTTGGAGACATTCCTTTTTCCACTATTACCCTCTTAGCGCTCCGAATCTCCACTTGCATTTTCTACAGAAAGAGTGTTTCAGAACGGCTCAATCAAAACTAAGGTTCAACTCTTTTAGTAGAACAAACAGAACAGAAAGAAGTTTCACACAATTCTTCTGTGTAATTTTTATTTGTAGACATTCTTTTTCCCAATATAGGCCTCTTAGCGCTCAGAATGTCCAATTGCAGTTTCTACAGAAAGAGTGTTTCAGAACGGCTCAATCAAAAGTAAGGTTCAACTCTGTTAGTTGAATGCACAGAACAGAAAGAAGTTTCATACAATGCTTCTGTGTAGTTTATATTTGAACATATTCTTTTTTCCACTATTACCCACTTAGCGCTACGAATGTCCAGTTGCATTTTCTACAGACAGAGTGTTTCAAAACTGCTCAATCAAAAGTATGGTTTAACTCTGTTAGCTGAATGCTCAGATCAGAAAGAAGTTCCACAGAATGCTTCTGTGTAGTTTATATTTGAATATATTCCTTTTTCCACTACTACGCTCTTAGGGCTCCAAATGTCCAGTTGCATTTTCTACAGAAAGAGTGTTCAGATCTGCTCAATCAAAAGTATGGTTTAACTCTGTTAGCTGAATGCACAGATCAGAAAGAATTTTCACCGAATGATTCTGTGTAGTTTATATTTGAAGACATTCCTTTTTCCACTATTACACTCTTAGCGCTCCGAATCTCCACTTGCATTTTCTACAAAAAGAGTTTTTCATAACTGCTCAATCAAAAATATGTTTTATCTCTGTTAACTGAATTTACAGATCAGAAATAAGTTTCACAGAATGCATCTGTGTAGTTTTTATTTGAAGATATTCTTTTTCCCAATGTAGGCCTCTTAGCGCAAAGCATGTCCAATTGCAGTTTCTACAGAAAGAGTGTTTCAGAACGGCTCAATCAAAAGTAAGGTTCAACTCTGTTAGTTGAATGCACAGAACAGAAAGAATTTTCACAGAATGCTACTGTGTAGTTTATATTTGAATATATTCCTTTTTCCACTATTACCCTCTTAGCGCTCCGAATGTCCACTTGCATTTTCTACAGAAAGAGTGTTCAGAACTGCGCAATCAAAAGTATGGTTTAACTCTGTTAGCTTAATGAACATATCAGAAATAAGTTTCACACAATGCTTCTGTGTAGTTTTTATTTGAAGATATTATTTTTCCCAATAGAGGCCTCTTAGCGCTCAGAATGTCCAATTGCAGTTTCTACAGAAAGAGTGTTTCAGAAAGGCTCAATCAAAAGTAAGGTTCAACTCTGTTAGTTGAATGCACAGAACAGAAAGAAGTTTCATACAATGCTTCTGTGTAGTTTATATTTGAACATATTCTTTTTTCCACTATTACCCACTTAGCGCTACGAATGTCCAGTTGCATTTTCTACAGACAGAGTGTTTCAAAACTGCTCAATCAAAAGTATGGTTTAACTCTGTTAGCTGAATGCTCAGATCAGAAAGAAGTTTCACAGAATGCTTCTGTGTAGTTTATATTTGAATATATTCTTTTTCCCACTACTACGCTCTTAGCGCTCCAAATGTCCAGTTGCATTTTCTACAGAAAGAGTGTTCAGATCTGCTCAATCAAAAGTATGGTTTAACTCTGTTAGCTGAATGCACAGATCAGAAAGAAGTTTCACCGAATGATTCTGTGTAGTTTATATTTGAAGACATTCCTTTTTCCAGTATTACCCTCTTAGCGCTCCGAATCTCCACTTGCATGTTCCACAAAAAGAGTGTTTCATAACTGCTCAATCAAAAATATGTTTTATCTCTGTTAACTGAATTTACAGATCAGAAATAAGTTTCACAGAATGCATCTGTGTAGTTTTTATTTGAAGATATTCTTTTTCCCAATGTAGGCCTCTTAGCGCTTAGCATGTCCAATTGCAGTTTCTACAGAAAGAGTGTTTCAGAACGGCTCAATCAAAAGTAAGATTCAACTCTGTTA
Source organism: Symphalangus syndactylus (assembly GCF_028878055.3). Taxonomy (NCBI): domain Eukaryota; kingdom Metazoa; phylum Chordata; class Mammalia; order Primates; family Hylobatidae; genus Symphalangus; species Symphalangus syndactylus. Next base: position 14,744,186 of record NC_072441.2, read on the forward strand.
GTTGAATGCACAGAACAGAAAGTATTTTCACAGAATGCTACTGTGTAGTTTATATTTGCATATATTCCTTTTTCCACTATTACCCTCTTAGCGCTCCGAATGACCACTTGCATTTTCTACAGAAAGAGTGTTCAGAACTGCGCAATCAAAAGTATGGTTTAACTCTGTTAGCTTAATGAACATATCAGAATTAAGTTTCACACAATGCTTCTGTGTAGTTTTTATTTGAAGATATTATTTTTCCCAATAGAGGCCTCTTAGCGCTCAGAATGTCCAATTGCAGTTTCTACAGAAAGAGTGTTTCAGAAAGGCTCAATCAAAATTAAGGTTCAACTCTGTTAGTTGAATGCACAGAACAGAAAGAAGTTTCATACAATGCTTCTGTGTAGTTTATATTTGAACATATTCTTTTTTCCACTATTACCCACTTAGCGCTACGAATGTCCAGTTGCATTTTCTACAGACAGAGTGTTTCAAAACTGCTCAATCAAAAGTATGGTTTAACTCTGTTAGCTGAATGCTCAGATCAGAAAGAAGTTTCACAGAATGCTTCTGTGTAGTTTATATTTGAATATATTCCTTTTTCCACTACTACTCTCTTAGCGCTCCAAATGTCCAGTTGCATTTTCTACAGAAAGAGTGTTCAGATCTGCTCAATCAAAAGTATGGTTTAACTCTGTTAGCTGAATGCACAGATCAGAAAGAAGTTTCACAGAATGATTCTGTGTAGTTTATATTTGGAGACATTCCTTTTTCCACTATTACCCTCTAAGCGCTCGGAATCTCCACTTGCATTTTCTACAGAAAGAGTGTTTCAGAACGGCTCAATCAAAACTAAGGTTCAACTCTTTTAGTTGAACAAACAGAACAGAAAGAAGTTTCACACAATTCTTCTGTGTAGTTTTTATTTGTAGATATTCTTTTTCCCAATATAGGCCTCCTAGCGCTCAGAATGTCCAATTGCAGTTTCTACAGAAAGAGTGTTTCAGAACGGCTCAATCAAAAGTAAGGTTCAACTCTGTTAGTTGAATGCACAGAACAGAAAGAAGTTTCATACAATGCTTCTGTGTAGTTTATATTTGAACATATTCTTTTTTCCACTATTACCCACTTAGCGCTACGAATGTCCAGTTGCATTTTCTACAGACAGAGTGTTTCAAAACTGCTCAATCAAAAGTATGGTTTAACTCTGTTAGCTGAATGCTCAGATCAGAAAGAAGTTTCACAGAATGCTTCTGTGTAGTTTATATTTGAATATATTCCTTTTTCCACTACTACGCTCTTAGCGCTCCAAATGTCCAGTTGCATTTTCTACAGATAGAGTGTTCAGATCTGCTCAATCAACAGTATGGTTTAACTCTGTTAGCTGAATGCACAGATCAGAAAGAAGTTTCTCCGAATGATTCTGTGTAGTTTATATTTGAAGACATTCCTTTTTCCACTACTACCCCCTTAGCGCTCCGAAACTCCACTTGCATTTTCTACAAAAAGAGTGTTTCATAACTGCTCAATCAAAAATAAGTTTTATCTCTGTTAACTGAATTTACAGATCAGAAATAAGTTTCACAGAATGCATATATGTAGTTTTTATTTGAAAATATTCTTTTTCCCAATGTAGGCCTCTTAGCGCTTAGCATGTCCAATTGCAGTTTCTACAGAAAGAGTGTATCAGATCGGCTCAATCAAAAGTAAGGTTCAACTCTGTTAGTTGAATGCACAGAACAGAAAGAATTTTCACAGAATGCTACTGTGTAGTTTACATTTGAATATATTCCTTTTTCCACTATTACCCTCTTAGCGCTCGGAATGTCCACTTGCATTTTCTACAGAAAGAGTGTTCAGAACTGCGCAATCAAAAGTATGGTTTAACTCTGTTAGCGTAATGAACATATCAGAAATAAGTTTCACACAATGCTTCTGTGTAGTTTTTATTTGAAGATATTATTTTTCCCAATATAGGCCTCTTAGCGCTCAGAATGTCCAATTGCAGTTTCTACAGAAAGAGTGTTTCAGAAAGGCTCAATCAAAAGTAAGGTTCAACTCTGTTAGTTGAATGCACAGAACAGAAAGAAGTTTCATACAATGCTTCTGTGTAGTTTATATTTGAACATATTTTTTTTCCACTATTACCCACTTAGCGCTCCGAATGTCCAGTTGCATTTTCTACAGACAGAGTGTTTCAAAACTGCTCAATCAAAACTAAGGTTCAACTCTTTTAGTTGAACAAACAGAACAGAAAGAAGTTTCACACAATTCTTCTGTGTAGTTTTTATTTGTAGACATTCCTTTTCCCAATATAGGCCTCTTAGCGCTCAGAATGTGCAATTGCAGTTTCTACAGAAAGAGTGTTTCAGAACGGCTCAATCAAATTAAGGTTCAACTCTGTTAGTTGAATGCACAGAACAGAAAGAAGTTTCATACAATGCTTCTGTGTAGTTTATATTTGAACATATTCTTTTTTCCAGTATTACCCACTTAGCGCTACGAATATCCAGTTGCATTTTCTACAGACAGAGTGTTTCAAAACTGCTCAATCAAAAGTATGGTTTAACTCTGTTAGCTGAATGCTCAGATCAGAAAGAAGTTTCACAGAAGGCTTCTGTGTAGTTTATATTTGATTATATTCCTTTTTCCACTACTACTCTCTTAGCGCTCCAAATGTCCAGTTGCATTTTCTACAGAAAGAGTGTTCAGATCTGCTCAATCAAAAGTATGGTTTAAGTCTGTTAGCTGAATGCACAGATCAGAAAGAAGTTTCACAGAATGATTCTGTGTAGTTTATATTTGGAGACATTCCTTTTTCCACTATTACCCTCTTAGCGCTCCGAATCTCCACTTGCATTTTCTACAGAAAGAGTGTTTCAGAACGGCTCAATCAAAACTAAGGTTCAACTCTTTTAGTTGAACAAACAGAACAGAAAGAAGTTTCACACAATTCTTCTGTGTAATTTTTATTTGTAGACGTTCTTTTTCCCAATATAGGCCTCTTAGCGCTCAGAATGTCCAATTGCAGTTTCTACAGAAAGAGTGTTTCAGAACGGCTCAATCAAAAGTAAGGTTCAACTCTGTTAGTTGAATGCACAGAACAGAAAGAAGTTTCATACAATGCTTCTGTGTAGTTTATATTTGAACATATTCTTTTTTCCACTATTACCCACTTAGCGCTACGAATGTCCAGTTGCATTTTCTACAGACAGAGTGTTTCAAAACTGCTCAATCAAAAGTATGGTTTAACTCTGTTAGCTGAATGCTCAGATCAGAAAGAAGTTCCACAGAATGCTTCTGTGTAGTTTATATTTGAATATATTCCTTTTTCCACTACTACGCTCTTAGGGCTCCAAATGTCCAGTTGCATTTTCTACAGAAAGAGTGTTCAGATCTGCTCAATCAAAAGTATGGTTTAACTCTTTTAGCTGAATGCACAGATCAGAAAGAAGTTTCACCGAATGATTCTGTGTAGTTTATATTTGAAGACATTCCTTTTGCCACTATTAACCTCTTAGCGCTCCGAATCTCCACTTGCATTTTCTACAAAAAGAGTGTTTCATAACTGCTCAATCAAAAATATGTTTTATCTCTGTTATCTGAACTTACAGATCAGAAATAAGTTTCACAGAATTCATCTGTGTAGTTTTTATTTGAAGATATTCTTTTTCCCAATGTAGGCCTCTTACCGCTTAGCATGTCCAATTGCAGTTTCTAGAGAAAGAGTGTTTCAGAACGGCTCAATCAAAAGTAAGGTTCAACTCTGTTAGTTGAATGCACAGAACAGAAAGAAGTTTCACAGAAAGCTACTGTGTAGTTTATATTTGCATATATTCCTTTTTCCACTATTACCCTCTTAGCGCTCCGAATGTCCACTTGCATTTTCTACAGAAAGAGTGTTCAGAACTGCGCAATCAAAAGTATGGTTTAACTCTGTTAGCTTAATGAACATATCAGAAATAAGTTTCACACAATGCTTCTGTGTAGTTTTTATTTGAAGATATTTTTTTTCCCAATAGAGGCCTCTTAGCGCTCAGAATGTCCAATTGCAGTTTCTACAGAAAGAGTGTTTCAGAAAGGCTCAATCAAAAGTAAGGTTCAACTCTGTTAGTTGAATGCACAGAACAGAAAGAAGTTTCATACAATGCTTCTGTGTAGTTTATATTTGAACATATTCTTTTTTCCACTATTACCCACTTAGCGCTACGAATGTCCAGTTGCATTTTCTACAGACAGAGTGTTTCAAAACTGCTCAATCAAAAGTATGGTTTAACTCTGTTAGCTGAATGCTCAGATCAGAAAGAAGTTTCACAGAATGCTTCTGTGTAGTTTATATTTGAATATATTCTTTTTCCCACTACTACGCTCTTAGCGCTCCAAATGTCCAGTTGCATTTTCTACAGAAAGAGTGTTCAGATCTGCTCAATCAAAAGTATGGTTTAACTCTGTTAGCTGAATGCACAGATCAGAAAGAAGTTTCACCGAATGATTCTGTGTAGTTTATATTTGAAGACATTCCTTTTTCCACTATTACCCTCTTAGCGCTCCGAATCTCCACTTGCATGTTCTACAAAAAGAGGGTTTCATAACTGCTCAATCAAAAATATGTTTTATCTCTGTTAACTGAATTTACAGATCAGAAATAAGTTTCACAGAATGCATCTGTGTAGTTTTTATTTGAAGATATTCTTTTTCCCAATGTAGGCCTCTTAGCGCTTAGCATGTCCAATTGCAATTTCTACAGAAAGAGTGTTTCAGAACGGCTCAATCAAAAGTAAGATTCAACTCTGTTAGTTGAATGCACAGAACAGAAAGAATTTTCACAGAATGCTACTGTGTAGTTTATATTTGCATATATTCCTTTTTCCACTATTACCCTCTTAGCGCTCCGAATGTCCACTTGCATTTTCTACAGAAAGAGTGTTCAGAACTGCGCAATCAAAAGTATGGTTTAACTCTGTTAGCTTAATGAACATATCAGAATTAAGTTTCACACAATGCTTCTGTGTAGTTTTTATTTGAAGATATTATTTTTCCCAATAGAGGCCTCTTAGCGCTCAGAATGTCCAATTGCAGTTTCTACAGAAAGAGTGTTTCAGAAAGGCTCAATCAAAAGTAAGGTTCAACTCTGTTAGTTGAATGCACAGAACAGAAAGAAATTTCATACAATGCTTCTGTGTAGTTTATATTTGAACATATTCTTTTTTCCACTATTACCCACTTAGCGCTACGAATGTCCAGTTGCATTTTCTACAGACAGAGTGTTTCAAAACTGCTCAATCAAAAGTATGGTTTAACTCTGTTAGCTGAATGCTCAGATCAGAAAGAAGTTTCACAGAATGCTTCTGTGTAGTTTATATTTGAATATATTCCTTTTTCCACTACTACTCTCTTAGCGCTCCAAATGTCCAGTTGCATTTTCTACAGAAAGAGTGTTCAGATCTGTTCAATCAAAAGTATGGTTTAAATCTGTTAGCTGAATGCACAGATCAGAAAGAAGTTTCACAGAATGATTCTGTGTAGTTTATATTTGGAGACATTCCTTTTTCCACTATTACCCTCTTAGCGCTCCGAATCTCCACTTGCATTTTCTACAGAAAGAGTGTTTCAGAACGGCTGAATCAAAACTAAGGTTCAACTCTTTTAGTTGAACAAACAGAACAGAAAGAAGTTTCACACAATTCTTCTGTGTAGTTTTTATTTGTAGACATTCCTTTTCCCAATATAGGCCTCTTAGCGCTCAGAATGTGCAATTGCAGTTTCTACAGAAAGAGTGTTTCAGAACGGCTCAATCAAATTAAGGTTCAACTCTGTTAGTTGAATGCACAGAACAGAAAGAAGTTTCATACAATGCTTCTGTGTAGTTTATATTTGAACATATTCTTTTTTCCAGTATTACCCACTTAGCGCTACGAATATCCAGTTGCATTTTCTACAGACAGAGTGTTTCAAAACTGCTCAATCAAAAGTATGGTTTAACTCTGTTAGCTGAATGCTCAGATCAGAAAGAAGTTTCACAGAATGCTTCTGTGTAGTTTATATTTGATTATATTCCTTTTTCCACTACTACTCTCTTAGCGCTCCAAATGTCCAGTTGCATTTTCTACAGAAAGAGTGTTCAGATCAGCTCAATCAAAAGTATGGTTTAAGTCTGTTAGCTGAATGCACAGATCAGAAAGAAGTTTCACAGAATGATTCTGTGTAGTTTATATTTGGAGACATTCCTTTTTCCACTATTACCCTCTTAGCGCTCCGAATCTCCACTTGCATTTTCTACAGAAAGAGTGTTTCAGAACGGCTCAATCAAAACTAAGGTTCAACTCTTTTAGTAGAACAAACAGAACAGAAAGAAGTTTCACACAATTCTTCTGTGTAATTTTTATTTGTAGACATTCTTTTTCCCAATATAGGCCTCTTAGCGCTCAGAATGTCCAATTGCAGTTTCTACAGAAAGAGTGTTTCAGAACGGCTCAATCAAAAGTAAGGTTCAACTCTGTTAGTTGAATGCACAGAACAGAAAGAAGTTTCATACAATGCTTCTGTGTAGTTTATATTTGAACATATTCTTTTTTCCACTATTACCCACTTAGCGCTACGAATGTCCAGTTGCATTTTCTACAGACAGAGTGTTTCAAAACTGCTCAATCAAAAGTATGGTTTAACTCTGTTAGCTGAATGCTCAGATCAGAAAGAAGTTCCACAGAATGCTTCTGTGTAGTTTATATTTGAATATATTCCTTTTTCCACTACTACGCTCTTAGGGCTCCAAATGTCCAGTTGCATTTTCTACAGAAAGAGTGTTCAGATCTGCTCAATCAAAAGTATGGTTTAACTCTGTTAGCTGAATGCACAGATCAGAAAGAATTTTCACCGAATGATTCTGTGTAGTTTATATTTGAAGACATTCCTTTTTCCACTATTACACTCTTAGCGCTCCGAATCTCCACTTGCATTTTCTACAAAAAGAGTTTTTCATAACTGCTCAATCAAAAATATGTTTTATCTCTGTTAACTGAATTTACAGATCAGAAATAAGTTTCACAGAATGCATCTGTGTAGTTTTTATTTGAAGATATTCTTTTTCCCAATGTAGGCCTCTTAGCGCAAAGCATGTCCAATTGCAGTTTCTACAGAAAGAGTGTTTCAGAACGGCTCAATCAAAAGTAAGGTTCAACTCTGTTAGTTGAATGCACAGAACAGAAAGAATTTTCACAGAATGCTACTGTGTAGTTTATATTTGAATATATTCCTTTTTCCACTATTACCCTCTTAGCGCTCCGAATGTCCACTTGCATTTTCTACAGAAAGAGTGTTCAGAACTGCGCAATCAAAAGTATGGTTTAACTCTGTTAGCTTAATGAACATATCAGAAATAAGTTTCACACAATGCTTCTGTGTAGTTTTTATTTGAAGATATTATTTTTCCCAATAGAGGCCTCTTAGCGCTCAGAATGTCCAATTGCAGTTTCTACAGAAAGAGTGTTTCAGAAAGGCTCAATCAAAAGTAAGGTTCAACTCTGTTAGTTGAATGCACAGAACAGAAAGAAGTTTCATACAATGCTTCTGTGTAGTTTATATTTGAACATATTCTTTTTTCCACTATTACCCACTTAGCGCTACGAATGTCCAGTTGCATTTTCTACAGACAGAGTGTTTCAAAACTGCTCAATCAAAAGTATGGTTTAACTCTGTTAGCTGAATGCTCAGATCAGAAAGAAGTTTCACAGAATGCTTCTGTGTAGTTTATATTTGAATATATTCTTTTTCCCACTACTACGCTCTTAGCGCTCCAAATGTCCAGTTGCATTTTCTACAGAAAGAGTGTTCAGATCTGCTCAATCAAAAGTATGGTTTAACTCTGTTAGCTGAATGCACAGATCAGAAAGAAGTTTCACCGAATGATTCTGTGTAGTTTATATTTGAAGACATTCCTTTTTCCAGTATTACCCTCTTAGCGCTCCGAATCTCCACTTGCATGTTCCACAAAAAGAGTGTTTCATAACTGCTCAATCAAAAATATGTTTTATCTCTGTTAACTGAATTTACAGATCAGAAATAAGTTTCACAGAATGCATCTGTGTAGTTTTTATTTGAAGATATTCTTTTTCCCAATGTAGGCCTCTTAGCGCTTAGCATGTCCAATTGCAGTTTCTACAGAAAGAGTGTTTCAGAACGGCTCAATCAAAAGTAAGATTCAACTCTGTTAGTTGAATGCACAGAACAGAAAGTATTTTCACAGAATGCTACTGTGTAGTTTATATTTGCATATATTCCTTTTTCCACTATTACCCTCTTAGCGCTCCGAATGACCACTTGCATTTTCTACAGAAAGAGTGTTCAGAACTGCGCAATCAAAAGTATGGTTTAACTCTGTTAGCTTAATGAACATATCAGAATTAAGTTTCACACAATGCTTCTGTGTAGTTTTTATTTGAAGATATTATTTTTCCCAATAGAGGCCTCTTAGCGCTCAGAATGTCCAATTGCAGTTTCTACAGAAAGAGTGTTTCAGAAAGGCTCAATCAAAATTAAGGTTCAACTCTGTTAGTTGAATGCACAGAACAGAAAGAAGTTTCATACAATGCTTCTGTGTAGTTTATATTTGAACATATTCTTTTTTCCACTATTACCCACTTAGCGCTACGAATGTCCAGTTGCATTTTCTACAGACAGAGTGTTTCAAAACTGCTCAATCAAAAGTATGGTTTAACTCTGTTAGCTGAATGCTCAGATCAGAAAGAAGTTTCACAGAATGCTTCTGTGTAGTTTATATTTGAATATATTCCTTTTTCCACTACTACTCTCTTAGCGCTCCAAATGTCCAGTTGCATTTTCTACAGAAAGAGTGTTCAGATCTGCTCAATCAAAAGTATGGTTTAACTCTGTTAGCTGAATGCACAGATCAGAAAGAAGTTTCACAGAATGATTCTGTGTAGTTTATATTTGGAGACATTCCTTTTTCCACTATTACCCTCTAAGCGCTCGGAATCTCCACTTGCATTTTCTACAGAAAGAGTGTTTCAGAACGGCTCAATCAAAACTAAGGTTCAACTCTTTTAGTTGAACAAACAGAACAGAAAGAAGTTTCACACAATTCTTCTGTGTAGTTTTTATTTGTAGATATTCTTTTTCCCAATATAGGCCTCCTAGCGCTCAGAATGTCCAATTGCAGTTTCTACAGAAAGAGTGTTTCAGAACGGCTCAATCAAAAGTAAGGTTCATCTCTGTTAGTTGAATGCACAGAACAGAAAGAAGTTTCATACAATGCTTCTGTGTAGTTTATATTTGAACATATTCTTTTTTCCACTATTACCCACTTAGCGCTACGAATGTCCAGTTGCATTTTCTACAGACAGAGTGTTTCAAAACTGCTCAATCAAAAGTATGGTTTAACTCTGTTAGCTGAATGCTCAGATCAGAAAGAAGTTTCACAGAATGCTTCTGTGTAGTTTATATTTGAATATATTCCTTTTTCCACTACTACGCTCTTAGCGCTCCAAATGTCCAGTTGCATTTTCTACAGATAGAGTGTTCAGATCTGCTCAATCAACAGTATGGTTTAACTCTGTTAGCTGAATGCACAGATCAGAAAGAAGTTTCTCCGAATGATTCTGTGTAGTTTATATTTGAAGACATTCCTTTTTCCACTACTACCCCCTTAGCGCTCCGAATCTCCACTTGCATTTTCTACAAAAAGAGTGTTTCATAACTGCTCAATCAAAAATAAGTTTTATCTCTGTTAACTGAATTTACAGATCAGAAATAAGTTTCACAGAATGCATATATGTAGTTTTTATTTGAAAATATTCTTTTTCCCAATGTAGGCCTCTTAGCGCTTAGCATGTCCAATTGCAGTTTCTACAGAAAGAGTGTATCAGATCGGCTCAATCAAAAGTAAGGTTCAACTCTGTTAGTTGAATGCACAGAACAGAAAGAATTTTCACAGAATGCTACTGTGTAGTTTACATTTGAATATATTCCTTTTTCCACTATTACCCTCTTAGCGCTCGGAATGTCCACTTGCATTTTCTACAGAAAGAGTGTTCAGAACTGCGCAATCAAAAGTATGGTTTAACTCTGTTAGCGTAATGAACATATCAGAAATAAGTTTCACACAATGCTTCTGTGTAGTTTTTATTTGAAGATATTATTTTTCCCAATATAGGCCTCTTAGCGCTTAGAATGTCCAATTGCAGTTTCTACAGAAAGAGTGTTTCAGAAAGGCTCAATCAAAAGTAAGGTTCAACTCTGTTAGTTGAATGCACAGAACAGAAAGAAGTTTCATACAATGCTTCTGTGTAGTTTATATTTGAACATATTCTTTTTTCCACTATTACCCACTTAGCGCTCCGAATGTCCAGTTGCATTTTCTACAGACAGAGTGTTTCAAAACTGCTCAATCAAAACTAAGGTTCAACACTTTTAGTTGAACAAACAGAACAGAAAGAAGTTTCACACAATTCTTCTGTGTAGTTTTTATTTGTAGACATTCCTTTTCCCAATATAGGCCTCTTAGCGCTCAGAATGTGCAATTGCAGTTTCTACAGAAAGAGTGTTTCAGAACGGCTCAATCAAATTAAGGTTCAACTCTGTTAGTTGAATGCACAGAACAGAAAGAAGTTTCATACAATGCTTCTGTGTAGTTTATATTTGAACATATTCTTTTTTCCAGTATTACCCACTTAGCGCTACGAATATCCAGTTGCATTTTCTACAGACAGAGTGTTTCAAAACTGCTCAATCAAAAGTATGGTTTAACTCTGTTAGCTGAATGCTCAGATCAGAAAGAAGTTTCACAGAAGGCTTCTGTGTAGTTTATATTTGATTATATTCTTTTTCCACTACTACTCTCTTAGCGCTCCAAATGTCCAGTTGCATTTTCTACAGAAAGAGTGTTCAGATCTGCTCAATCAAAAGTATGGTTTAAGTCTGTTAGCTGAATGCACAGATCAGAAAGAAGTTTCACAGAATGATTCTGTGTAGTTTATATTTGGAGACATTCCTTTTTCCACTATTACCCTCTTAGCGCTCCGAATCTCCACTTGCATTTTCTACAGAAAGAGTGTTTCAGAACGGCTCAATCAAAACTAAGGTTCAACTCTTTTAGTTGAACAAACAGAACAGAAAGAAGTTTCACACAATTCTTCTGTGTAATTTTTATTTGTAGACATTCTTTTTCCAAATATAGGTCTCTTAGCGCTCAGAATGTCCAATTGCAGTTTCTACAGAAAGAGTGTTTCAGAACGGCTCAATCAAAAGTAAGGTTCAACTCTGTTAGTTGAATGCACAGAACAGAAAGAAGTTTCATACAATGCTTCTGTGTAGTTTATATTTGAACATATTCTTTTTTCCACTATTACCCACTTAGCGCTACGAATGTCCAGTTGCATTTTCTACAGACAGAGTGTTTCAAAACTGCTCAATCAAAAGTATGGTTTAACTCTGTTAGCTGAATGCTCAGATCAGAGAGAAGTTCCACAGAATGCTTCTGTGTAGTTTATATTTGAATATATTACTTTTTCCACTACTACGCTCTTAGGGCTCCAAATGTCCAGTTGCATTTTCTACAGAAAGAGTGTTCAGATCTGCTCAATCAAAAGTATGGTTTAACTCTGTTAGCTGAATGCACAGATCAGAAAGAAGTTTCACCGAATGATTCTGTGTAGTTTATATTTGAAGACATTCCTTTTTCCACTATTACACACTTAGCGCTCCGAATCTCCACTTGCATTTTCTACAAAAAGAGTTTTTCATAACTGCTCAATCAAAAATATGTTTTATCTCTGTTAACTGAATTTACAGATCAGAAATAAGTTTCACAGAATGCATCTGTGTAGTTTTTATTTGAAGATATTCTTTTTCCCAATGTAGTCCTCTTAGCGCATAGCATGTCCAATTGCAGTTTCTACAGAAAGAGTGTTTCAGAACGGCTCAATCAAAAGTAAGGTTCAACTCTGTTAGTTGAATGCACAGAACAGAAAGAATTTTCACAGAATGCTACTGTGTAGTTTATATTTGAATATATTCCTTTTTCCACTATTACCCTCTTAGCGCTCCGAATGTCCACTTGCATTTTCTACAGAAAGAGTGTTCAGAACTGCGCAATCAAAAGTATGGTTTAACTCTGTTAGCTTAATGAACATATCAGAAATAAGTTTCACACAATGCTTCTGTGTAGTTTTTATTTGAAGATATTATTTTTCCCAATAGAGGCCTCTTAGCACTCAGAATGTCCAATTGCAGTTTCTACAGAAAGAGTGTTTCAGAAAGGCTCAATCAAAAGTAAGGTTCAACTCTGTTAGTTGAATGCACAGAACAGAAAGAAGTTTCATACAATGCTTCTGTGTAGTTTATATTTGAACATATTCTTTTTTCCACTATTACCCACTTAGCGCTACGAATGTCCAGTTGCATTTTCTACAGACAGAGTGTTTCAAAACTGCTCAATCAAAAGTATGGTTTAAATCTGTTAGCTGAATGCTCAGATCAGAAAGAAGTCTCACAGAATGCTTCCGTGTAGTTTATATTTGAATATATTCCTTTTTCCACTACTACGCTCTTAGCGCTCCAAATGTCCAGTTGCATTTTCTACAGAAAGAGTGTTCAGATCTGCTCAATCAAAAGTATGGTTTAACTCTGTTAGCTGAATGCACAGATCAGAAAGAAGTTTCCCTGAATGATTCTGTGTAGTTTATATTTGAAGACATTCCTTTTTCCACTATTACCCTCTTAGCGCTCCGAATCTCCACTTGCATGTTCTACAAAAAGAGTGTTTCATAACTGCTCAATCAAAAATATGTTTTATCTCTGTTAACTGAATTTACAGATCAGAAATAAGTTTCACAGAATGCATCTGTGTAGTTTTTATTTGAAGATATTCTTTTTCCCAATGTAGGCCTCTTAGCGCTTAGCATGTCCAATTGCAGTTTCTACAGAAAGAGTGTTTCAGAACGGCTCAATCAAAAGTAAGATTCAACTCTGTTAGTTGAATGCACAGAACAGAAAGAATTTTCACAGAATGCTACTGTGTAGTTTATATTTGCATATATTCCTTTTTCCACTATTACCCTCTTAGCGCTCCGAATCTCCACTTGCATTTTCTACAGAAAGAGTGTTCAGAACTGCGCAATCAAAAGTATGGTTTAACTCTGTTAGCTTAATGAACATATCAGAATTAAGTTTCACACAATGCTTCTGTGTAGTTTTTATTTGAAGATATTATTTTTCCCAATATAGGCCTCTTAGCGCTCAGAATGTCCAATTGCAGTTTCTACAGAAAGAGTGTTTCAGAAAGGCTCAATCAAAAGTAAGGTTCAACTCTGTTAGTTGAATGCACAGAACAGAAAGAAATTTCATACAATGCTTCTGTGTAGTTTATATTTGAACATATTCTTTTTTCCACCATTACCCAATTAGCGCTACGAATGTCCAGTTGCATTTTCTACAGACAGAGTGTTTCAAAACTGCTCAATCAAAAGTATGGTTTAAATCTGTTAGCTGAATGCTCAGATCAGAAAGAAGTTTCACAGAATGCTTCTGTGTAGTTTATATTTGAATATATTCCTTTTTCCACTACTACTCTCTTAGCGCTCCAAATGTCCAGTTGCATTTTCTACAGAAAGAGTGTTCAGATCTGTTCAATCAAAAGTATGGTTTAACTCTGTTAGCTGAATGCACAGATCAGAAAGAAGTTTCACAGAATGATTCTGTGTAGTTTATATTTGGAGACATTCCTTTTTCCACTATTACCCTCTTAGCGCTCCGAATCTCCACTTGCATTTTCTACAGAAAGAGTGTTTCAGAACGGCTCAATCAAAACTAAGGTTCAACTCTTTTAGTTGAACAAACAGAACAGAAAGTAGTTTCACACAATTCTTCTGTGTAGTTTTTATTTGTAGACATTCCTTTTCCCAATATAGGCCTCTTAGCGCTCAGAATGTCCAATTGCAGTTTCTACAGAAAGAGTGTTTCCGAACGGCTCAATCAAAAGTAAGGTTCAACTCTGTTAGTTGAATGCACAGAGCAGAAAGTAGTTTCATACAATGCTTCTGTGTAGTTTATATTTGAACATATTCTTTTTTCCACTATTACCCACTTAGCGCTACGAATGTCCAGTTGCATTTTCTACAGACAGAGTGTTTCAAAACTTCTCAATCAAAAGTATGGTTTAACTCTGTTAGCTGAATGCTCAGATCAGAAAGAAGTTTCACAGAATGCTTCTGTGTAGTTTATATTTGAATATATTCCTTTTTCCACTACTACGCTCTTAGGGCTCCAAATGTCCAGTTGCATTTTCTACAGAAAGAGTGTTCAGATCTGCTCAATCAAAAGTATGGTTTAACTCTGTTAGCTGAATGCACAGATCAGAAAGAAGTTTCACCGAATGATTCTGTGTAGTTTATATTTGAAGACATTCCTTTTTCCACTATTACATTCTTAGCGCTCCGAATCTCCACTTGCATTTTCTACAAAAAGAGTTTTTCATAACTGCTCAATCAAAAATATGTTTTATCTCTGTTAACTGAATTTACAGATCAGAAATAAGTTTCACAGAATGCATCTGTGTAGTTTTTATTTGAAGATATTCTTTTTCCCAATGTAGGCCTCTTAGCGCATAGCATGTCCAATTGCAGTTTCTACAGAAAGAGTGTTTCAGAACCGCTCAATCAAAAGTAAGGTTCAACTCTGTTAGTTGAATGCACAGAACAGAAAGAATTTTCACAGAATGCTACTGTGTAGTTTATATTTGAATATATTCCTTTTTCCACTATTACCCTCTTAGCGCTCCGAATGTCCACTTGCATTTTCTACAGAAAGAGTGTTCAGAACTGCGCAATCAAAAGTATGGTTTAACTCTGTTAGCTTAATGAACATATCAGAAATAAGTTTCACACAATGCTTCTGTGTAGTTTTTATTTGAAGATATTATTTTTCCCAATAGAGGCCTCTTAGCACTCAGAATGTCCAATTGCAGTTTCTACAGAAAGAGTGTTTCAGAAAGGCTCAATCAAAAGTAAGGTTCAACTCTGTTAGTTGAATGCACAGAACAGAAAGAAGTTTCATACAATGCTTCTGTGTAGTTTATATTTGAACATATTCTTTTTTCCACTATTACCCACTTAGCGCTACGAATGTCCAGTTGCATTTTCTACAGACAGAGTGTTTCAAAACTGCTCAATCAAAAGTATGGTTTAACTCTGTTAGCTGAATGCTCAGATCAGAAAGAAGTTTCACAGAATGCTTCTGTGTAGTTTATATTTGAATATATTCTTTTTCCCACTACTACGCTCTTAGCGCTCCAAATGTCCAGTTGCATTTTCTACAGAAAGAGTGTTCAGATCTGCTCAATCAAAAGTATGGTTTAACTCTGTTAGCTGAATGCACAGATCAGAAAGAAGTTTCACCGAATGATTCTGTGTAGTTTATATTTGAAGACATTCCTTTTTCCACTATTACCCTCTTAGCGCTCCGAATCTCCTCTTGCATGTTCTACAAAAAGAGTGTTTCATAACTGCTCAATCAAAAATATGTTTTATCTCTGTTAACTGAATTTACAGATCAGAAATAAGTTTCACAGAATGCATCTGTGTAGTTTTTATTTGAAGATATTCTTTTTCCCAATGTAGGCCTCTTAGCGCTTAGCATGTCCAATTGCAGTTTCTACAGAAAGAGTGTTTCAGAACGGCTCAATCAAAAGTAAGATTAAACTCTGTTAGTTGAATGCACAGAACAGAAAGAATTTTCACAGAATGCTACTGTGTAGTTTATATTTGCATATATTCCTTTTTCCACTATTACCCTCTTAGCGCTCCGAATCTCCACTTGCATTTTCTACAGAAAGAGTGTTCAGAACTGCGCAATCAAAAGTATGGTTTAACTCTGTTAGCTTAATGAACATATCAGAATTAAGTTTCACACAATGCTTCTGTGTAGTTTTTATTTGAAGATATTATTTTTCCCAATATAGGCCTCTTAGCGCTCAGAATGTCCAATTGCAGTTTCTACAGAAAGAGTGTTTCAGAAAGGCTCAATCAAAAATAAGGTTCAACTCTGTTAGTTGAATGCACAGAACAGAAAGAAATTTCATACAATGCTTCTGTGTAGTTTATATTTGAACATATTCTTTTTTCCACTATTACCCACTTAGCGCTACGAATGTCCAGTTGCATTTTCTACAGACAGAGTGTTTCAAAACTGCTCAATCAAAAGTATGGTTTAAATCTGTTAGCTGAATGCTCAGATCAGAAAGAAGTTTCACAGAATGCTTCTGTGTAGTTTATATTTGAATATATTCCTTTTTCCACTACTACTCTCTTAGCGCTCCAAATGTCCAGTTGCATTTTCTACAGAAAGAGTGTTCAGATCTCCTCAATCAAAAGTATGGTTTAACTCTATTAGCTGAATGCACAGATCAGAAAGAAGTTTCACAGAATGATTCTGTGTAGTTTATATTTGGAGACATTCCTTTTTCCACTATTACCCTCTTAGCGCTCCGAATCTCCACTTGCATTTTCTACAGAAAGAGTGTTTCAGAACGGCTCAATCAAAACTAAGGTTCAACTTTTTAGTTGAACAAACAGAACAGAAAGTAGTTTCACACAATTCTTCTGTGTAGTTTTTATTTGTAGACATTCCTTTTCCCAATATAGGCCTCTTAGCGCTCAGAATGTCCAATTGCAGTTTCTACAGAAAGAGTGTTTCCGAACTGCTCAATCAAAAGTAAGGTTCAACTCTGTTAGTTGAATGCACAGAGCAGAAAGTAGTTTCATACAATGCTTCTGTGTAGTTTATATTTGAACATATTCTTTTTTCCACTATTACCCACTTAGCGCTACGAATGTCCAGTTGCATTTTCTACAGACAGAGTGTTTCAAAACTTCTCAATCAAAAGTATGGTTTAACTCTGTTAGCTGAATGCTCAGATCAGAAAGAAGTTTCACAGAATGCTTCTGTGTAGTTTATATTTGAATATATTCCTTTTCCCACTATTACGCTCTTAGCGCTCCAAATGTCCAGTTGCATTTTCTACAGAAAGAGTGTTCAGATCTGCTCAATCAAAAGTATGGTTTAACTCTGTTAGCTGAATGCACAGATCAGAAATAAGTTTCACCGAATGATTCTGTGTAGTTTATATTTGAAGACATTCCTTTTTCCACTATTACCCTCTTAGCGCTCCGAATCTCAAATTGCATGTTCTACAAAAAGAGTGTTTCATAACTGCTCAATCAAAAATATGTTTTATCTCTGTTAACTGAATTTACAGATCAGAAATAAGTTTCACAGAATGCATCTGTGTAGTTTTTATTTGAAGATATTCTTTTTCCCAATGTAGGCCTCTTAGCGCTTAGCATGTCCAATTGCAGTTTCTACAGAAAGAGTGTTTCAGAACGGCTAAATCAAAAGTAAGGTTCAACTCTGTTAGTTGAATGCACAGAACAGAAAGAATTTTCACAGAATGCTACTGTGTAGTTTATATTCGCATATATTCCTTTTTCCACTATTACCCTCTTAGCGCTCCGAATGTCCACTTGCATTTTCTACAGAAAGAGTGTTCAGAACTGCGCAATCAAAAGTATGGTTTAACTCTGTTAGCTTAATGAACATATCAGAATTAAGTTTCACACAATGCTTCTGTGTAGTTTTTATTTGAAGATATTATTTTTCCCAATATAGGCCTCTTAGCGCTCAGAATGTCCAATTGCAGTTTCTACAGAAAGAGTGTTTCAGAAAGGCTCAATCAAAAGTAAGGTTCAACTCTGATAGTTGAATGCACAGAACAGAAAGAAGTTTCATACAATGCTTCTGTGTAGTTTATATTTGAACATATTCTTTTTTCCACTATTACCCACTTAGCGCTACGAATGTCCAGTTGCATTTTCTACAGACAGAGTGTTTCAAAACTGCTCAATCAAAAGTATGGTTTAACTCTGTTAGCTGAATGCTCAGATCAGAAAGAAGTTTCACAGAATGCTTCTGTGTAGTTTATATTTGAATATATTCCTTTTTCCACTACTACTCTCTTAGCGCTCCAAATGTCCAGTTGCATTTTCTACAGAAAGAGTGTTCAGATCTGTTCAATCAAAAGTATGGTTTAACTCTGTTAGCTGAATGCACAGATCAGAAAGAAGTTGCACAGAATGATTCTGTGTAGTTTATATTTGGAGACATTCCTTTTTCCACTATTACCCTCTTAGCGCTCCGAATCTCCACTTGCATTTTCTACAGAAAGAGTGTTCAGAACTGCGCAATCAAAAGTATGGTTTAACTCTGTTAGCTTAATGAACATATCAGAATTAAGTTTCACACAATGCTTCTGTGTAGTTTTTATTTGAAGATATTATTTTTCCCAATATAGGCCTCTTAGCGCTCAGAATGTCCAATTGCAGTTTCTACAGAAAGAGTGTTTCAGAAAGGCTCAATCAAAAATAAGGTTCAACTCTGTTAGTTGAATGCACAGAACAGAAAGAAATTTCATACAATGCTTCTGTGTAGTTTATATTTGAACATATTCTTTTTTCCACTATTACCCACTTAGCGCTACGAATGTCCAGTTGCATTTTCTACAGACAGAGTGTTTCAAAACTGCTCAATCAAAAGTATGGTTTAAATCTGTTAGCTGAATGCTCAGATCAGAAAGAAGTTTCACAGAATGCTTCTGTGTAGTTTATATTTGAATATATTCCTTTTTCCACTACTACTCTCTTAGCGCTCCAAATGTCCAGTTGCATTTTCTACAGAAAGAGTGTTCAGATCTCCTCAATCAAAAGTATGGTTTAACTCTATTAGCTGAATGCACAGATCAGAAAGAAGTTTCACAGAATGATTCTGTGTAGTTTATATTTGGAGACATTCCTTTTTCCACTATTACCCTCTTAGCGCTCCGAATCTCCACTTGCATTTTCTACAGAAAGAGTGTTTCAGAACGGCTCAATCAAAACTAAGGTTCAACTTTTTAGTTGAACAAACAGAACAGAAAGTAGTTTCACACAATTCTTCTGTGTAGTTTTTATTTGTAGACATTCCTTTTCCCAATATAGGCCTCTTAGCGCTCAGAATGTCCAATTGCAGTTTCTACAGAAAGAGTGTTTCCGAACTGCTCAATCAAAAGTAAGGTTCAACTCTGTTAGTTGAATGCACAGAGCAGAAAGTAGTTTCATACAATGCTTCTGTGTAGTTTATATTTGAACATATTCTTTTTTCCACTATTACCCACTTAGCGCTACGAATGTCCAGTTGCATTTTCTACAGACAGAGTGTTTCAAAACTTCTCAATCAAAAGTATGGTTTAACTCTGTTAGCTGAATGCTCAGATCAGAAAGAAGTTTCACAGAATGCTTCTGTGTAGTTTATATTTGAATATATTCCTTTTCCCACTATTACGCTCTTAGCGCTCCAAATGTCCAGTTGCATTTTCTACAGAAAGAGTGTTCAGATCTGCTCAATCAAAAGTATGGTTTAACTCTGTTAGCTGAATGCACAGATCAGAAATAAGTTTCACCGAATGATTCTGTGTAGTTTATATTTGAAGACATTCCTTTTTCCACTATTACCCTCTTAGCGCTCCGAATCTCAAATTGCATGTTCTACAAAAAGAGTGTTTCATAACTGCTCAATCAAAAATATGTTTTATCTCTGTTAACTGAATTTACAGATCAGAAATAAGTTTCACAGAATGCATCTGTGTAGTTTTTATTTGAAGATATTCTTTTTCCCAATGTAGGCCTCTTAGCGCTTAGCATGTCCAATTGCAGTTTCTACAGAAAGAGTGTTTCAGAACGGCTAAATCAAAAGTAAGGTTCAACTCTGTTAGTTGAATGCACAGAACAGAAAGAATTTTCACAGAATGCTACTGTGTAGTTTATATTCGCATATATTCCTTTTTCCACTATTACCCTCTTAGCGCTCCGAATGTCCACTTGCATTTTCTACAGAAAGAGTGTTCAGAACTGCGCAATCAAAAGTATGGTTTAACTCTGTTAGCTTAATGAACATATCAGAATTAAGTTTCACACAATGCTTCTGTGTAGTTTTTATTTGAAGATATTATTTTTCCCAATATAGGCCTCTTAGCGCTCAGAATGTCCAATTGCAGTTTCTACAGAAAGAGTGTTTCAGAAAGGCTCAATCAAAAGTAAGGTTCAACTCTGATAGTTGAATGCACAGAACAGAAAGAAGTTTCATACAATGCTTCTGTGTAGTTTATATTTGAACATATTCTTTTTTCCACTATTACCCACTTAGCGCTACGAATGTCCAGTTGCATTTTCTACAGACAGAGTGTTTCAAAACTGCTCAATCAAAAGTATGGTTTAACTCTGTTAGCTGAATGCTCAGATCAGAAAGAAGTTTCACAGAATGCTTCTGTGTAGTTTATATTTGAATATATTCCTTTTTCCACTACTACTCTCTTAGCGCTCCAAATGTCCAGTTGCATTTTCTACAGAAAGAGTGTTCAGATCTGTTCAATCAAAAGTATGGTTTAACTCTGTTAGCTGAATGCACAGATCAGAAAGAAGTTGCACAGAATGATTCTGTGTAGTTTATATTTGGAGACATTCCTTTTTCCACTATTACCCTCTTAGCGCTCCGAATCTCCACTTGCATTTTCTACAGAAAGAGTGTTTCAGAACGGCTCAATCAAAACTAAGGTTCAACTCTTTTAGTTGAACAAACAGAACAGAAAGAAGTTTCACACAAATCTTCTGTGTAGTTTTTATTTGTAGATATTCCTTTTCCCAATATAGGCCTCTTAGCGCTCAGAATGTCCAATTGCAGTTTCTACAGAAAGAGTGTTTCAGAACGGCTCAATCAAAAGTAAGGTTCAACTCTGTTAGTTGAATGCACAGAACAGAAAGAAGTTTCATACAATGCTTCAATGTAGTTTATATTTGAACATATTTTTTTTCCACTATTACGCACTTAGCGCTACGAATGTCCAGTTGCATTTTCTACAGACAGAGTGTTTCAAAACTGCTCAATCAAAAGTATGGTTTAACTCTGTTAGCTGAATGCTCAGATCAGAAAGATGTTTCACAGAATGCTTCTGTGTAGTTTATATTTGAATATATTACTTTTTCCACTACTACGCTCTTAGCGCTCCAAATGTCCAGTTACATTTTCTACAGAAAGAGTGTTCAGATCTGCTCAATCAAAAGTATGGTTTAACTCTGTTAGCTGAATGCACAGATCAGAAAGAAGTTTCACCGAATGATTCTGTGTAGTTTATATTTGAAGACATTCCTTTTGCCACTATTAACCTCTTAGCGCTCCGAATCTCCACTTGCATTTTCTACAAAAAGAGTGTTTCATAACTGCTCAATCAAAAATATGTTTTATCTCTGTTATCTGAACTTACAGATCAGAAATAAGTTTCACAGAATTCATCTGTGTAGTTTTTATTTGAAGATATTCTTTTTCCCAATGTAGGCCTCTTACCGCTTAGCATGTCCAATTGCAGTTTCTAGAGAAAGAGTGTTTCAGAACGGCTCAATCAAAAGTAAGGTTCAACTCTGTTAGTTGAATGCACAGAACAGAAAGAAGTTTCACAGAAAGCTACTGTGTAGTTTATATTTGCATATATTCCTTTTTCCACTATTACCCTCTTAGCGCTCTGAATGTCCACTTGCATTTTCTACAGAAAGAGTGTTCAGAACTGCGCAATCAAAAGTATGGTTTAACTCTGTTAGCTTAATGAACATATCAGAAATAAGTTTCACACAATGCTTCTGTGTAGTTTTTATTTGAAGATATTATTTTTCCCAATAGAGGCCTCTTAGCGCTCAGAATGTCCAATTGCAGTTTCTACAGAAAGAGTGTTTCAGAAAGGCTCAATCAAATGTAAGGTTCAACTCTGTTAGTTGAATGCACAGAACAGAAAGAAGTTTCATACAATGCTTCTGTGTAGTTTATATTTGAACATATTCTTTTTTCCACTATTACCCACTTAGCGCTACGAATGTCCAGTTGCATTTTCTACAGACAGAGTGTTTCAAAACTGCTCAATCAAAAGTATGGTTTAACTCTGTTAGCTGAATGCTCAGATCAGAAAGAAGTTTCACAGAATGCTTCTGTGTAGTTTATATTTGAATATATTTTTTTCCCACTACTACGCTCTTAGCGCTCCAAATGTCCAGTTGCATTTTCTACAGAAAGAGTGTTCAGATCTGCTCAATCAAAAGTATGGTTTAACTCTGTTAGCTGAATGCACAGATCAGAAAGAAGTTTCACCGAATGATTCTGTGTAGTTTATATTTGAAGACATTCCTTTTTCCACTATTACCCTCTTAGCGCTCCGAATCTCCACTTGCATGTTCTACAAAAAGAGTGTTTCATAACTGCTCAATCAAAAATATGTTTTATCTCTGTTAACTGAATTTACAGATCAGAAATAAGTTTCACAGAATGCATCTGTGTAGTTTTTATTTGAAGATATTCTTTTTCCCAATGTAGGCCTCTTAGCGCTTAGCATGTCCAATTGCAGTTTCTACAGAAAGAGTGTTTCAGAACGGCTCAATCAAAAGTAAGATTCAACTCTGTTAGTTGAATGCACAGAACAGAAAGAATTTTCACAGAATGCTACTGTGTAGTTTATATTTGCATATATTCCTTTTTCCACTATTACCCTCTTAGCGCTCCGAATGTCCACTTGCATTTTCTACAGAAAGAGTGTTCAGAACTGCGCAATCAAAAGTATGGTTTAACTCTGTTAGCTTAATGAACATATCAGAATTAAGTTTCACACAATGCTTCTGTGTAGTTTTTATTTGAAGATATTATTTTTCCCAATATAGGCCTCTTAGCGCTCAGAATGTCCAATTGCAGTTTCTACAGAAAGAGTGTTTCAGAAAGGCTCAATCAAAAGTAAGGTTCAACTCTGTTAGTTGAATGCACAGAACAGAAAGAAGTTTCATACAATGCTTCTGTGTAGTTTATATTTGAACATATTCTTTTTTCCACTATTACCCACTTAGCGCTACGAATGTCCAGTTGCATTTTCTACAGACAGAGTGTTTCAAAACTGCTCAATCAAAAGTATGGTTTAACTCTGTTAGCTGAATGCTCAGATCAGAAAGAAGTTTCACAGAATGCTTCTGTGTAGTTTATATTTGAATATATTCCTTTTTCCACTACTACTCTCTTAGCGCTCCAAATGTCCAGTTGCATTTTCTACAGAAAGAGTGTTCAGATCTGTTCAATCAAAAGTATGGTTTAACTCTGTTAGCTGAATGCACAGATCAGAAAGAAGTTGCACAGAATGATTCTGTGTAGTTTATATTTGGAGACATTCCTTTTTCCACTATTACCCTCTTAGCGCTCCGAATCTCCACTTGCATTTTCTACAGAAAGAGTGTTTCAGAACGGCTCAATCAAAACTAAGGTTCAACTCTTTTAGTTGAACAAACAGAACAGAAAGAAGTTTCACACAAATCTTCTGTGTAGTTTTTATTTGTAGACATTCCTTTTCCCAATATAGGCCTCTTAGCGCTCAGAATGTCCAATTGCAGTTTCTACAGAAAGAGTGTTTCAGAACGGCTCAATCAAAAGTAAGGTTCAACTCTGTTAGTTGAATGCACAGAACAGAAAGAAGTTTCATACAATGCTTCAATGTAGTTTATATTTGAACATATTTTTTTTCCACTATTACGCACTTAGCGCTACGAATGTCCAGTTGCATTTTCTACAGACAGAGTGTTTCAAAACTGCTCAATCAAAAGTATGGTTTAACTCTGTTAGCTGAATGCTCAGATCAGAAAGATGTTTCACAGAATGCTTCTGTGTAGTTTATATTTGAATATATTACTTTTTCCACTACTACGCTCTTAGCGCTCCAAATGTCCAGTTACATTTTCTACAGAAAGAGTGTTCAGATCTGCTCAATCAAAAGTATGGTTTAACTCTGTTAGCTGAATGCACAGATCAGAAAGAAGTTTCACCGAATGATTCTGTGTAGTTTATATTTGAAGACATTCCTTTTGCCACTATTAACCTCTTAGCGCTCCGAATCTCCACTTGCATTTTCTACAAAAAGAGTGTTTCATAACTGCTCAATCAAAAATATGTTTTATCTCTGTTATCTGAACTTACAGATCAGAAATAAGTTTCACAGAATTCATCTGTGTAGTTTTTATTTGAAGATATTCTTTTTCCCAATGTAGGCCTCTTACCGCTTAGCATGTCCAATTGCAGTTTCTAGAGAAAGAGTGTTTCAGAACGGCTCAATCAAAAGTAAGGTTCAAATCTGTTAGTTGAATGCACAGAACAGAAAGAAGTTTCACAGAAAGCTACTGTGTAGTTTATATTTGCATATATTCCTTTTTCCACTATTACCCTCTTAGCGCTCCGAATGTCCACTTGAATTTTCTACAGAAAGAGTGTTCAGAACTGCGCAATCAAAAGTATGGTTTAACTCTGTTAGCTTAATGAACATATCAGAAATAAGTTTCACAGAATGCTTCTGTGTAGTTTTTATTTGAAGATATTATTTTTCCCAATAGAGGCCTCTTAGCGCTCAGAATGTCCAATTGCAGTTTCTACAGAAAGAGTGTTTCAGAAAGGCTCAATCAAAAGTAAGGTTCAACTCTGTTAGTTGAATGCACAGAACAGAAAGAAGTTTCATACAATGCTTCTGTGTAGTTTATATTTGAACATATTCTTTTTTCCACTATTACCCACTTAGCGCTACGAATGTCCAGTTGCATTTTCTACAGACAGAGTGTTTCAAAACTGCTCAATCAAAAGTATGGTTCAACTCTGTTAGCTGAATGCTCAGATCAGAAAGAAGTTTCACAGAATGCTTCTGTGTAGTTTATATTTGAATATATTCTTTTTCCCACTACTACGCTCTTAGCGCTCCAAATGTCCAGTTGCATTTTCTACAGAAAGAGTGTTCAGATCTGCTCAATCAAAAGTATGGTTTAACTCTGTTAGCTGAATGCACAGATCAGAAAGAAGTTTCACCGAATGATTCTGTGTAGTTTATATTTGAAGACATTCCTTTTTCCACTATTACCCTCTTAGCGCTCCGAATCTCCACTTGCATGTTCTACAAAAAGAGTGTTTCATAACTGCTCAATCAAAAATATGTTTTATCTCTGTTAACTGAATTTACAGATCAGAAATAAGTTTCACAGAATGCATCTGTGTAGTTTTTATTTGAAGATATTCTTTTTCCCAATGTAGGCCTCTTTGCGCTTAGCATGTCCAATTGCAGTTTCTACAGAAAGAGTGTTTCAGAACGGCTCAATCAAAAGTAAGATTCAACTCTGTTAGTTGAATGCACAGAACAGAAAGAATTTTCACAGAATGCTACTGTGTAGTTTATATTTGCATATATTCCTTTTTCCACTATTACCCTCTTAGCGCTCCGAATGTCCACTTGCATTTTCTACAGAAAGAGTGTTCAGAACTGCGCAATCAAAAGTATGGTTTAACTCTGTTAGCTTAATGAACATATCAGAATTAAGTTTCACACAATGCTTCTGTGTAGTTTTTATTTGAAGATATTATTTTTCCCAATATAGGCCTCTTAGCGCTCAGAATGTCCAATTGCAGTTTCTACAGAAAGAGTGTTTCAGAAAGGCTCAATCAAAAGTAAGGTTCAACTCTGTTAGTTGAATGCACAGAACAGAAAGAAGTTTCATACAATGCTTCTGTGTAGTTTATATTTGAACATATTCTTTTTTCCACTATTACCCACTTAGCGCTACGAATGTCCAGTTGCATTTTCTACAGACAGAGTGTTTCAAAACTGCTCAATCAAAAGTATGGTTTAACTCTGTTAGCTGAATGCTCAGATCAGAAAGAAGTTTCACAGAATGCTTCTGTGTAGTTTATATTTGAATATATTCCTTTTTCCACTACTACTCTCTTAGCGCTCCAAATGTCCAGTTGCATTTTCTACAGAAAGAGTGTTCAGATCTGTTCAATCAAAAGTATGGTTTAACTCTGTTAGCTGAATGCACAGATCAGAAAGAAGTTGCACAGAATGATTCTGTGTAGTTTATATTTGGAGACATTCCTTTTTCCACTATTACCCTCTTAGCGCTCCGAATCTCCACTTGCATTTTCTACAGAAAGAGTGTTTCAGAACGGCTCAATCAAAACTAAGGTTCAACTCTTTTAGTTGAACAAACAGAACAGAAAGAAGTTTCACACAAATCTTCTGTGTAGTTTTTATTTGTAGACATTCCTTTTCCCAATATAGGCCTCTTAGCGCTCAGAATGTCCAATTGCAGTTTCTACAGAAAGAGTGTTTCAGAACGGCTCAATCAAAAGTAAGGTTCAACTCTGTTAGTTGAATGCACAGAACAGAAAGAAGTTTCATACAATGCTTCAATGTAGTTTATATTTGAACATATTTTTTTTCCACTATTACGCACTTAGCGCTACGAATGTCCAGTTGCATTTTCTACAGACAGAGTGTTTCAAAACTGCTCAATCAAAAGTATGGTTTAACTCTGTTAGCTGAATGCTCAGATCAGAAAGATGTTTCACAGAATGCTTCTGTGTAGTTTGTATTTGAATATATTACTTTTTCCACTACTACGCTCTTAGCGCTCCAAATGTCCAGTTACATTTTCTACAGAAAGAGTGTTCAGATCTGCTCAATCAAAAGTATGGTTTAACTCTGTTAGCTGAATGCACAGATCAGAAAGAAGTTTCACCGAATGATTCTGTGTAGTTTATATTTGAAGACATTCCTTTTGCCACTATTAACCTCTTAGCGCTCCGAATCTCCACTTGCATTTTCTACAAAAAGAGTGTTTCATAACTGCTCAATCAAAAATATGTTTTATCTCTGTTATCTGAACTTACAGATCAGAAATAAGTTTCACAGAATTCATCTGTGTAGTTTTTATTTGAAGATATTCTTTTTCCCAATGTAGGCCTCTTACCGCTTAGCATGTCCAATTGCAGTTTCTAGAGAAAGAGTGTTTCAGAACGGCTCAATCAAAAGTAAGGTTCAAATCTGTTAGTTGAATGCACAGAACAGAAAGAAGTTTCACAGAAAGCTACTGTGTAGTTTATATTTGCATATATTCCTTTTTCCACTATTACCCTCTTAGCGCTCCGAATGTCCACTTGCATTTTCTACAGAAAGAGTGTTCAGAACTGCGCAATCAAAAGTATGGTTTAACTCTGTTAGCTTAATGAACATATCAGAAATAAGTTTCACAGAATGCTTCTGTGTAGTTTTTATTTGAAGATATTATTTTTCCCAATAGAGGCCTCTTAGCGCTCAGAATGTCCAATTGCAGTTTCTACAGAAAGAGTGTTTCAGAAAGGCTCAATCAAAAGTAAGGTTCAACTCTGTTAGTTGAATGCACAGAACAGAAAGAAGTTTCATACAATGCTTCTGTGTAGTTTATATTTGAACATATTCTTTTTTCCACTATTACCCACTTAGCGCTACGAATGTCCAGTTGCATTTTCTACAGACAGAGTGTTTCAAAACTGCTCAATCAAAAGTATGGTTTAACTCTGTTAGCTGAATGCTCAGATCAGAAAGAAGTTTCACAGAATGCTTCTGTGTAGTTTATATTTGAATATATTCTTTTTCCCACTACTACGCTCTTAGCGCTCCAAATGTCCAGTTGCATTTTCTACAGAAAGAGTGTTCAGATCTGCTCAATCAAAAGTATGGTTTAACTCTGTTAGCTGAATGCACAGATCAGAAAGAAGTTTCACCGAATGATTCTGTGTAGTTTATATTTGAAGACATTCCTTTTTCCACTATTACCCTCTTAGCGCTCCGAATCTCCACTTGCATGTTCTACAAAAAGAGTGTTTCATAACTGCTCAATCAAAAATATGTTTTATCTCTGTTAACTGAATTTACAGATCAGAAATAAGTTTCACAGAATGCATCTGTGTAGTTTTTATTTGAAGATATTCTTTTTCCCAATGTAGGCCTCTTAGCGCTTAGCATGTCCAATTGCAGTTTCTACAGAAAGAGTGTTTCAGAACGGCTCAATCAAAAGTAAGATTCAACTCTGTTAGTTGAATGCACAGAACAGAAAGAATTTTCACAGAATGCTACTGTGTAGTTTATATTTGCATATATTCCTTTTTCCACTATTACCCTCTTAGCGCTCCGAATCTCCACTTGCATTTTCTACAGAAAGAGTGTTCAGAACTGCGCAATCAAAAGTATGGTTTAACTCTGTTAGCTTAATGAACATATCAGAATTAAGTTTCACACAATGCTTCTGTGTAGTTTTTATTTGAAGATATTATTTTTCCCAATATAGGCCTCTTAGCGCTCAGAATGTCCAATTGCAGTTTCTACAGAAAGAGTGTTTCAGAAAGGCTCAATCAAAAGTAAGGTTCAACTCTGTTAGTTGAATGCACAGAACAGAAAGAAGTTTCATACAATGCTTCTGTGTAGTTTATATTTGAACATATTCTTTTTTCCACTATTACCCACTTAGCGCTACGAATGTCCAGTTGCATTTTCTACAGACAGAGTGTTTCAAAACTGCTCAATCAAAAGTATGGTTTAACTCTGTTAGCTGAATGCTCAGATCAGAAAGAAGTTTCACAGAATGCTTCTGTGTAGTTTATATTTGAATATATTCCTTTTTCCACTACTACTCTCTTAGCGCTCCAAATGTCCAGTTGCATTTTCTACAGAAAGAGTGTTCAGATCTGTTCAATCAAAAGTATGGTTTAACTCTGTTAGCTGAATGCACAGATCAGAAAGAAGTTGCACAGAATGATTCTGTGTAGTTTATATTTGGAGACATTCCTTTTTCCACTATTACCCTCTTAGCGCTCCGAATCTCCACTTGCATTTTCTACAGAAAGAGTGTTTCAGAACGGCTCAATCAAAACTAAGGTTCAACTCTTTTAGTTGAACAAACAGAACAGAAAGAAGTTTCACACAAATCTTCTGTGTAGTTTTTATTTGTAGACATTCCTTTTCCCAATATAGGCCTCTTAGCGCTCAGAATGTCCAATTGCAGTTTCTACAGAAAGAGTGTTTCAGAACGGCTCAATCAAAAGTAAGGTTCAACTCTGTTAGTTGAATGCACAGAACAGAAAGAAGTTTCATACAATGCTTCAATGTAGTTTATATTTGAACATATTTTTTTTCCACTATTACGCACTTAGCGCTACGAATGTCCAGTTGCATTTTCTACAGACAGAGTGTTTCAAAACTGCTCAATCAAAAGTATGGTTTAACTCTGTTAGCTGAATGCTCAGATCAGAAAGATGTTTCACAGAATGCTTCTGTGTAGTTTATATTTGAATATATTACTTTTTCCACTACTACGCTCTTAGCGCTCCAAATGTCCAGTTACATTTTCTACAGAAAGAGTGTTCAGATCTGCTCAATCAAAAGTATGGTTTAACTCTGTTAGCTGAATGCACAGATCAGAAAGAAGTTTCACCGAATGATTCTGTGTAGTTTATATTTGAAGACATTCCTTTTGCCACTATTAACCTCTTAGCGCTCCGAATCTCCACTTGCATTTTCTACAAAAAGAGTGTTTCATAACTGCTCAATCAAAAATATGTTTTATCTCTGTTATCTGAACTTACAGATCAGAAATAAGTTTCACAGAATTCATCTGTGTAGTTTTTATTTGAAGATATTCTTTTTCCCAATGTAGGCCTCTTACCGCTTAGCATGTCCAATTGCAGTTTCTAGAGAAAGAGTGTTTCAGAACGGCTCAATCAAAAGTAAGGTTCAAATCTGTTAGTTGAATGCACAGAACAGAAAGAAGTTTCACAGAAAGCTACTGTGTAGTTTATATTTGCATATATTCCTTTTTCCACTATTACCCTCTTAGCGCTCCGAATGTCCACTTGCATTTTCTACAGAAAGAGTGTTCAGAACTGCGCAATCAAAAGTATGGTTTAACTCTGTTAGCTTAATGAACATATCAGAAATAAGTTTCACAGAATGCTTCTGTGTAGTTTTTATTTGAAGATATTATTTTTCCCAATAGAGGCCTCTTAGCGCTCAGAATGTCCAATTGCAGTTTCTACAGAAAGAGTGTTTCAGAAAGGCTCAATCAAAAGTAAGGTTCAACTCTGTTAGTTGAATGCACAGAACAGAAAGAAGTTTCATACAATGCTTCTGTGTAGTTTATATTTGAACATATTCTTTTTTCCACTATTACCCACTTAGCGCTACGAATGTCCAGTTGCATTTTCTACAGACAGAGTGTTTCAAAACTGCTCAATCAAAAGTATGGTTTAACTCTGTTAGCTGAATGCTCAGATCAGAAAGAAGTTTCACAGAATGCTTCTGTGTAGTTTATATTTGAATATATTCTTTTTCCCACTACTACGCTCTTAGCGCTCCAAATGTCCAGTTGCATTTTCTACAGAAAGAGTGTTCAGATCTGCTCAATCAAAAGTATGGTTTAACTCTGTTAGCTGAATGCACAGATCAGAAAGAAGTTTCACCGAATGATTCTGTGTAGTTTATATTTGAAGACATTCCTTTTTCCACTATTACCCTCTTAGCGCTCCGAATCTCCACTTGCATGTTCTACAAAAAGAGTGTTTCATAACTGCTCAATCAAAAATATGTTTTATCTCTGTTAACTGAATTTACAGATCAGAAATAAGTTTCACAGAATGCATCTGTGTAGTTTTTATTTGAAGATATTCTTTTTCCCAATGTAGGCCTCTTAGCGCTTAGCATGTCCAATTGCAGTTTCTACAGAAAGAGTGTTTCAGAACGGCTCAATCAAAAGTAAGATTCAACTCTGTTAGTTGAATGCACAGAACAGAAAGAATTTTCACAGAATGCTACTGTGTAGTTTATATTTGCATATATTCCTTTTTCCACTATTACCCTCTTAGCGCTCCGAATGTCCACTTGCATTTTCTACAGAAAGAGTGTTCAGAACTGCGCAATCAAAAGTATGGTTTAACTCTGTTAGCTTAATGAACATATCAGAATTAAGTTTCACACAATGCTTCTGTGTAGTTTTTATTTGAAGATATTATTTTTCCCAATATAGGCCTCTTAGCGCTCAGAATGTCCAATTGCAGTTTCTACAGAAAGAGTGTTTCAGAAAGGCTCAATCAAAAGTAAGGTTCAACTCTGTTAGTTGAATGCACAGAACAGAAAGAAGTTTCATACAATGCTTCTGTGTAGTTTATATTTGAACATATTCTTTTTTCCACTATTACCCACTTAGCGCTACGAATGTCCAGTTGCATTTTCTACAGACAGAGTGTTTCAAAACTGCTCAATCAAAAGTATGGTTTAACTCTGTTAGCTGAATGCTCAGATCAGAAAGAAGTTTCACAGAATGCTTCTGTGTAGTTTATATTTGAATATATTCCTTTTTCCACTACTACTCTCTTAGCGCTCCAAATGTCCAGTTGCATTTTCTACAGAAAGAGTGTTCAGATCTGTTCAATCAAAAGTATGGTTTAACTCTGTTAGCTGAATGCACAGATCAGAAAGAAGTTGCACAGAATGATTCTGTGTAGTTTATATTTGGAGACATTCCTTTTTCCACTATTACCCTCTTAGCGCTCCGAATCTCCACTTGCATTTTCTACAGAAAGAGTGTTTCAGAACGGCTCAATCAAAACTAAGGTTCAACTCTTTTAGTTGAACAAACAGAACAGAAAGAAGTTTCACACAAATCTTCTGTGTAGTTTTTATTTGTAGACATTCCTTTTCCCAATATAGGCCTCTTAGCGCTCAGAATGTCCAATTGCAGTTTCTACAGAAAGAGTGTTTCAGAACGGCTCAATCAAAAGTAAGGTTCAACTCTGTTAGTTGAATGCACAGAACAGAAAGAAGTTTCATACAATGCTTCAATGTAGTTTATATTTGAACATATTTTTTTTCCACTATTACGCACTTAGCGCTACGAATGTCCAGTTGCATTTTCTACAGACAGAGTGTTTCAAAACTGCTCAATCAAAAGTATGGTTTAACTCTGTTAGCTGAATGCTCAGATCAGAAAGATGTTTCACAGAATGCTTCTGTGTAGTTTATATTTGAATATATTACTTTTTCCACTACTACGCTCTTAGCGCTCCAAATGTCCAGTTACATTTTCTACAGAAAGAGTGTTCAGATCTGCTCAATCAAAAGTATGGTTTAACTCTGTTAGCTGAATGCACAGGTCAGAAAGAAGTTTCACCGAATGATTCTGTGTAGTTTATATTTGAAGACATTCCTTTTGCCACTATTAACCTCTTAGCGCTCCGAATCTCCACTTGCATTTTCTACAAAAAGAGTGTTTCATAACTGCTCAATCAAAAATATGTTTTATCTCTGTTATCTGAACTTACAGATCAGAAATAAGTTTCACAGAATTCATCTGTGTAGTTTTTATTTGAAGATATTCTTTTTCCCAATGTAGGCCTCTTACCGCTTAGCATGTCCAATTGCAGTTTCTAGAGAAAGAGTGTTTCAGAACGGCTCAATCAAAAGTAAGGTTCAAATCTGTTAGTTGAATGCACAGAACAGAAAGAAGTTTCACAGAAAGCTACTGTGTAGTTTATATTTGCATATATTCCTTTTTCCACTATTACCCTCTTAGCGCTCCGAATGTCCACTTGCATTTTCTACAGAAAGAGTGTTCAGAACTGCGCAATCAAAAGTATGGTTTAACTCTGTTAGCTTAATGAACATATCAGAAATAAGTTTCACAGAATGCTTCTGTGTAGTTTTTATTTGAAGATATTATTTTTCCCAATAGAGGCCTCTTAGCGCTCAGAATGTCCAATTGCAGTTTCTACAGAAAGAGTGTTTCAGAAAGGCTCAATCAAAAGTAAGGTTCAACTCTGTTAGTTGAATGCACAGAACAGAAAGAAGTTTCATACAATGCTTCTGTGTAGTTTATATTTGAACATATTCTTTTTTCCACTATTACCCACTTAGCGCTACGAATGTCCAGTTGCATTTTCTACAGACAGAGTGTTTCAAAACTGCTCAATCAAAAGTATGGTTTAACTCTGTTAGCTGAATGCTCAGATCAGAAA
This sequence comes from Symphalangus syndactylus, assembly GCF_028878055.3. Taxonomy (NCBI): domain Eukaryota; kingdom Metazoa; phylum Chordata; class Mammalia; order Primates; family Hylobatidae; genus Symphalangus; species Symphalangus syndactylus. The sequence goes on from NC_072441.2 coordinate 14,777,138, forward strand.
GAAGTTTCACAGAATGCTTCTGTGTAGTTTATATTTGAATATATTCTTTTTCCCACTACTACGCTCTTAGCGCTCCAAATGTCCAGTTGCATTTTCTACAGAAAGAGTGTTCAGATCTGCTCAATCAAAAGTATGGTTTAACTCTGTTAGCTGAATGCACAGATCAGAAAGAAGTTTCACCGAATGATTCTGTGTAGTTTATATTTGAAGACATTCCTTTTTCCACTATTACCCTCTTAGCGCTCCGAATCTCCACTTGCATGTTCTACAAAAAGAGTGTTTCATAACTGCTCAATCAAAAATATGTTTTATCTCTGTTAACTGAATTTACAGATCAGAAATAAGTTTCACAGAATGCATCTGTGTAGTTTTTATTTGAAGATATTCTTTTTCCCAATGTAGGCCTCTTAGCGCTTAGCATGTCCAATTGCAATTTCTACAGAAAGAGTGTTTCAGAACGGCTCAATCAAAAGTAAGATTCAACTCTGTTAGTTGAATGCACAGAACAGAAAGAATTTTCACAGAATGCTACTGTGTAGTTTATATTTGCATATATTCCTTTTTCCACTATTACCCTCTTAGCGCTCCGAATGTCCACTTGCATTTTCTACAGAAAGAGTGTTCAGAACTGCGCAATCAAAAGTATGGTTTAACTCTGTTAGCTTAATGAACATATCAGAATTAAGTTTCACACAATGCCTCTGTGTAGTTTTTATTTGAAGATATTATTTTTCCCAATAGAGGCCTCTTAGCGCTCAGAATGTCCAATTGCAGTTTCTACAGAAAGAGTGTTTCAGAAAGGCTCAATCAAAAGTAAGGTTCAACTCTGTTAGTTGAATGCACAGAACAGAAAGAAATTTCATACAATGCTTCTGTGTAGTTTATATTTGAACATATTCTTTTTTCCACTATTACCCACTTAGCGCTACGAATGTCCAGTTGCATTTTCTTCAGACAGAGTGTTTCAAAACTGCTCAATCAAAAGTATGGTTTAACTCTGTTAGCTGAATGCTCAGATCAGAAAGAAGTTTCACAGAATGCTTCTGTGTAGTTTATATTTGAATATATTCCTTTTTCCACTACTACTCTCTTAGCGCTCCAAATGTCCAGTTGCATTTTCTACAGAAAGAGTGTTCAGATCTGTTCAATCAAAAGTATGGTTTAACTCTGTTAGCTGAATGCACAGATCAGAAAGAAGTTTCACAGAATGATTCTGTGTAGTTTATATTTGGAGACATTCCTTTTTCCACTATTACCCTCTTAGCGCTCCGAATCTCCACTTGCATTTTCTACAGAAAGAGTGTTTCAGAACGGCTGAATCAAAACTAAGGTTCAACTCTTTTAGTTGAACAAACAGAACAGAAAGAAGTTTCACACAATTCTTCTGTGTAGTTTTTATTTGTAGACATTCCTTTTCCCAATATAGGCCTCTTAGCGCTCAGAATGTGCAATTGCAGTTTCTACAGAAAGAGTGTTTCAGAACGGCTCAATCAAATTAAGGTTCAACTCTGTTAGTTGAATGCACAGAACAGAAAGAAGTTTCATACAATGCTTCTGTGTAGTTTATATTTGAACATATTCTTTTTTCCAGTATTACCCACTTAGCGCTACGAATACCCAGTTGCATTTTCTACAGACAGAGTGTTTCAAAACTGCTCAATCAAAAGTATGGTTTAACTCTGTTAGCTGAATGCTCAGATCAGAAAGAAGTTTCACAGAATGCTTCTGTGTAGTTTATATTTGATTATATTCCTTTTTCCACTACTACTCTCTTAGCGCTCCAAATGTCCAGTTGCATTTTCTACAGAAAGAGTGTTCAGATCTGCTCAATCAAAAGTATGGTTTAAGTCTGTTAGCTGAATGCACAGATCAGAAAGAAGTTTCACAGAATGATTCTGTGTAGTTTATATTTGGAGACATTCCTTTTTCCACTATTACCCTCTTAGCGCTCCGAATCTCCACTTGCATTTTCTACAGAAAGAGTGTTTCAGAACGGCTCAATCAAAACTAAGGTTCAACTCTTTTAGTTGAACAAACAGAACAGAAAGAAGTTTCACACAATTCTTCTGTGTAATTTTTATTTGTAGACATTCTTTTTCCCAATATAGGCCTCTTAGCGCTCAGAATGTCCAATTGCAGTTTCTACAGAAAGAGTGTTTCAGAACGGCTCAATCAAAAGTAAGGTTCAACTCTGTTAGTTGAATGCACACAACAGAAAGAAGTTTCATACAATGCTTCTGTGTAGTTTATATTTGAACATATTCTTTTTTCCACTATTACCCACTTAGCGCTACGAATGTCCAGTTGCATTTTCTACAGACAGAGTGTTTCAAAACTGCTCAATCAAAAGTATGGTTTAACTCTGTTAGCTGAATGCTCAGATCAGAAAGAAGTTCCACAGAATGCTTCTGTGTAGTTTATATTTGAATATATTCCTTTTTCCACTACTACGCTCTTAGGGCTCCAAATGTCCAGTTGCATTTTCTACAGAAAGAGTGTTCAGATCTGCTCAATCAAAAGTATGGTTTAACACTGTTAGCTGAATGCACAGATCAGAAAGAAGTTTCACCGAATGATTCTGTGTAGTTTATATTTGAAGACATTCCTTTTGCCACTATTAACCTCTTAGCGCTCCGAATCTCCACTTGCATTTTCTACAAAAAGAGTGTTTCATAACTGCTCAATCAAAAATATGTTTTATCTCTGTTATCTGAACTTACAGATCAGAAATAAGTTTCACAGAATTCATCTGTGTAGTTTTTATTTGAAGATATTCTTTTTCCCAATGTAGGCCTCTTACCGCTTAGCATGTCCAATTGCAGTTTCTAGAGAAAGAGTGTTTCAGAACGGCTCAATCAAAAGTAAGGTTCAACTCTGTTAGTTGAATGCACAGAACAGAAAGAATTTTCACAGAATGCTACTGTGTAGTTTATATTTGCATATATTCCTTTTTCCACTATTACCCTCTTAGCGCTCCGAATGTCCACTTGCATTTTCTACAGAAAGAGTGTTCATAACTGCGCAATCAAAAGTATGGTTTAACTCTGTTAGCTTAATGAACATATCAGAATTAAGTTTCACACAATGCTTCTGTGTAGTTTTTATTTGAAGATATTATTTTTCCCAATATAGGCCTCTTAGCGCTCAGAATGTCCAATTGCAGTTTCTACAGAAAGAGTGTTTCAGAAAGGCTCAATCAAAAGTAAGGTTCAACTCTGTTAGTTGAATGCACAGAACAGAAAGAAGTTTCATACAATGCTTCTGTGTAGTTTATATTTGAACATATTCTTTTTTCCACTATTACCCACTTAGCGCTACGAATGTCCAGTTGCATTTTCTACAGACAGAGTGTTTCAAAACTGCTCAATCAAAAGTATGGTTTAACTCTGTTAGCTGAATGCTCAGATCAGAAAGAAGTTTCACAGAATGCTTCTGTGTAGTTTATATTTGAATATATTCCTTTTTCCACTACTACTCTCTTAGCGCTCCAAATGTCCAGTTGCATTTTCTACAGAAAGAGTGTTCAGATCTGTTCAATCAAAAGTATGGTTTAACTCTGTTAGCTGAATGCACAGATCAGAAAGAAGTTGCACAGAATGATTCTGTGTAGTTTATATTTGGAGACATTCCTTTTTCCACTATTACCCTCTTAGCGCTCCGAATCTCCACTTGCATTTTCTACAGAAAGAGTGTTTCAGAACGGCTCAATCAAAACTAAGGTTCAACTCTTTTAGTTGAACAAACAGAACAGAAAGAAGTTTCACACAAATCTTCTGTGTAGTTTTTATTTGTAGACATTCCTTTTCCCAATATAGGCCTCTTAGCGCTCAGAATGTCCAATTGCAGTTTCTACAGAAAGAGTGTTTCAGAACGGCTCAATCAAAAGTAAGGTTCAACTCTGTTAGTTTAATGCACAGAACAGAAAGAAGTTTCATACAATGCTTCAATGTAGTTTATATTTGAACATATTTTTTTTCCACTATTACGCACTTAGCGCTACGAATGTCCAGTTGCATTTTCTACAGACAGAGTGTTTCAAAACTGCTCAATCAAAAGTATGGTTTAACTCTGTTAGCTGAATGCTCAGATCAGAAAGATGTTTCACAGAATGCTTCTGTGTAGTTTATATTTGAATATATTACTTTTTCCACTACTACGCTCTTAGCGCTCCAAATGTCCAGTTACATTTTCTACAGAAAGAGTGTTCAGATCTGCTCAATCAAAAGTATGGTTTAACTCTGTTAGCTGAATGCACAGATCAGAAAGAAGTTTCACCGAATGATTCTGTGTAGTTTATATTTGAAGACATTCCTTTTGCCACTATTAACCTCTTAGCGCTCCGAATCTCCACTTGCATTTTCTACAAAAAGAGTGTTTCATAACTGCTCAATCAAAAATATGTTTTATCTCTGTTATCTGAACTTACAGATCAGAAATAAGTTTCACAGAATTCATCTGTGTAGTTTTTATTTGAAGATATTCTTTTTCCCAATGTAGGCCTCTTACCGCTTAGCATGTCCAATTGCAGTTTCTAGAGAAAGAGTGTTTCAGAACGGCTCAATCAAAAGTAAGGTTCAAATCTGTTAGTTGAATGCACAGAACAGAAAGAAGTTTCACAGAAAGCTACTGTGTAGTTTATATTTGCATATATTCCTTTTTCCACTATTACCCTCTTAGCGCTCCGAATGTCCACTTGCATTTTCTACAGAAAGAGTGTTCAGAACTGCGCAATCAAAAGTATGGTTTAACTCTGTTAGCTTAATGAACATATCAGAAATAAGTTTCACAGAATGCTTCTGTGTAGTTTTTATTTGAAGATATTATTTTTCCCAATAGAGGCCTCTTAGCGCTCAGAATGTCCAATTGCAGTTTCTACAGAAAGAGTGTTTCAGAAAGGCTCAATCAAAAGTAAGGTTCAACTCTGTTAGTTGAATGCACAGAACAGAAAGAAGTTTCATACAATGCTTCTGTGTAGTTTATATTTGAACATATTCTTTCTTCCACTATTACCCACTTAGCGCTACGAATGTCCAGTTGCATTTTCTACAGACAGAGTGTTTCAAAACTGCTCAATCAAAAGTATGGTTTAACTCTGTTAGCTGAATGCTCAGATCAGAAAGAAGTTTCACAGAATGCTTCTGTGTAGTTTATATTTGAATATATTCTTTTTCCCACTACTACGCTCTTAGCGCTCCAAATGTCCAGTTGCATTTTCTACAGAAAGAGTGTTCAGATCTGCTCAATCAAAAGTATGGTTTAACTCTGTTAGCTGAATGCACAGATCAGAAAGAAGTTTCACCGAATGATTCTGTGTAGTTTATATTTGAAGACATTCCTTTTTCCACTATTACCCTCTTAGCGCTCCGAATCTCCACTTGCATGTTCTACAAAAAGAGTGTTTCATAACTGCTCAATCAAAAATATGTTTTATCTCTGTTAACTGAATTTACAGATCAGAAATAAGTTTCACAGAATGCATCTGTGTAGTTTTTATTTGAAGATATTCTTTTTCCCAATGTAGGCCTCTTAGCGCTTAGCATGTCCAATTGCAATTTCTACAGAAAGAGTGTTTCAGAACGGCTCAATCAAAAGTAAGATTCAACTCTGTTAGTTGAATGCACAGAACAGAAAGAATTTTCACAGAATGCTACTGTGTAGTTTATATTTGCATATATTCCTTTTTCCACTATTACCCTCTTAGCGCTCCGAATGTCCACTTGCATTTTCTACAGAAAGAGTGTTCAGAACTGCGCAATCAAAAGTATGGTTTAACTCTCTTAGCTTAATGAACATATCAGAATTAAGTTTCACACAATGCCTCTGTGTAGTTTTTATTTGAAGATATTATTTTTCCCAATAGAGGCCTCTTAGCGCTCAGAATGTCCAATTGCAGTTTCTACAGAAAGAGTGTTTCAGAAAGGCTCAATCAAAAGTAAGGTTCAACTCTGTTAGTTGAATGCACAGAACAGAAAGAAATTTCATACAATGCTTCTGTGTAGTTTATATTTGAACATATTCTTTTTTCCACTATTACCCACTTAGCGCTACGAATGTCCAGTTGCATTTTCTTCAGACAGAGTGTTTCAAAACTGCTCAATCAAAAGTATGGTTTAACTCTGTTAGCTGAATGCTCAGATCAGAAAGAAGTTTCACAGAATGCTTCTGTGTAGTTTATATTTGAATATATTCCTTTTTCCACTACTACTCTCTTAGCGCTCCAAATGTCCAGTTGCATTTTCTACAGAAAGAGTGTTCAGATCTGTTCAATCAAAAGTATGGTTTAACTCTGTTAGCTGAATGCACAGATCAGAAAGAAGTTTCACAGAATGATTCTGTGTAGTTTATATTTGGAGACATTCCTTTTTCCACTATTACCCTCTTAGCGCTCCGAATCTCCACTTGCATTTTCTACAGAAAGAGTGTTTCAGAACGGCTGAATCAAAACTAAGGTTCAACTCTTTTAGTTGAACAAACAGAACAGAAAGAAGTTTCACACAATTCTTCTGTGTAGTTTTTATTTGTAGACATTCCTTTTCCCAATATAGGCCTCTTAGCGCTCAGAATGTGCAATTGCAGTTTCTACAGAAAGAGTGTTTCAGAACGGCTCAATCAAATTAAGGTTCAACACTGTTAGTTGAATGCACAGAACAGAAAGAAGTTTCATACAATGCTTCTGTGTAGTTTATATTTGAACATATCCTTTTTTCCAGTATTACCCACTTAGCGCTACGAATATCCAGTTGCATTTTCTACAGACAGAGTGTTTCAAAACTGCTCAATCAAAAGTATGGTTTAACTCTGTTAGCTGAATGCTCAGATCAGAAAGAAGTTTCACAGAATGCTTCTGTGTAGTTTATATTTGATTATATTCCTTTTTCCACTACTACTCTCTTAGCGCTCCAAATGTCCAGTTGCATTTTCTACAGAAAGAGTGTTCAGATCTGCTCAATCAAAAGTATGGTTTAAGTCTGTTAGCTGAATGCACAGATCAGAAAGAAGTTTCACAGAATGATTCTGTGTAGTTTATATTTGGAGACATTCCTTTTTCCACTATTACCCTCTTAGCGCTCCGAATCTCCACTTGCATTTTCTACAGAAAGAGTGTTTCAGAACGGCTCAATCAAAACTAAGGTTCAACTCTTTTAGTTGAACAAACAGAACAGAAAGAAGTTTCACACAATTCTTCTGTGTAATTTTTATTTGTAGACATTCTTTTTCCCAATATAGGCCTCTTAGCGCTCAGAATGTCCAATTGCAGTTTCTACAGAAAGAGTGTTTCAGAACGGCTCAATCAAAAGTAAGGTTCAACTCTGTTAGTTGAATGCACACAACAGAAAGAAGTTTCATACAATGCTTCTGTGTAGTTTATATTTGAACATATTCTTTTTTCCACTATTACCCACTTAGCGCTACGAATGTCCAGTTGCATTTTCTACAGACAGAGTGTTTCAAAACTGCTCAATCAAAAGTATGGTTTAACTCTGTTAGCTGAATGCTCAGATCAGAAAGAAGTTCCACAGAATGCTTCTGTGTAGTTTATATTTGAATATATTCCTTTTTCCACTACTACGCTCTTAGGGCTCCAAATGTCCAGTTGCATTTTCTACAGAAAGAGTGTTCAGATCTGCTCAATCAAAAGTATGGTTTAACTCTGTTAGCTGAATGCACAGATCAGAAAGAAGTTTCACCGAATGATTCTGTGTAGTTTATATTTGAAGACATTCCTTTTGCCACTATTAACCTCTTAGCGCTCCGAATCTCCACTTGCATTTTCTACAAAAAGAGTGTTTCATAACTGCTCAATCAAAAATATGTTTTATCTCTGTTATCTGAACTTACAGATCAGAAATAAGTTTCACAGAATTCATCTGTGTAGTTTTTATTTGAAGATATTCTTTTTCCCAATGTAGGCCTCTTACCGCTTAGCATGTCCAATTGCAGTTTCTAGAGAAAGAGTGTTTCAGAACGGCTCAATCAAAAGTAAGGTTCAACTCTGTTAGTTGAATGCACAGAACAGAAAGAAGTTTCACAGAAAGCTACTGTGTAGTTTATATTTGCATATATTCCTTTTTCCACTATTACCCTCTTAGCGCTCCGAATGTCCACTTGCATTTTCTACAGAAAGAGTGTTCAGAACTGCGCAATCAAAAGTATGGTTTAACTCTGTTAGCTTAATGAACATATCAGAAATAAGTTTCACACAATGCTTCTGTGTAGTTTTTATTTGAAGATATTATTTTTCCCAATAGAGGCCTCTTAGCGCTCAGAATGTCCAATTGCAGTTTCTACAGAAAGAGTGTTTCAGAAAGGCTCAATCAAAAGTAAGGTTCAACTCTGTTAGTTGAATGCACAGAACAGAAAGAAGTTTCATACAATGCTTCTGTGTAGTTTATATTTGAACATATTCTTTTTTCCACTATTACCCACTTAGCGCTACGAATGTCCAGTTGCATTTTCTACAGACAGAGTGTTTCAAAACTGCTCAATCAAAAGTATGGTTTAACTCTGTTAGCTGAATGCTCAGATCAGAAAGAAGTTTCACAGAATGCTTCTGTGTAGTTTATATTTGAATATATTCTTTTTCCCACTACTACGCTCTTAGCGCTCCAAATGTCCAGTTGCATTTTCTACAGAAAGAGTGTTCAGATCTGCTCAATCAAAAGTATGGTTTAACTCTGTTAGCTGAATGCACAGATCAGAAAGAAGTTTCACCGAATGATTCTGTGTAGTTTATATTTGAAGACATTCCTTTTTCCACTATTACCCTCTTAGCGCTCCGAATCTCCACTTGCATGTTCTACAAAAAGAGTGTTTCATAACTGCTCAATCAAAAATATGTTTTATCTCTGTTAACTGAATTTACAGATCAGAAATAAGTTTCACAGAATGCATCTGTGTAGTTTTTATTTGAAGATATTCTTTTTCCCAATGTAGGCCTCTTAGCGCTTAGCATGTCCAATTGCAATTTCTACAGAAAGAGTGTTTCAGAACGGCTCAATCAAAAGTAAGATTCAACTCTGTTAGTTGAATGCACAGAACAGAAAGAATTTTCACAGAATGCTACTGTGTAGTTTATATTTGCATATATTCCTTTTTCCACTATTACCCTCTTAGCGCTCCGAATGTCCACTTGCATTTTCTACAGAAAGAGTGTTCAGAACTGCGCAATCAAAAGTATGGTTTAACTCTGTTAGCTTAATGAACATATCAGAATTAAGTTTCACACAATGCCTCTGTGTAGTTTTTATTTGAAGATATTATTTTTCCCAATAGAGGCCTCTTAGCGCTCAGAATGTCCAATTGCAGTTTCTACAGAAAGAGTGTTTCAGAAAGGCTCAATCAAAAGTAAGGTTCAACTCTGTTAGTTGAATGCACAGAACAGAAAGAAATTTCATACAATGCTTCTGTGTAGTTTATATTTGAACATATTCTTTTTTCCACTATTACCCACTTAGCGCTACGAATGTCCAGTTGCATTTTCTTCAGACAGAGTGTTTCAAAACTGCTCAATCAAAAGTATGGTTTAATTCTGTTAGCTGAATGCTCAGATCAGAAAGAAGTTTCACAGAATGCTTCTGTGTAGTTTATATTTGAATATATTCCTTTTTCCACTACTACTCTCTTAGCGCTCCAAATGTCCAGTTGCATTTTCTACAGAAAGAGTGTTCAGATCTGTTCAATCAAAAGTATGGTTTAACTCTGTTAGCTGAATGCACAGATCAGAAAGAAGTTTCACAGAATGATTCTGTGTAGTTTATATTTGGAGACATTCCTTTTTCCACTATTACCCTCTTAGCGCTCCGAATCTCCACTTGCATTTTCTACAGAAAGAGAGTTTCAGAACGGCTGAATCAAAACTAAGGTTCAACTCTTTTAGTTGAACAAACAGAACAGAAAGAAGTTTCACACAATTCTTCTGTGTAGTTTTTATTTGTAGACATTCCTTTTCCCAATATAGGCCTCTTAGCGCTCAGAATGTGCAATTGCAGTTTCTACAGAAAGAGTGTTTCAGAACGGCTCAATCAAATTAAGGTTCAACTCTGTTAGTTGAATGCACAGAACAGAAAGAAGTTTCATACAATGCTTCTGTGTAGTTTATATTTGAACATATCCTTTTTTCCAGTATTACCCACTTAGCGCTACGAATATCCAGTTGCATTTTCTACAGACAGAGTGTTTCAAAACTGCTCAATCAAAAGTATGGTTTAACTCTGTTAGCTGAATGCTCAGATCAGAAAGAAGTTTCACAGAATGCTTCTGTGTAGTTTATATTTGATTATATTCCTTTTTCCACTACTACTCTCTTAGCGCTCCAAATGTCCAGTTGCATTTTCTACAGAAAGAGTGTTCAGATCTGCTCAATCAAAAGTATGGTTTAAGTCTGTTAGCTGAATGCACAGATCAGAAAGAAGTTTCACAGAATGATTCTGTGTAGTTTATATTTGGAGACATTCCTTTTTCCACTATTACCCTCTTAGCGCTCCGAATCTCCACTTGCATTTTCTACAGAAAGAGTGTTTCAGAACGGCTCAATCAAAACTAAGGTTCAACTCTTTTAGTTGAACAAACAGAACAGAAAGAAGTTTCACACAATTCTTCTGTGTAATTTTTATTTGTAGACATTCTTTTTCCCAATATAGGCCTCTTAGCGCTCAAAATGTCCAATTGCAGTTTCTACAGAAAGAGTGTTTCAGAACGGCTCAATCAAAAGTAAGGTTCAACTCTGTTAGTTGAATGCACACAACAGAAAGAAGTTTCATACAATGCTTCTGTGTAGTTTATATTTGAACATATTATTTTTTCCACTATTACCCACTTAGCGCTACGAATGTCCAGTTGCATTTTCTACAGACAGAGTGTTTCAAAACTGCTCAATCAAAAGTATGGTTTAACTCTGTTAGCTGAATGCTCAGATCAGAAAGAAGTTCCACAGAATGCTTCTGTGTAGTTTATATTTGAATATATTCCTTTTTCCACTACTACGCTCTTAGGGCTCCAAATGTCCAGTTGCATTTTCTACAGAAAGAGTGTTCAGATCTGCTCAATCAAAAGTATGGTTTAACTCTGTTAGCTGAATGCACAGATCAGAAAGAAGTTTCACCGAATGATTCTGTGTAGTTTATATTTGAAGATATACCTTTTGCCACTATTAACCTCTTAGCGCTCCGAATCTCCACTTGCATTTTCTACAAAAAGAGTGTTTCATAACTGCTCAATCAAAAATATGTTTTATCTCTGTTATCTGAACTTACAGATCAGAAATAAGTTTCACAGAATTCATCTGTGTAGTTTTTATTTGAAGATATTCTTTTTCCCAATGTAGGCCTCTTACCGCTTAGCATGTCCAATTGCAGTTTCTAGAGAAAGAGTGTTTCAGAACGGCTCAATCAAAAGTAAGGTTCAACTCTGTTAGTTGAATGCACAGAACAGAAAGAAGTTTCACAGAAAGCTACTGTGTAGTTTATATTTGCATATATTCCTTTTTCCACTATTACCCTCTTAGCGCTCCGAATGTCCACTTGCATTTTCTACAGAAAGAGTGTTCAGAACTGCGCAATCAAAAGTATGGTTTAACTCTGTTAGCTTAATGAACATATCAGAAATAAGTTTCACACAATGCTTCTGTGTAGTTTTTATTTGAAGATATTATTTTTCCCAATAGAGGCCTCTTAGCGCTCAGAATGTCCAATTGCAGTTTCTACAGAAAGAGTGTTTCAGAAAGGCTCAATCAAAAGTAAGGTTCAACTCTGTTAGTTGAATGCACAGAACAGAAAGAAGTTTCATACAATGCTTCTGTGTAGTTTATATTTGAACATATTCTTTTTTCCACTATTACCCACTTAGCGCTACGAATGTCCAGTTGCATTTTCTACAGACAGAGTGTTTCAAAACTGCTCAATCAAAAGTATGGTTTAACTCTGTTAGCTGAATGCTCAGATCAGAAAGAAGTTTCACAGAATGCTTCTGTGTAGTTTATATTTGAATATATTCTTTTTCCCACTACTACGCTCTTAGCGCTCCAAATGTCCAGTTGCATTTTCTACAGAAAGAGTGTTCAGATCTGCTCAATCAAAAGTATGGTTTAACTCTGTTAGCTGAATGCACAGATCAGAAAGAAGTTTCACCGAATGATTCTGTGTAGTTTATATTTGAAGACATTCCTTTTTCCACTATTACCCTCTTAGCGCTCCGAATCTCCACTTGCATGTTCTACAAAAAGAGTGTTTCATAACTGCTCAATCAAAAATATGTTTTATCTCTGTTAACTGAATTTACAGATCAGAAATAAGTTTCACAGAATGCATCTGTGTAGTTTTTATTTGAAGATATTCTTTTTCCCAATGTAGGCCTCTTAGCGCTTAGCATGTCCAATTGCAGTTTCTACAGAAAGAGTGTTTCAGAACGGCTCAATCAAAAGTAAGATTCAACTCTGTTAGTTGAATGCACAGAACAGAAAGAATTTTCACAGAATGCTACTGTGTAGTTTATATTTGCATATATTCCTTTTTCCACTATTACCCTCTTAGCGCTCCGAATGTCCACTTGCATTTTCTACAGAAAGAGTGTTCATAACTGCGCAATCAAAAGTATGGTTTAACTCTGTTAGCTTAATGAACATATCAGAATTAAGTTTCACACAATGCTTCTGTGTAGTTTTTATTTGAAGATATTATTTTTCCCAATAGAGGCCTCTTAGCGCTCAGAATGTCCAATTGCAGTTTCTACAGAAAGAGTGTTTCAGAAAGGCTCAATCAAAAGTAAGGTTCAACTCTGTTAGTTGAATGCACAGAACAGAAAGAAGTTTCATACAATGCTTCTGTGTAGTTTATATTTGAACATATTCTTTTTTCCACTATTACCCACTTAGCGCTACGAATGTCCAGTTGCATTTTCTACAGACAGAGTGTTTCAAAACTGCTCAATCAAAAGTATGGTTTAACTCTGTTAGCTGAATGCTCAGATCAGAAAGAAGTTTCACAGAATGCTTCTGTGTAGTTTATATTTGAATATATTCCTTTTTCCACTACTACTCTCTTAGCGCTCCAAATGTCCAGTTGCATTTTCTACAGAAAGAGTGTTCAGATCTGTTCAATCAAAAGTATGGTTTAACTCTGTTAGCTGAATGCACAGATCAGAAAGAAGTTGCACAGAATGATTCTGTGTAGTTTATATTTGGAGACATTCCTTTTTCCACTATTACCCTCTTAGCGCTCCGAATCTCCACTTGCATTTTCTACAGAAAGAGTGTTTCAGAACGGCTCAATCAAAACTAAGGTTCAACTCTTTTAGTTGAACAAACAGAACAGAAAGTAGTTTCACACAAATCTTCTGTGTAGTTTTTATTTGTAGACATTCCTTTTCCCAATATAGGCCTCTTAGCGCTCAGAATGTCCAACTGCAGTTTCTACAGAAAGAGTGTTTCAGAACGGCTCAATCAAAAGTAAGGTTCAACTCTGTTAGTTGAATGCACAGAACAGAAAGTAGTTTCATACAATGCTTCAATGTAGTTTATATTTGAACATATTTTTTTTCCACTATTACGCACTTAGCGCTACGAATGTCCAGTTGCATTTTCTACAGACAGAGTGTTTCAAAACTGCTCAATCAAAAGTATGGTTTAACTCTGTTAGCTGAATGCTCAGATCAGAAAGATGTTTCACAGAATGCTTCTGTGTAGTTTATATTTGAATATATTACTTTTTCCACTACTACGCTCTTAGCGCTCCAAATGTCCAGTTACATTTTCTACAGAAAGAGTGTTCAGATCTGCTCAATCAAAAGTATGGTTTAACTCTGTTAGCTGAATGCACAGATCAGAAAGAAGTTTCACCGAATGATTCTGTGTAGTTTATATTTGAAGACATTCCTTTTGCCACTATTAACCTCTTAGCGCTCCGAATCTCCACTTGCATTTTCTACAAAAAGAGTGTTTCATAACTGCTCAATCAAAAATATGTTTTATCTCTGTTATCTGAACTTACAGATCAGAAATAAGTTTCACAGAATTCATCTGTGTAGTTTTTATTTGAAGATATTCTTTTTCCCAATGTAGGCCTCTTACCGCTTAGCATGTCCAATTGCAGTTTCTAGAGAAAGAGTGTTTCAGAACGGCTCAATCAAAAGTAAGGTTCAACTCTGTTAGTTGAATGCACAGAACAGAAAGAAGTTTCACAGAAAGCTACTGTGTAGTTTATATTTGCATATATTCCTTTTTCCACTATTACCCTCTTAGCGCTCCGAATGTCCACTTGCATTTTCTACAGAAAGAGTGTTCAGAACTGCGCAATCAAAAGTATGGTTTAACTCTGTTAGCTTAATGAACATATCAGAAATAAGTTTCACACAATGCTTCTGTGTAGTTTTTATTTGAAGATATTATTTTTCCCAATAGAGGCCTCTTAGCGCTCAGATTGTCCAATTGCAGTTTCTACAGAAAGAGTGTTTCAGAAAGGCTCAATCAAAAGTAAGGTTCAACTCTGTTAGTTGAATGCACAGAACAGAAAGAAGTTTCATACAATGCTTCTGTGTAGTTTATATTTGAACATATTCTTTTTTCCACTATTACCCACTTAGCGCTACGAATGTCCAGTTGCATTTTCTACAGACAGAGTGTTTCAAAACTGCTCAATCAAAAGTATGGTTTAACTCTGTTAGCTGAATGCTCAGATCAGAAAGAAGTTTCACAGAATGCTTCTGTGTAGTTTATATTTGAATATATTCTTTTTCCCACTACTACGCTCTTAGCGCTCCAAATGTCCAGTTGCATTTTCTACAGAAAGAGTGTTCAGATCTGCTCAATCAAAAGTATGGTTTAACTCTGTTAGCTGAATGCACAGATCAGAAAGAAGTTTCACCGAATGATTCTGTGTAGTTTATATTTGAAGACATTCCTTTTTCCACTATTACCCTCTTAGCGCTCCGAATCTCCACTTGCATGTTCTACAAAAAGAGTGTTTCATAACTGCTCAATCAAAAATATGTTTTATCTCTGTTAACTGAATTTACAGATCAGAAATAAGTTTCACAGAATGCATCTGTGTAGTTTTTATTTGAAGATATTCTTTTTCCCAATGTAGGCCTCTTAGCGCTTAGCATGTCCAATTGCAATTTCTACAGAAAGAGTGTTTCAGAACGGCTCAATCAAAAGTAAGATTCAACTCTGTTAGTTGAATGCACAGAACAGAAAGAATTTTCACAGAATGCTACTGTGTAGTTTATATTTGCATATATTCCTTTTTCCACTATTACCCTCTTAGCGCTCCGAATGTCCACTTGCATTTTCTACAGAAAGAGTGTTCAGAACTGCGCAATCAAAAGTATGGTTTAACTCTGTTAGCTTAATGAACATATCAGAATTAAGTTTCACACAATGCTTCTGTGTAGTTTTTATTTGAAGATATTATTTTTCCCAATAGAGGCCTCTTAGCGCTCAGAATGTCCAATTGCAGTTTCTACAGAAAGAGTGTTTCAGAAAGGCTCAATCAAAAGTAAGGTTCAACTCTGTTAGTTGAATGCACAGAACAGAAAGAAATTTCATACAATGCTTCTGTGTAGTTTATATTTGAACATATTCTTTTTTCCACTATTACCCACTTAGCGCTACGAATGTCCAGTTGCATTTTCTACAGACAGAGTGTTTCAAAACTGCTCAATCAAAAGTATGGTTTAACTCTGTTAGCTGAATGCTCAGATCAGAAAGAAGTTTCACAGAATGCTTCTGTGTAGTTTATATTTGAATATATTCCTTTTTCCACTACTACTCCCTTAGCGCTCCAAATGTCCAGTTGCATTTTCTACAGAAAGAGTGTTCAGATCTGTTCAATCAAAAGTATGGTTTAACTCTGTTAGCTGAATGCACAGATCAGAAAGAAGTTTCACAGAATGATTCTGTGTAGTTTATATTTGGAGACATTCCTTTTTCCACTATTACCCTCTTAGCGCTCCGAATCTCCACTTGCATTTTCTACAGAAAGAGTGTTTCAGAAAGGCTGAATCAAAACTAAGGTTCAACTCTTTTAGTTGAACAAACAGAACAGAAAGAAGTTTCACACAATTCTTCTGTGTAGTTTTTATTTGTAGACATTCCTTTTCCCAATATAGGCCTCTTAGCGCTCAGAATGTGCAATTGCAGTTTCTACAGAAAGAGTGTTTCAGAACGGCTCAATCAAATTAAGGTTCAACTCTGTTAGTTGAATGCACAGAACAGAAAGAAGTTTCATACAATGCTTCTGTGTAGTTTATATTTGAACATATTCTTTTTTCCAGTATTACCCACTTAGCGCTACGAATATCCAGTTGCATTTTCTACAGACAGAGTGTTTCAAAACTGCTCAATCAAAAGTATGGTTTAAGTCTGTTAGCTGAATGCTCAGATCAGAAAGAAGTTTCACAGAATGCTTCTGTGTAGTTTATATTTGATTATATTCCTTTTTCCACTACTACTCTCTTAGCGCTCCAAATGTCCAGTTGCATTTTCTACAGAAAGAGTGTTCAGATCTGCTCAATCAAAAGTATGGTTTAAGTCTGTTAGCTGAATGCACAGATCAGAAAGAAGTTTCACAGAATGATTCTGTGTAGTTTATATTTGGAGACATTCCTTTTTCCACTATTACCCTCTTAGCGCTCCGAATCTCCACTTGCATTTTCTACAGAAAGAGTGTTTCAGAACGGCTCAATCAAAACTAAGGTTCAACTCTTTTAGTTGAACAAACAGAACAGAAAGAAGTTTCACACAATTCTTCTGTGTAGTTTTTATTTGTAGACATTCTTTTTCCCAATATAGGCCTCTTAGCGCTCAGAATGTCCAATTGCAGTTTCTACAGAAAGAGTGTTTCAGAACGGCTCAATCAAAAGTAAGGTTCAACTCTGTTAGTTGAATGCACAGAACAGAAAGAAGTTTCATACAATGCTTCTGTGTAGTTTATATTTGAACATATTCTTTTTTCCACTATTACCCACTTAGCGCTACGAATGTCCAGTTGCATTTTCTACAGACAGAATGTTTCAAAACTGCTCAATCAAAAGTATGGTTTAACTCTGTTAGCTGAAAGCTCAGATCAGAAAGAAGTTTCACAGAATGCTTCTGTGTAGTTTATATTTGAAGACCTTCCTTTTTCCACTATTAACCTCTTAGCGCTCAGAATCTCCACTTGCATTTTCTACAAAAAGAGTGTTTCATAACTGCTCAATCAAAAATATGTTTTATCTCTGTTAACTGAATTTACAGATCAGAAATAAGTTTCACAGAATGCATCTGTGTAGTTTTTATTTGAAGATATTCTTTTTCCCAATATAGGCCTCTTAGCGCTTAGCATGTCCAATTGCAGTTTCTACAGAAAGAGTGTTTCAGAACGGCTCAATCAAAAGTAAGGTTCAACTCTGTCAGTTGAATGCACAGAACAGAAAGAATTTTCACAGAATGCTACTGTGTAGTTTATATTTGAATATATTCCTTTTTCCACTATTACCCTCTTAGCGCTCCGAATGTCCACTTGCATTTTCTACAGAAAGAGTGTTCAGAACTGCGCAATCAAAAGTATGGTTTAACTCTGTTAGCTTAATGAACATATCAGAAATAAGTTTCACACAATGCTTCTGTGTAGTTTTTATTTGAAGATATTATTTTTCCCAATAGAGACCTCTTAGCGCTCAGAATGTCCAATTGCAGTTTCTACAGAAAGAGTGTTTCAGAACGGCTCAATCAAATGTAAGGTTCAACTCTGTTAGTTGAATGCACAGAACAGAAAGAAGTTTCATACAATGCTTCTGTGTAGTTTATATTTGAACATATTCTTTTTTCCACTATTACCCACTTAGCGCTACGAATGTTCAGTTGCATTTTCTACACACAGAGTGTTTTTAAACTGCTCAATCAAAATTATGGTTAAACTCTGTTAGCTGAATGCTCAGATCAGAAAGAAGTTTCACAGAATGCTTCTGTGTAGTTTATATTTGAATATATTCCTTTTTCCACTACTACGCTCTTAGCGCTCCAAATGTCCAGTTGCATTTTCTACAGAAAGAGTGTTCAGATCTGCTCAATCAAAAGTGTGGTTTAACCCTGTTAGCTGAATGCACATATCAGAAAGAAGTTTCACCGAATGATTCTGTGTAGTTTATATTTGAAGACATTCCTTTTTCCACTATTACCCTCTTAGCGCTCCGAATCTCCTCTTGCATTATCTAAAAAAAGAGTGTTTCATAACTGCTCAATCAAAAATATGTTTTATCTCTGTTAACTGAATTTACAGATCAGAAATAAGTTTCACAGAATGCATCTGTGTAGTTTTCATTTGAAGATATTTTTTTCCCAATGTAGGTCTCTTAGCGCTTAGCATGTCCAATTGCAGTTTCTCCAGAAAGAGTGTTTCAGAACGGCTCAATCAAAAGTAAGGTTCAACTCTGTCAGTTGAATGCACAGAACAGAAAGAATTTTCACAGAATGCTACTGTGTAGTTTATATTTGAATATATTCCTTTTTCCACTATTACCCTCTTAGCGCTCCGAATGTCCACTTGCATTTTCTACAGAAAGAGTGTTCAGAACTGCGCAATCAAAAGTATGGTTTAACTCTGTTAGCTTAATGAACATATCAGAAATAAGTTTCACACAATGCTTCTGTGTAGTTTTTATTTGAAGATATTATTTTTCCCAATAGAGGCCTCTTAGCGCTCAGAATGTCCAATTGCAGTTTCTACAGAAAGAGTGTTTCAGAAAGGCTCAATCAAAAGTAAGGTTCAACTCTGTTAGTTGAATGCACAGAACAGAAAAAAGTTTCATACAATACTTCTGTGTAGTTTATGTTTGAACATATTCTTTTTTCCAGGATTACCCACTTAGCGCTACGAATGTCCAGTTGCATTTTCTACAGACAGAGTGTTTCAAAACTGCTCAATCAAAAGTATGGTTTAACTCTGTTAGCTGAATGCTCAGATCAGAAAGAAGTTTCACAGAATGCTTCTGTGTAGTTTATATTTGAATATATTCCTTTTTCCACTACTACTCTCTTAGCGCTCCAAATGTCCAGTTGCATTTTCTACAGAAAGAGTGTTCAGATCTGCTCAATCAAAAGTATGGTTTAACTCTGTTAGCTGAATGCACAGATCAGAAAGAAGTTTCACAGAATGATTCTGTGTAGTTTATATTTGAAGACATTCCTTTTTCCACTATTACCCTCTTAGCGCTCCGAATCTCCACTTGCATTTTCTACAGAAAGAGTGTTTCAGAACTGGTCAATCAAAACTAAGGTTCAACTCTTTTAGTTGAACAAACAGAACAGAAAGAAGTTTCACACAATTCTTCTGTGTAGTTTTTATTTGTAGACATTCTTTTTCCCAATATAGGCCTCTTAGCGCTCAGAATATCCAATTGCAGTTTCTACAGAAAGAGTGTTTCAGAACGGCTCAATCAAAAGTAAGGTTCAACTCTGTTAGTTGAATGCACAGAACAGAAAGAAGTTTCATACAATGCTTCTGTGTAGTTTATATTTGAACATATTCTTTTTTCCACTATTACCCACTTAGCGCTACGAATGTCCAGTTGCATTTTCTACAGACAGAGTGTTTCAAAACTGCTCAATCAAAAGTATGGTTTAACTCTGTTAGCTGAATGCACAGATCAGAAAGAAGTTTCACCGAATGATCCTGTGTAGTTTATATTTGAAGACATTCCTTTTTCCACTATTACCCTCTTAGCGCTCCGAATCTCCACTTGCATTTTCTACAAAAAGAGTGTTTCATAACTGCTCAATCAAAAATATGTTTTATCTCTGTTAACTGAATTTACAGATCAGAAATAAGTTTCACAGAATGCATCTGTGTAGTTTTTATTTGAAGATATTCTTTTTCCCAATGTAGGCCTCTTAGCGCTTAGCATGTCCAATTGCAGTTTCTACAGAAAGAGTGTTTCAGAACGGCTCAATCAAAAGTAAGGTTCAGCTCTGTCAGTTGAATGCACAGAACAGAAAGAATTTTCACAGAATGCTACTGTGTAGTTTATATTTGAATATATTCCTTTTTCCACTATTACCCTCTTAGCGCTCCGAATGTCCACTTGCATTTTCTACAGAAAGAGTGTTCAGAACTGCGCAATCAAAAGTATGGTTTAACTCTGTTAGCTTAATGAACATATCAGAAATAAGTTTCACACAATGCTTCTGTGTAGTTTTTATTTGAAGATATTATTTTTCCCAATAGAGGCCTCTTAGCGCTCAGAATGTCCAATTGCAGTTTCTACAGAAAGAGTGTTTCAGAAAGGCTCAATCAAAAGTAAGGTTCAACTCTGTTAGTTGAATGCACAGAACAGAAAGAAGTTTCATACAATGCTTCTGTGTAGTTTATATTTGAACATATTCTTTTTTCCACTATTACCCACTTAGCGCTACGAATGTCCAGTTGCATTTTCTACAGACAGAGTGTTTCAAAACTGCTCAATCAAAAGTATGGTTTAACTCTGTTAGCTGAATGCTCAGATCAGAAAGAAGTTTCACAGAATGCTTCTGTGTAGTTTATATTTGAATATATTCCTTTTTCCACTACTACTCTCTTAGCGCTCCAAATGTCCAGTAGCATTTTCTACAGAAAGAGTGTTCAGATCTGCTCTATCGAAAGAATGGTTTAACTCTGTTAGCTGAATGCACAGATCAGAAAGATGTTTCACAGAATGATTCTGTGTAGTTTATATTTGGAGACATTCCTTTTTCCACTATTACCCTCTTAGCGCTCCGAATCTCCACTTGCATTTTCTACAGAAAGAGTGTTTCAGAACGGCTCAATCAAAACTAAGGTTCAACTCTTTTAGTTGAACAAACAGAACAGAAAGAAGTTTCACACAATTCTTCTGTGTAGTTTTTATTTGTAGACATTCTTTTTCCCAATATAGGCCTCTTAGCGCTCAGAATGTCCAATTGCAGTTTCTACAGAAAGAGTGTTTCAGAACGGCTCAATCAAAAGTAAGGTTCAACTCTGTTAGTTGAATGCACAGAACAGAAAGAAGTTTCATACAATGCTTCTGTGTAGTTTATATTTGAACATATTCTTTTTTCCACTATTACCCACTTAGCGCTACGAATGTCCAGTTGCATTTTCTACAGACAGAGTGTTTCAAAACTGCTCAATCAAAAGTATGGTTTAACTCTGTTAGCTGAATGCTCAGATCAGAAAGAAGTTTCACAGAATGCTTCTGTGTAGTTTATATTTGAATATATTCCTTTTTCCACTACTACGCTCTTAGCGCTCCAAATGTCCAGTTGCATTTTCTACAGAAAGAGTGTTCAGATCTGCTCAATCAAAATTATGGTTTAACTCTGTTAGCTGAATGCACAGATCAGAAAGAAGTTTCACCGAATGATTCTGTGTAGTTTATATTTGAAGACCTTCCTTTTTCCACTATTACCCGCTTAGCGCTCCGAATCTCCACTTGCATTTTCTACAAAAAGAGTGTTTCATAACTGCTCAATCAAAAATATGTTTTATCTCTGTTAACTGAATTTACAGATCAGAAATAAGTTTCACAGAATGCATCTGTGTAGTTTTTATTTGAAGATATTCTTTTTCCCAATGTAGGCCTCTTAGCGCTTAGCATGTCCAATTGCTCTTTCTACAGAAAGAGTGTTTCAGAAAGGCTCAATCAAAAGTAAGGTTCAACTCTGTTAGTTGAATGCACAGAACAGAAAGAATTTTCACAGAATGCTACTGTGTAGTTTATATTTGAATATATTCCTTTTTCCACAATTACCCTCTTAGCGCTCCGAATGTCCACTTGCATTTTCTACAGAAAGAGTGTTCAGAACAACGCAATCAAAAGTATGGTTTAACTCTGTTAGCTTAATGAACATATCAGAAATAAGTTTCACACAATGCTTCTGTGTAGTTTTTTTTTGAAGATATTATTTTTCCCAATAGAGGCCTCTTAGCGCTCAGAATGTCCAATTGCAGTTTCTACAGAAAGAGTGTTTCAGAAAGGCTCAATCAAAAGTAAGGTTCAACTCTGTTAGTTGAATGCACAGAACAGAAAGAAGTTTCATACAATGCTTCTGTGTAGTTTATATTTGAACATATTCTTTTTTCCACTATTACCCACTTAGCGCTACGAATGTCCAGTTGCATTTTCTACAGACAGAGTGTTTCAAAACTGCTCAATCAAAAGTATGGTTTAACTCTGTTAGCTGAATGCTCAGATCAGAAAGAAGTTTCACAGAATGCTTCTGTGTAGTTTATATTTGAATATATTCCTTTTTCCACTACTACACTATTAGCGCTCCAAATGTCCAGTTGCATTTTCTACAGAAAGAGTGTTCAGATCTGCTCAATCAAAAGTATGGTTTAACTCTGTTAGCTGAATGCACAGATCAGAAAGTAGTTTCACAGAATGATTCTGTGTAGTTTATATTTGGAGACATTCCTTTTTCCACTATTACCCTCTTAGCGCTCCGAATCTCCACTTGCATTTTCTACAGAAAGAGTGTTTCAGAACGGCTCAATCAAAACTAAGGTTCAACTCTTTTAGTTCAAGAAACAGAACAGAAAGAAGTTTCACACAATTCTTTTGTGTAGTTTTTATTTGTAGACATTCTTTTTCCCAATATAGGCCTCTTAGCTCTCAGAATGTCCAATTGCAGTTTCTACAGAAAGAGTGTTTCAGAACGGCTCAATCAAAATTAAGGTTCAACTCTGTTAGTTGAATGCACAGAACAGAAAGAAGTTTCATACAATGCTTCTGTGTAGTTTATATTTGAACATATTCTTTTTTCCACTATTACCCACTTAGCGCTACGAATGTCCAGTTGCATTTTCTACAGACAGAGTGTTTCAAAACTGCTCAATCAAAAGTATGGTTTAACTCTGTTAGCTGAATGCTCAGATCAGAAAGATGTTTCACAGAATGCTTCTGTGTAGTTTATATTTGAATATATTACTTTTTCCACTACTACGCTCTTAGCGCTCCAAATGTCCAGTTACATTTTCTACAGAAAGAGTGTTCAGATCTGCTCAATCAAAAGTATGGTTTAACTCTGTTAGCTGAATGCACAGATCAGAAAGAAGTTTCACCGAATGATTCTGTGTAGTTTATATTTGAAGACATTCCTTTTGCCACTATTAACCTCTTAGCGCTCCGAATCTCCACTTGCATTTTCTACAAAAAGAGTGTTTCATAACTGCTCAATCAAAAATATGTTTTATCTCTGTTATCTGAACTTACAGATCAGAAATAAGTTTCACAGAATTCATCTGTGTAGTTTTTATTTGAAGATATTCTTTTTCCCAATGTAGGCCTCTTACCGCTTAGCATGTCCAATTGCAGTTTCTAGAGAAAGAGTGTTTCAGAACGGCTCAATCAAAAGTAAGGTTCAACTCTGTTAGTTGAATGCACAGAACAGAAAGAAGTTTCACAGAAAGCTACTGTGTAGTTTATATTTGCATATATTCCTTTTTCCACTATTACCCTCTTAGCGCTCCGAATGTCCACTTGCATTTTCTACAGAAAGAGTGTTCAGAACTGCGCAATCAAAAGTATGGTTTAACTCTGTTAGCTTAATGAACATATCAGAAATAAGTTTCACACAATGCTTCTGTGTAGTTTTTATTTGAAGATATTATTTTTCCCAATAGAGGCCTCTTAGCGCTCAGAATGTCCAATTGCAGTTTCTACAGAAAGAGTGTTTCAGAAAGGCTCAATCAAAAGTAAGGTTCAACTCTGTTAGTTGAATGCACAGAACAGAAAGAAGTTTCATACAATGCTTCTGTGTAGTTTATATTTGAACATATTCTTTTTTCCACTATTACCCACTTAGCGCTACGAATGTCCAGTTGCATTTTCTACAGACAGAGTGTTTCAAAACTGCTCAATCAAAAGTATGGTTTAACTCTGTTAGCTGAATGCTCAGATCAGAAAGAAGTTTCACAGAATGCTTCTGTGTAGTTTATATTTGAATATATTCTTTTTCCCACTACTACGCTCTTAGCGCTCCAAATGTCCAGTTGCATTTTCTACAGAAAGAGTGTTCAGATCTGCTCAATCAAAAGTATGGTTTAACTCTGTTAGCTGAATGCACAGATCAGAAAGAAGTTTCACCGAATGATTCTGTGTAGTTTATATTTGAAGACATTCCTTTTTCCACTATTACCCTCTTAGCGCTCCGAATCTCCACTTGCATGTTCTACAAAAAGAGTGTTTCATAACTGCTCAATCAAAAATATGTTTTATCTCTGTTAACTGAATTTACAGATCAGAAATAAGTTTCACAGAATGCATCTGTGTAGTTTTTATTTGAAGATATTCTTTTTCCCAATGTAGGCCTCTTAGCGCTTAGCATGTCCAATTGCAATTTCTACAGAAAGAGTGTTTCAGAACGGCTCAATCAAAAGTAAGATTCAACTCTGTTAGTTGAATGCACAGAACAGAAAGAATTTTCACAGAATGCTACTGTGTAGTTTATATTTGCATATATTCCTTTTTCCACTATTACCCTCTTAGCGCTCCGAATGTCCACTTGCATTTTCTACAGAAAGAGTGTTCAGAACTGCGCAATCAAAAGTATGGTTTAACTCTGTTAGCTTAATGAACATATCAGAATTAAGTTTCACACAATGCTTCTGTGTAGTTTTTATTTGAAGATATTATTTTTCCCAATAGAGGCCTCTTAGCGCTCAGAATGTCCAATTGCAGTTTCTACAGAAAGAGTGTTTCAGAAAGGCTCAATCAAAAGTAAGGTTCAACTCTGTTAGTTGAATGCACAGAACAGAAAGAAGTTTCATACAATGCTTCTGTGTAGTTTATATTTGAACATATTCTTTTTTCCACTATTACCCACTTAGCGCTACGAATGTCCAGTTGCATTTTCTACAGACAGAGTGTTTCAAAACTGCTCAATCAAAAGTATGGTTTAACTCTGTTAGCTGAATGCTCAGATCAGAAAGAAGTTTCACAGAATGCTTCTGTGTAGTTTATATTTGAATATATTCCTTTTTCCACTACTACTCTCTTAGCGCTCCAAATGTCCAGTAGCATTTTCTACAGAAAGAGTGTTCAGATCTGCTCTATCGAAAGAATGGTTTAACTCTGTTAGCTGAATGCACAGATCAGAAAGATGTTTCACAGAATGATTCTGTGTAGTTTATATTTGGAGACATTCCTTTTTCCACTATTACCCTCTTAGCGCTCCGAATCTCCACTTGCATTTTCTACAGAAAGAGTGTTTCAGAACGGCTCAATCAAAACTAAGGTTCAACTCTTTTAGTTGAACAAACAGAACAGAAAGAAGTTTCACACAATTCTTCTGTGTAGTTTTTATTTGTAGACATTCTTTTTCCCAATATAGGCCTCTTAGCGCTCAGAATGTCCAATTGCAGTTTCTACAGAAAGAGTGTTTCAGAACGGCTCAATCAAAAGTAAGGTTCAACTCTGTTAGTTGAATGCACAGAACAGAAAGAAGTTTCATACAATGCTTCTGTGTAGTTTATATTTGAACATATTCTTTTTTCCACTATTACCCACTTAGCGCTACGAATGTCCAGTTGCATTTTCTACAGACAGAGTGTTTCAAAACTGCTCAATCAAAAGTATGGTTTAACTCTGTTAGCTGAATGCTCAGATCAGAAAGAAGTTTCACAGAATGCTTCTGTGTAGTTTATATTTGAATATATTCCTTTTTCCACTACTACGCTCTTAGCGCTCCAAATGTCCAGTTGCATTTTCTACAGAAAGAGTGTTCAGATCTGCTCAATCAAAATTATGGTTTAACTCTGTTAGCTGAATGCACAGATCAGAAAGAAGTTTCACCGAATGATTCTGTGTAGTTTATATTTGAAGACCTTCCTTTTTCCACTATTACCCGCTTAGCGCTCCGAATCTCCACTTGCATTTTCTACAAAAAGAGTGTTTCATAACTGCTCAATCAAAAATATGTTTTATCTCTGTTAACTGAATTTACAGATCAGAAATAAGTTTCACAGAATGCATCTGTGTAGTTTTTATTTGAAGATATTCTTTTTCCCAATGTAGGCCTCTTAGCGCTTAGCATGTCCAATTGCTCTTTCTACAGAAAGAGTGTTTCAGAAAGGCTCAATCAAAAGTAAGGTTCAACTCTGTTAGTTGAATGCACAGAACAGAAAGAATTTTCACAGAATGCTACTGTGTAGTTTATATTTGAATATATTCCTTTTTCCACAATTACCCTCTTAGCGCTCCGAATGTCCACTTGCATTTTCTACAGAAAGAGTGTTCAGAACAACGCAATCAAAAGTATGGTTTAACTCTGTTAGCTTAATGAACATATCAGAAATAAGTTTCACACAATGCTTCTGTGTAGTTTTTTTTTGAAGATATTATTTTTCCCAATAGAGGCCTCTTAGCGCTCAGAATGTCCAATTGCAGTTTCTACAGAAAGAGTGTTTCAGAAAGGCTCAATCAAAAGTAAGGTTCAACTCTGTTAGTTGAATGCACAGAACAGAAAGAAGTTTCATACAATGCTTCTGTGTAGTTTATATTTGAACATATTCTTTTTTCCACTATTACCCACTTAGCGCTACGAATGTCCAGTTGCATTTTCTACAGACAGAGTGTTTCAAAACTGCTCAATCAAAAGTATGGTTTAACTCTGTTAGCTGAATGCTCAGATCAGAAAGAAGTTTCACAGAATGCTTCTGTGTAGTTTATATTTGAATATATTCCTTTTTCCACTACTACACTATTAGCGCTCCAAATGTCCAGTTGCATTTTCTACAGAAAGAGTGTTCAGATCTGCTCAATCAAAAGTATGGTTTAACTCTGTTAGCTGAATGCACAGATCAGAAAGTAGTTTCACAGAATGATTCTGTGTAGTTTATATTTGGAGACATTCCTTTTTCCACTATTACCCTCTTAGCGCTCCGAATCTCCACTTGCATTTTCTACAGAAAGAGTGTTTCAGAACGGCTCAATCAAAACTAAGGTTCAACTCTTTTAGTTCAAGAAACAGAACAGAAAGAAGTTTCACACAATTCTTTTGTGTAGTTTTTATTTGTAGACATTCTTTTTCCCAATATAGGCCTCTTAGCTCTCAGAATGTCCAATTGCAGTTTCTACAGAAAGAGTGTTTCAGAACGGCTCAATCAAAATTAAGGTTCAACTCTGTTAGTTGAATGCACAGAACAGAAAGAAGTTTCATACAATGCTTCTGTGTAGTTTATATTTGAACATATTCTTTTTTCCACTATTACCCACTTAGCGCTACGAATGTCCAGTTGCATTTTCTACAGACAGAGTGTTTCAAAACTGCTCAATCAAAAGTATGGTTTAACTCTGTTAGCTGAATGCTCAGATCAGAAAGATGTTTCACAGAATGCTTCTGTGTAGTTTATATTTGAATATATTACTTTTTCCACTACTACGCTCTTAGCGCTCCAAATGTCCAGTTACATTTTCTACAGAAAGAGTGTTCAGATCTGCTCAATCAAAAGTATGGTTTAACTCTGTTAGCTGAATGCACAGATCAGAAAGAAGTTTCACCGAATGATTCTGTGTAGTTTATATTTGAAGACATTCCTTTTGCCACTATTAACCTCTTAGCGCTCCGAATCTCCACTTGCATTTTCTACAAAAAGAGTGTTTCATAACTGCTCAATCAAAAATATGTTTTATCTCTGTTATCTGAACTTACAGATCAGAAATAAGTTTCACAGAATTCATCTGTGTAGTTTTTATTTGAAGATATTCTTTTTCCCAATGTAGGCCTCTTACCGCTTAGCATGTCCAATTGCAGTTTCTAGAGAAAGAGTGTTTCAGAACGGCTCAATCAAAAGTAAGGTTCAACTCTGTTAGTTGAATGCACAGAACAGAAAGAAGTTTCACAGAAAGCTACTGTGTAGTTTATATTTGCATATATTCCTTTTTCCACTATTACCCTCTTAGCGCTCCGAATGTCCACTTGCATTTTCTACAGAAAGAGTGTTCAGAACTGCGCAATCAAAAGTATGGTTTAACTCTGTTAGCTTAATGAACATATCAGAAATAAGTTTCACACAATGCTTCTGTGTAGTTTTTATTTGAAGATATTATTTTTCCCAATAGAGGCCTCTTAGCGCTCAGAATGTCCAATTGCAGTTTCTACAGAAAGAGTGTTTCAGAAAGGCTCAATCAAAAGTAAGGTTCAACTCTGTTAGTTGAATGCACAGAACAGAAAGAAGTTTCATACAATGCTTCTGTGTAGTTTATATTTGAACATATTCTTTTTTCCACTATTACCCACTTAGCGCTACGAATGTCCAGTTGCATTTTCTACAGACAGAGTGTTTCAAAACTGCTCAATCAAAAGTATGGTTTAACTCTGTTAGCTGAATGCTCAGATCAGAAAGAAGTTTCACAGAATGCTTCTGTGTAGTTTATATTTGAATATATTCTTTTTCCCACTACTACGCTCTTAGCGCTCCAAATGTCCAGTTGCATTTTCTACAGAAAGAGTGTTCAGATCTGCTCAATCAAAAGTATGGTTTAACTCTGTTAGCTGAATGCACAGATCAGAAAGAAGTTTCACCGAATGATTCTGTGTAGTTTATATTTGAAGACATTCCTTTTTCCACTATTACCCTCTTAGCGCTCCGAATCTCCACTTGCATGTTCTACAAAAAGAGTGTTTCATAACTGCTCAATCAAAAATATGTTTTATCTCTGTTAACTGAATTTACAGATCAGAAATAAGTTTCACAGAATGCATCTGTGTAGTTTTTATTTGAAGATATTCTTTTTCCCAATGTAGGCCTCTTAGCGCTTAGCATGTCCAATTGCAATTTCTACAGAAAGAGTGTTTCAGAACGGCTCAATCAAAAGTAAGATTCAACTCTGTTAGTTGAATGCACAGAACAGAAAGAATTTTCACAGAATGCTACTGTGTAGTTTATATTTGCATATATTCCTTTTTCCACTATTACCCTCTTAGCGCTCCGAATGTCCACTTGCATTTTCTACAGAAAGAGTGTTCAGAACTGCGCAATCAAAAGTATGGTTTAACTCTGTTAGCTTAATGAACATATCAGAATTAAGTTTCACACAATGCTTCTGTGTAGTTTTTATTTGAAGATATTATTTTTCCCAATAGAGGCCTCTTAGCGCTCAGAATGTCCAATTGCAGTTTCTACAGAAAGAGTGTTTCAGAAAGGCTCAATCAAAAGTAAGGTTCAACTCTGTTAGTTGAATGCACAGAACAGAAAGAAGTTTCATACAATGCTTCTGTGTAGTTTATATTTGAACATATTCTTTTTTCCACTATTACCCACTTAGCGCTACGAATGTCCAGTTGCATTTTCTACAGACAGAGTGTTTCAAAACTGCTCAATCAAAAGTATGGTTTAACTCTGTTAGCTGAATGCTCAGATCAGAAAGAAGTTTCACAGAATGCTTCTGTGTAGTTTATATTTGAATATATTCCTTTTTCCACTACTACTCTCTTAGCGCTCCAAATGTCCAGTAGCATTTTCTACAGAAAGAGTGTTCAGATCTGCTCTATCGAAAGAATGGTTTAACTCTGTTAGCTGAATGCACAGATCAGAAAGATGTTTCACAGAATGATTCTGTGTAGTTTATATTTGGAGACATTCCTTTTTCCACTATTACCCTCTTAGCGCTCCGAATCTCCACTTGCATTTTCTACAGAAAGAGTGTTTCAGAACGGCTCAATCAAAACTAAGGTTCAACTCTTTTAGTTGAACAAACAGAACAGAAAGAAGTTTCACACAATTCTTCTGTGTAGTTTTTATTTGTAGACATTCTTTTTCCCAATATAGGCCTCTTAGCGCTCAGAATGTCCAATTGCAGTTTCTACAGAAAGAGTGTTTCAGAACGGCTCAATCAAAAGTAAGGTTCAACTCTGTTAGTTGAATGCACAGAACAGAAAGAAGTTTCATACAATGCTTCTGTGTAGTTTATATTTGAACATATTCTTTTTTCCACTATTACCCACTTAGCGCTACGAATGTCCAGTTGCATTTTCTACAGACAGAGTGTTTCAAAACTGCTCAATCAAAAGTATGGTTTAACTCTGTTAGCTGAATGCTCAGATCAGAAAGAAGTTTCACAGAATGCTTCTGTGTAGTTTATATTTGAATATATTCCTTTTTCCACTACTACGCTCTTAGCGCTCCAAATGTCCAGTTGCATTTTCTACAGAAAGAGTGTTCAGATCTGCTCAATCAAAATTATGGTTTAACTCTGTTAGCTGAATGCACAGATCAGAAAGAAGTTTCACCGAATGATTCTGTGTAGTTTATATTTGAAGACCTTCCTTTTTCCACTATTACCCGCTTAGCGCTCCGAATCTCCACTTGCATTTTCTACAAAAAGAGTGTTTCATAACTGCTCAATCAAAAATATGTTTTATCTCTGTTAACTGAATTTACAGATCAGAAATAAGTTTCACAGAATGCATCTGTGTAGTTTTTATTTGAAGATATTCTTTTTCCCAATGTAGGCCTCTTAGCGCTTAGCATGTCCAATTGCTCTTTCTACAGAAAGAGTGTTTCAGAAAGGCTCAATCAAAAGTAAGGTTCAACTCTGTTAGTTGAATGCACAGAACAGAAAGAATTTTCACAGAATGCTACTGTGTAGTTTATATTTGAATATATTCCTTTTTCCACAATTACCCTCTTAGCGCTCCGAATGTCCACTTGCATTTTCTACAGAAAGAGTGTTCAGAACAACGCAATCAAAAGTATGGTTTAACTCTGTTAGCTTAATGAACATATCAGAAATAAGTTTCACACAATGCTTCTGTGTAGTTTTTTTTTGAAGATATTATTTTTCCCAATAGAGGCCTCTTAGCGCTCAGAATGTCCAATTGCAGTTTCTACAGAAAGAGTGTTTCAGAAAGGCTCAATCAAAAGTAAGGTTCAACTCTGTTAGTTGAATGCACAGAACAGAAAGAAGTTTCATACAATGCTTCTGTGTAGTTTATATTTGAACATATTCTTTTTTCCACTATTACCCACTTAGCGCTACGAATGTCCAGTTGCATTTTCTACAGACAGAGTGTTTCAAAACTGCTCAATCAAAAGTATGGTTTAACTCTGTTAGCTGAATGCTCAGATCAGAAAGAAGTTTCACAGAATGCTTCTGTGTAGTTTATATTTGAATATATTCCTTTTTCCACTACTACACTATTAGCGCTCCAAATGTCCAGTTGCATTTTCTACAGAAAGAGTGTTCAGATCTGCTCAATCAAAAGTATGCTTTAACTCTGTTAGCTGAATGCACAGATCAGAAAGTAGTTTCACAGAATGATTCTGTGTAGTTTATATTTGGAGACATTCCTTTTTCCACTATTACCCTCTTAGCGCTCCGAATCTCCACTTGCATTTTCTACAGAAAGAGTGTTTCAGAACGGCTCAATCAAAACTAAGGTTCAACTCTTTTAGTTCAAGAAACAGAACAGAAAGAAGTTTCACACAATTCTTTTGTGTAGTTTTTATTTGTAGACATTCTTTTTCCCAATATAGGCCTCTTAGCTCTCAGAATGTCCAATTGCAGTTTCTACAGAAAGAGTGTTTCAGAACGGCTCAATCAAAATTAAGGTTCAACTCTGTTAGTTGAATGCACAGAACAGAAAGAAGTTTCATACAATGCTTCTGTGTAGTTTATATTTGAACATATTCTTTTTTCCACTATTACCCACTTAGCGCTACGAATGTCCAGTTGCATTTTCTACAGACAGAGTGTTTCAAAACTGCTCAATCAAAAGTATGGTTTAACTCTGTTAGCTGAATGCTCAGATCAGAAAGATGTTTCACAGAATGCTTCTGTGTAGTTTATATTTGAATATATTACTTTTTCCACTACTACGCTCTTAGCGCTCCAAATGTCCAGTTACATTTTCTACAGAAAGAGTGTTCAGATCTGCTCAATCAAAAGTATGGTTTAACTCTGTTAGCTGAATGCACAGATCAGAAAGAAGTTTCACCGAATGATTCTGTGTAGTTTATATTTGAAGACATTCCTTTTGCCACTATTAACCTCTTAGCGCTCCGAATCTCCACTTGCATTTTCTACAAAAAGAGTGTTTCATAACTGCTCAATCAAAAATATGTTTTATCTCTGTTATCTGAACTTACAGATCAGAAATAAGTTTCACAGAATTCATCTGTGTAGTTTTTATTTGAAGATATTCTTTTTCCCAATGTAGGCCTCTTACCGCTTAGCATGTCCAATTGCAGTTTCTAGAGAAAGAGTGTTTCAGAACGGCTCAATCAAAAGTAAGGTTCAACTCTGTTAGTTGAATGCACAGAACAGAAAGAAGTTTCACAGAAAGCTACTGTGTAGTTTATATTTGCATATATTCCTTTTTCCACTATTACCCTCTTAGCGCTCCGAATGTCCACTTGCATTTTCTACAGAAAGAGTGTTCAGAACTGCGCAATCAAAAGTATGGTTTAACTCTGTTAGCTTAATGAACATATCAGAAATAAGTTTCACACAATGCTTCTGTGTAGTTTTTATTTGAAGATATTATTTTTCCCAATAGAGGCCTCTTAGCGCTCAGAATGTCCAATTGCAGTTTCTACAGAAAGAGTGTTTCAGAAAGGCTCAATCAAAAGTAAGGTTCAACTCTGTTAGTTGAATGCACAGAACAGAAAGAAGTTTCATACAATGCTTCTGTGTAGTTTATATTTGAACATATTCTTTTTTCCACTATTACCCACTTAGCGCTACGAATGTCCAGTTGCATTTTCTACAGACAGAGTGTTTCAAAACTGCTCAATCAAAAGTATGGTTTAACTCTGTTAGCTGAATGCTCAGATCAGAAAGAAGTTTCACAGAATGCTTCTGTGTAGTTTATATTTGAATATATTCTTTTTCCCACTACTACGCTCTTAGCGCTCCAAATGTCCAGTTGCATTTTCTACAGAAAGAGTGTTCAGATCTGCTCAATCAAAAGTATGGTTTAACTCTGTTAGCTGAATGCACAGATCAGAAAGAAGTTTCACCGAATGATTCTGTGTAGTTTATATTTGAAGACATTCCTTTTTCCACTATTACCCTCTTAGCGCTCCGAATCTCCACTTGCATGTTCTACAAAAAGAGTGTTTCATAACTGCTCAATCAAAAATATGTTTTATCTCTGTTAACTGAATTTACAGATCAGAAATAAGTTTCACAGAATGCATCTGTGTAGTTTTTATTTGAAGATATTCTTTTTCCCAATGTAGGCCTCTTAGCGCTTAGCATGTCCAATTGCAATTTCTACAGAAAGAGTGTTTCAGAACGGCTCAATCAAAAGTAAGATTCAACTCTGTTAGTTGAATGCACAGAACAGAAAGAATTTTCACAGAATGCTACTGTGTAGTTTATATTTGCATATATTCCTTTTTCCACTATTACCCTCTTAGCGCTCCGAATGTCCACTTGCATTTTCTACAGAAAGAGTGTTCAGAACTGCGCAATCAAAAGTATGGTTTAACTCTGTTAGCTTAATGAACATATCAGAATTAAGTTTCACACAATGCTTCTGTGTAGTTTTTATTTGAAGATATTATTTTTCCCAATAGAGGCCTCTTAGCGCTCAGAATGTCCAATTGCAGTTTCTACAGAAAGAGTGTTTCAGAAAGGCTCAATCAAAAGTAAGGTTCAACTCTGTTAGTTGAATGCACAGAACAGAAAGAAATTTCATACAATGCTTCTGTGTAGTTTATATTTGAACATATTCTTTTTTCCACTATTACCCACTTAGCGCTACGAATGTCCAGTTGCATTTTCTACAGACAGAGTGTTTCAAAACTGCTCAATCAAAAGTATGGTTTAACTCTGTTAGCTGAATGCTCAGATCAGAAAGAAGTTTCACAGAATGCTTCTGTGTAGTTTATATTTGAATATATTCCTTTTTCCACTACTACTCCCTTAGCGCTCCAAATGTCCAGTTGCATTTTCTACAGAAAGAGTGTTCAGATCTGTTCAATCAAAAGTATGGTTTAACTCTGTTAGCTGAATGCACAGATCAGAAAGAAGTTTCACAGAATGATTCTGTGTAGTTTATATTTGGAGACATTCCTTTTTCCACTATTACCCTCTTAGCGCTCCGAATCTCCACTTGCATTTTCTACAGAAAGAGTGTTTCAGAAAGGCTGAATCAAAACTAAGGTTCAACTCTTTTAGTTGAACAAACAGAACAGAAAGTAGTTTCACACAATTCTTCTGTGTAGTTTTTATTTGTAGACATTCCTTTTCCCAATATAGGCCTCTTAGCGCTCAGAATGTGCAATTGCAGTTTCTACAGAAAGAGTGTTTCAGAACGGCTCAATCAAATTAAGGTTCAACTCTGTTAGTTGAATGCACAGAACAGAAAGAAGTTTCATACAATGCTTCTGTGTAGTTTATATTTGAACATATTCTTTTTTCCAGTATTACCCACTTAGCGCTACGAATATCCAGTTGCATTTTCTACAGACAGAGTGTTTCAAAACTGCTCAATCAAAAGTATGGTTTAAGTCTGTTAGCTGAATGCTCAGATCAGAAAGAAGTTTCACAGAATGCTTCTGTGTAGTTTATATTTGAATATATTCCTTTTTCCACTAATACGCTCTTAGCGCTCCAAATGTCCAGTTGCATTTTCTACAGAAAGAGTGTTCAGATCTGCTCAATCAAAAGTATGGTTTAAGTCTGTTAGCTGAATGCACAGATCAGAAAGAAGTTTCACCGAATGATTCTGTGTAGTTTATATTTGAAGACATTCCTTTTTCCACTATTACCCTCTTAGCTCTCCGAATCTGCACTTGCATTTTCTACAAAAAGAGTGTTTCATAACTGCTCAATCAAAAATATGTTTTATCTCTGTTAACTGAATTTACAGATCAGAAGTAAGTTTCACAGAATGCATCTGTGTAGTTTTTTTTGAAGATATTCTTTTTCCCAATGTAGGCCTCTTAGCGCTTAGCATGTCCAATTGCAGTTTCTACAGAAAGAGTGTTTCAGAACGGCTCAATCAAAAGTACGGTTCAACTCTGTTAGTTGAATGCACAGAACAGAAAGAATTTTCACAGAATGCTACTGTGTAGTTTATATTTGAATATATTCCTTTTTCCACTATTACCCTCTTAGCGCGCCGAATGTCCACTTGCATTTTCTACAGAAAGAGTGTTCAGAACTGCGCAATCAAAAGTATGGTTTAACACTGTTAGCTTAATGAACATATCAGAAATAAGTTTCACACAATGCTTCTGTGTAGTTTTTATTTGAAGATATTATTTTTCCCAATAGAGTCCTCTTAGCGCTCAGAATGTCCAATTGCAGTTTTAACAGAAAGAGTGTTTCAGAAAGGCTCCATCAAAAGTAAGGTTCAACTCTGTTAGTTGAATGCACAGAACAGAAAGAAGTTTCATACAATGCTTCTGTGTAGTTTATATTTGAACATATTCTTTTTTCCACTATTACCCACTTAGTGCTACGAATGTCCAGTTGCATTTTCTACAGACAGAGTGTTTCAAAACTGCTCAATCAAAAGTATGGTTTAATTCTGTTAGCTGAATGCTCAGATCAGAAAGAAGTTTCACAGAATGCTTCTGTGTAGTTTATATTTGAATATATTCCTTTTTCCACTACTACGCTCTTAGCGCTCCAAATGTCCAGTTGCATTTTCTACAGAAAGAGTGTTCAGATCTGCTCAATCAAAAGTATGGTTTAACTCTGTTAGCTGAATGCACAGATCAGAAAGAAGTTTCACAGAATGATTCTGTGTAGTTTATATTTGGAGACATTCCTTTTTCCACTATTACCCTCTTAGCGCTCCGAATCTCCACTTGCATTTTCTACAGAAAGAGTGTTTCAGAACGGCTCAATCAAAACTATGGTTCAACTCTTTTAGTTGAACAAACAGAACAGAAAGAAGTTTCACACAATTCTTCTGTGTAGTTTTTATTTGTAGACATTCTTTTTCCCAATATAGGCCTCTTAGCGCTCAGAATGTCCAATTGCAGTTTCTACAGAAAGAGTGTTTCAGAACGGCTCAATCAAAAGTAAGGTTCAACTCTGTTAGTTGAATGCACAGAACAGAAAGAAGTTTCATACAATGCTTCTGTGTAGTTTATATTTGAACATATTCTTTTTTCCACTATTACCCACTTAGCGCTACGAATGTCCAGTTGCATTTTCTACAGACAGAGTGTTTCAAAACTGCTCAATCAAAAGTATGGTTTAATTCTGTTAGCTGAATGCTCAGATCAGAAAGAAGTTTCACAGAATGCTTCTGTGTAGTTTATATTTGAATATATTCCTTTTTCCACTACTACGCTCTTAGCGCTCCAAATGTCCAGTTGCATTTTCTACAGAAAGAGTGTTCAGATCTGCTCAATCAAAAGTATGGTTTAACTCTGTTAGCTGAATGCACAGATCAGAAAGAAGTTTCACAGAATGATTCTGTGTAGTTTATATTTGAAGACATTCCTTTTTCCACTATTACCCTCTTAGCGCTCCTAGTCTCCACTTGCATTTTCTACAAAAAGAGTGTTTCATAACTGCTCAATCAAAAATATGTTTTATCTGTGTTAACTGAATTTACAGATCAGAAGTAAGTTTCACAGAATGCATCTGTGTAGTTTTTATTTGAAGATATTCTTTTTCCCAATGTAGGCCTCTTAGCGCTTAGCATGTCCAATTGCAGTTTCTACAGAAAGAGTGTTTCAGAACGGCTCAATCAAAAGTAAGGTTCAACTCTGTTAGTTGAATGCACAGAACAGAAAGAATTTTCACAGAATGCTACAGTGTAGTTTATATTTGAATATATTCCTTTTTCCACTATTACCCTCTTAGTGCTCCGAATGTCCACTTGCATTTTCTACAGAAAGAGTGTTCAGAACTGCGCAATCAAAAGTATGGTTTAACTCTGTTAGCTTAATGAACATATCAGAAATAAGTTTCACACAATGCTTCTGTGTAGTTTTTATTTGAAGATATTATTTTTCCCAATAGAGGCCTCTTAGCGCTCAGAATGTCCAATTGCAGTATTAACAGAAAGAGTGTTTCAGAAAGGCTCAATCAAAAGTAAGGTTCAACTCTGTTAGTTGAATGCACAGAACAGAAAGAAGTTTCATACAATGCTTCTGTGTAGTTTATATTTGAACATATTCTTTTTTCCACTATTACCCACTTAGTGCTACGAATGTCCAGTTGCATTTTCTACAGACAGAGTGTTTCAAAACTGCTCAATCAAAAGTATGGTTTAACTCTGTTAGCTGAATGCTCAGATCAGAAAGAAGTTTCACAGAATGCTTCTGTGTAGTTTATATTTGAATATATTCCTTTTTCCACTACTACGCTCTTAGCGCTCCAAATGTCCAGTTGCATTTTCTACAGAAAGAGTGTTCAGATCTGCTCAATCAAAAATATGGTTTAACTCTGTTAGCTGAATGCACAGATCAGAAAGAAGTTTCACCGAATGATTCTGTGTAGTTTATATTGGAAGACATTCCTTTTTCCACTATTACCCTCTTAGCGCTCCGAATCTCCACTTGCATTTTCTACAAAAAGAGTGTTTCATAACTGCTCAATCAAAAATATATTTTATCTCTGTTAACTGAATTTACAGATCGGAAATATGTTTCACAGAATGCATCTGTGTAGTTTTTATTTGAAGATATTCTTTTTCCCAATGTAGGCCTCTTAGCGCTTAGCATGTCCAATTGCAGTTTCTACAGATAGAGTGTTTCAGAACGGCTCAATCAAAAGTAAGGTTCAACTCTGTTAGTTGAATGCACAGAACAGAAAGAATTTTCACAGAATGCTACTGTGTAGTTTATATTTGAATATATTCCTTTTTCCACTATTACCCTCTTAGCGCTCCGAATGTCCACTTGCATTTTCTACAGAAAGAGTGTTCAGAACTGCGCAATCAAAAGTATGGTTTAACTCTGTTAGCTTAATGGACATATAAGAAATAAGTTTCACACAATGCTTCTGTGTAGTTTTTATTTGAAGATATTATTTTTCCCAATGGAGGCCTCTTAGCGCTCAGAATGTCCAATTGCAGTATTAACAGAAAGAGTGTTTCAGAAAGGCTCAATCAAAAGTAAGGTTCAACTCTGTTAGTTGAATGCACAGAACAGAAAGAAGTTTCATACAATGCTTCTGTGTAGTTTATATTTGAACATATTCTTTTTTCCACTATTACCCACTTAGTGCTACGAATGTCCAGTTGCATTTTCTACAGACAGAGTGTTTCAAAACTGCTCAATCAAAAGTATGGTTTAACTCTGTTAGCTGAATGCTCAGATCAGAAAGAAGTTTCACAGAATGCTTCTGTGTAGTTTATATTTGAATATATTCCTTTTTCCACTACTACGCTCTTAGCGCTCCAAATGTCCAGTTGCATTTTCTACAGAAAGAGTGTTCAGATCTGCTCAATCAAAAATATGGTTTAACTCTGTTAGCTGAATGCACAGATCAGAAAGAAGTTTCACCGAATGATTCTGTGTAGTTTATATTGGAAGACATTCCTTTTTCCACTATTACCCTCTTAGCGCTCCGAATCTCCACTTGCATTTTCTACAAAAAGAGTGTTTCATAACTGCTCAATCAAAAATATATTTTATCTCTGTTAACTGAATTTACAGATCGGAAATATGTTTCACAGAATGCATCTGTGTAGTTTTTATTTGAAGATATTCTTTTTCCCAATGTAGGCCTCTTAGCGCTTAGCATGTCCAATTGCAGTTTCTACAGATAGAGTGTTTCAGAACGGCTCAATCAAAAGTAAGGTTCAACTCTGTTAGTTGAATGCACAGAACAGAAAGAATTTTCACAGAATGCTACTGTGTAGTTTATATTTGAATATATTCCTTTTTCCACTATTACCCTCTTAGCGCTCCGAATGTCCACTTGCATTTTCTACAGAAAGAGTGTTCAGAACTGCGCAATCAAAAGTATGGTTTAACTCTGTTAGCTTAATGAACATATCAGAAATAAGTTTCACACAATGCTTCTGTGTAGTTTTTATTTGAAGATATTATTTTTCCCAATAGAGGCCTCTTAGCGCTCAGAATGTTCAATTGCAGTTTCTACAGAAAGAGTGTTTCAGAAAGGCTCAATCAAAAGTCAGGTTCAACTCTGTTAGTTGAATGCACAGAACAGAAAGAAGTTTCATACAATGCTTCTGTGTAGTTTATATTTGAACATATTATTTTTTCCACTATTACCCACTTAGCGCTACGAATGTCCAGTTGCCTTTTCTACAGACAGAGTGTTTCAAAACTGCTCAATCAAAAGTATGGTTTAACTCTGTTAGCTGAATGCTCAGATCAGAAAGAAGTTTGACAGAATGCTTAAGTGTAGTTTATATTTGAATATATTCCTTTTTCCACTACTACTCTCTTAGCGCTCCAAATGTCCAGTTGCATTTTCTACAGAAAGAGTGTTCAGATCTGCTCAATCAAAAGTATGGTTTAACTCTGTTAGCTGAATGCACAGATCAGAAACAAGTTTCACAGAATGATTCTGTGTAGTTTATATTTGGAGACATTCCTTTTTCCACTATTACCCTCTTAGCGCTCCGAATCTCCACTTGCATTTTCTACAGAAAGAGTGTTTCAGAACGGCTCAATCAAAACTAAGGTTCAACTCTTTTAGTTGAACAAACAGAACAGAAAGAAGTTTCACACAATTCTTCTGTGTAGTTTTTATTTGTAGACATTCTTTTTCCCAATATAGGCCTCTTAGCGCTCAGAATGTCCAATTGCAGTTTCTACAGAAAGAGTGTTTCAGAACGGCTCAATCAAAAGTAAGGTTCAACTCTGTTAGTTGAATGCACAGAACAGAAAGTAGTTTCATACAATGCTTCTGTGTAGTTTATATTTGAACATATTCTTTTTTCCACTATTACCCACTTAGCGCTACGAAAGTCCAGTTGCATTTTCTACAGACAGAGTGTTTCAAAACTGCTCAATCAAAAGTATGGTTTAACTCTGTTAGCTGAATGCTCAGATCAGAAAGAAGTTTCACAGAATGCTTCTGTGTAGTTTATATTTGTATATATTCCTTTTTCCACTACTACGCTCTTAGCGCTCCAAATGTCCAGTTGCATTTTCTACAGAAAGAGTGTTCAGATCTGCTCAATCAAAAGTATGGTTTAACTCTGTTAGCTGAATGCACAGATCAGAAAGAAGTTTCACCGAATGATTCTGTGTAGTTTATATTTGAAGACATTCCTTTTTCCACTATTACCCTCTTAGCGCTCCGTATCTCCACTTGCATTTTCTACAAAAGAGTGTTTCATAACTGCTCAATCTAAAATATGTTTTATCTCTGTTAACTGAATTTACAGATCAGAAGTAAGTTTCACAGAATGCATCTGTGTAGTTTTTATTTGAAGATATTCTTTTTCCCAATGTAGGTCTCTTAGCGCTTAGCATGTCCAATTGCAGTTTCTACAGAAAGAGTGTTTCAGAACGGCTCAATCAACAGTAAGGTTCAACTCTGTTAGTTGAATGCACAGAACAGAAAGAATTTTCACAGAATGCTACTGTGTAGTTTATATTTGAATATATTCCTTTTTCCACTATTACCCTCTTAGCGCTCCGAATGTCCACTTGCATTTTCTACAGAAAGAGTGTTCAGAACTGCGCAATCAAAAGTATGGTTTAACTCTGTTAGCTTAATGGACATATCAGAAATAAGTTTCACACAATGCTTCTGTGTAGTTTTTATTTGAAGATATTATTTTTCCCAATGGAGGCCTCTTAGCGCTCAGAATGTCCAATTGCAGTATTAACAGAAAGAGTGTTTCAGAAAGGCTCAATCAAAAGTAAGATTCAACTCTGTTAGTTGAATGCACAGAACAGAAAGAAGTTTCATACAATGCTTCTGTGTAGTTTATATTTGAACATATTCTTTTTTCCACTATTACCCACTTAGTGCTACGAATGTCCAGTTGCATTTTCTACAGACAGAGTGTTTCAAAACTGCTCAATCAAAAGTATGTTTTAACTCTGTTAGCTGAATGCTCAGATCAGAATGAAGTTTCACAGAATGCTTCTGGGTAGTTTATATTTGAATATATTCCTTTTTCCACTACTACTCTCTTAGCGCTCCAAATGTCCAGTTGCATTTTCTACAGAAAGAGTGTTCAGATCTGCTCAATCAAAAGTATGGTTTAACTCTGTTACCTGAATGCACAGATCAGAAAGAAGTTTCACAGAATGATTCTGTGTAGTTTATATTTGGAGACATTCCTTTTTCCACTATTACCCTCTTAGCGCTCCGAATCTCCACTTGCATTTTCTACAGAAATAGTGTTTCAGAACGGCTCAATCAAAATTAAGGTTCAACTCTTTTAGTTGAACAAACAGAACAGAAAGAAGTTTCACACAATTCTTCTGTGTAGTTTTTATTTGTAGACATTCTTTTTCCCAATATAGGCCTCTTAGCGCTCAGAATGTCCAATTGCAGTTTCTACAGAAAGAGTGTTTCAGAACGGCTCAATCAAAAGTAAGGTTCAACTCTGTTAGTTGAATGCACAGAACAGAAAGAAGTTTCATACAATGCTTCTGTGTAGTTTATATTTGAACATATTCTTTTTTCCACTATTACCCACTTAGCGCAATGAATGTCCAGTTGCATTTTCTACAGACAGAGTGTTTCAAAACTGCTCAATCAAAAGTATGGTTTAACTCTGTTAGCTGAATGCTCAGATCAGAAAGAAGTTTCACAGAATGCTTCTGTGTAGTTTATATTTGAATATATTGCTTTTTCCACTACTACGCTCTTAGCGCTCCAAATGTCCAGTTGCATTTTCTACAGAAAGAGTGTTCAGATCTGCTCAATCAAAAGTATGGTTTAACTCTGTTAGCTGAATGCACAGATCAGAAAGAAGTTTCACCGAATGATTCTGTGTAGTTTATATTTGAAGACATTCCTTTTTCCACTATTACCTTCTTAGCGCTCCGAATCTCCACTTGCATTTTCTACAAAAAGAGTGTTTCATAACTGCTCAATCAAAAATATGTTTTATCTCTGTTAACTGAATTTACAGATCAGAAATATGTTTCACAGAATGCATCTGTGTAGTTTTTATTTGAAGATATTCTTTTTCCCAATGTAGGCCTCTTAGCGCTTAGCCTGTCCAATTGCAGTTTCTACAGAAAGAGTGTTTCAGAACGGCTCAATCAAAATTAAGGTTCAACTCTGTTAGTTGAATGCACAGAACAGAAAGAATTTTCACAGAATGCTACTGTGTAGTTTATATTTGAATATATTCCTTTTTCCACTATTACCCTCTTAGCGCTCCGAATGTCCACTTGCATTTGCTACAGAAAGAGTGTTCAGAACTGCGCAATCAAAAGTATGGTTTAACTCTTTTAGCTTAATGAACATATCAGAAATAAGTTTCACACAAGGCTTCTGTGTAGTTTTTATTTGAAGATATTATTTTTCCCAATAGAGGCCTCTTAGCGCTCAG
Organism: Symphalangus syndactylus; assembly: GCF_028878055.3. Lineage (NCBI taxonomy): Eukaryota > Metazoa > Chordata > Mammalia > Primates > Hylobatidae > Symphalangus > Symphalangus syndactylus. The sequence continues at coordinate 14,819,538 of NC_072441.2, forward strand.
AATGTCCAATTGCAGTATTAACAGAAAGAGTGTTTCAGAAAGGCTCAATCAAAAGTAAGGTTCAACTCTGTTAGTTGAATGCACAGAACAGAAAGAAGTTTCATACAATGCTTCTGTGTAGTTTATATTTGAACATATTATTTTTCCACTATTACCCACTTAGCGCTACGAATGTCCAGTTGCATTTTCTACAGACAGAGTGTTTCAAAACTGCTCAATCAAAAGTATGGTTTAACTCTGTTAGCTGAATGCTCAGATCAGAAAGAAGTTTCACAGAATGCTTCTGTGTAGTTTATATTTGAATATATTCCTTTTTCCACTACTACGCTCTTAGCACTCCAAATGTCCAGTTGCATTTTCTACAGAAAGAGTGTTCAGATCTGCTCAATCAAAAATATGGTTTAACTCTGTTAGCTGAATGCACAGATCAGAAAAAAGTTTCACCGAATGATTCTGTGTAGTTTATATTGGAAGACATTCCTTTTTCCACTATTACCCTCTTAGCGCTCCGAATCTCCACTTGCATTTTCTACAAAAAGAGTGTTTCATAACTGCTCAATCAAAAATATATTTTATCTCTGTTAACTGAATTTACAGATCAGAAATATGTTTCACAGAATGCATCTGTGTAGTTTTTATTTGAAGATATTCTTTTTCCCAATGTAGGCCTCTTAGCGCTTAGCATGTCCAATTGCAGTTTCTACAGATAGAGTGTTTCAGAACGGCTCAATCAAAAGTAAGGTTCAACTCTGTTAGTTGAATGCACAGAACAGAAAGAATTTTCACAGAATGCTACTGTGTAGTTTATATTTGAATATATTCCTTTTTCCACTATTACCCTCTTAGCGCTCCGAATGTCCACTTGCATTTTCTACAGAAAGAGTGTTCAGAACTGCGCAATCAAAAGTATGGTTTAACTCTGTTAGCTTAATGAACATATCAGAAATAAGTTTCACACAATGCTTCTGTGTAGTTTTTATTTGAAGATGTTTTTTTTCCCAATAGAGGCCTCTTAGCGCTCAGAATGTCCAATTGCAGTTTCTACAGAAAGAGTGTTTCAGAAAGGTTCAATCAAAAGTCAGGTTCAACTCTGTTAGTTGAATGCACAGAACAGAAAGAAGTTTCATACAATGCTTCTGTGTAGTTTATATTTGAACATATTCTTTTTTCCACTATTACCCATTTAGTGCTACGAATGTCCAGTTGCATTTTCTACAGACAGAGTGTTTCAAAACTGCTCAATCAAAAGTATGGTTTAACTCTGTTAGCTGAATGCTCAGATCAGAAAGAAGTTTCACAGAATGCTTCTGTGTAGTTTATATTTGAATATATTCCTTTTTCCACTACTACTCTCTTAGCGCTCCAAATGTCCAGTTGCATTTTCTACAGAAAGAGTGTTCAGATCTGCTCAATCAAAAGTATGGTTTAACTCTGTTAGCTGAATGCACAGATCAGAAAGAAGTTTCACAGAATGATTCTGTGTAGTTTATATTTGGAGACATTCCTTTTTCCACTATTACCCTCTTAGCGCTCCGAATCTCCACTTGCATTTTCTACAGAAAGAGTGTTTCAGAACGGCTCAATCAAAATTAAGGTTCAACTCTTTTAGTTGAACAAACAGAACAGAAAGAAGTTTCACCCAATTCTTCTGTGTAGTTTTTATTTGTAGACATTCTTTTTCCCAATATAGGCCTCTTAGCGCTCAGAATGTCCAATTGCAGTTTCTACAGAAAGAGTGTTTCAGAACGGCTGAATCAAAAGTAAGGTTCAACTCTGTTAGTTGAATGCACAGAACAGAAAGAAGTTTCATACAATGCTTCTGTGTAGTTTATATTTGAACATATTCTTTTTTCCACTATTACCCACTTAGCGCTATGAATGTCCAGTTGCATTTTCTACAGACAGAGTGTTTCAAAACTGCTCAATCAAAAGTATGGTTTAACTCTGTTAGCTGAATGCTCAGATCAGAAAGAAGTATCACAGAATGCTTCTGTGTAGTTTATATTTGAATATATTCCTTTTTCCACTACTACGCTCTTAGCGCTCCAAATGTCCAGTTGCATTTTCTACAGAAAGAGTGTTCAGATCTGCTCAATCAAAAGTATGGTTTAAATCTGTTAGCTGAATGCACAGATCAGAAAGAAGTTTCACCGAATGATTCTGTGTAGTTTATATTTGAAGACATTCCTTTTTCCACTATTACCTTCTTAGCGCTCCGAATCTCCACTTGCATTTTCTACAAAAAGAGTGTTTCATAACTGCTCAATCAAAAATATGTTTTATCTCTGTTAACTGAATTTACAGATCAGAAATATGTTTCACAGAATGCATCTGTGTAGTTTTTATTTGAAGATATTCTTTTTCCCAATGTAGGCCTCTTAGCGCTTAGCATGTCCAATTGCAGTTTCTACAGAAAGAGTGTTTCAGAACGGCTCAATCACAAGTAAGGTTCAACTCTGTTAGTTGAATGCACAGAACAGAAAGAATTTTCACAGAATGCTACTGTGTAGTTTATATTTGAATATATTCCTTTTTCCACTATTACCCTCTTAGCGCTCCGAATGTCCACTTGCATTTTCTACAGAAAGAGTGTTCAGAACTGCGCAATCAAAAGTATGGTTTAACTCTGTTAGCTTAATGAACATATCAGAAATAAGTTTCACACAATGCTTCTGTGTAGTTTTTATTTGAAGATATTATTTTTCCCAATAGAGGCCTCTTAGCGCTCAGAATGTTCAATTGCAGTTTCTACAGAAAGAGTGTTTCAGAAAGGCTCAATCAAAAGTCAGGTTCAACTCTGTTAGTTGAATGCACAGAACAGAAAGAAGTTTCATACAATGCTTCTGTGTAGTTTATATTTGAACATATTATTTTTTCCACTATTACCCACTTAGCGCTACGAATGTCCAGTTGCCTTTTCTACAGACAGAGTGTTTCAAAACTGCTCAATCAAAAGTATGGTTTAACTCTGTTAGCTGAATGCTCAGATCAGAAAGAAGTTTGACAGAATGCTTAAGTGTAGTTTATATTTGAATATATTCCTTTTTCCACTACTACTCTCTTAGCGCTCCAAATGTCCAGTTGCATTTTCTACAGAAAGAGTGTTCAGATCTGCTCAATCAAAAGTATGGTTTAACTCTGTTAGCTGAATGCACAGATCAGAAACAAGTTTCACAGAATGATTCTGTGTAGTTTATATTTGGAGACATTCCTTTTTCCACTATTACCCTCTTAGCGCTCCGAATCTCCACTTGCATTTTCTACAGAAAGAGTGTTTCAGAACGGCTCAATCAAAACTAAGGTTCAACTCTTTTAGTTGAACAAACAGAACAGAAAGAAGTTTCACACAATTCTTCTGTGTAGTTTTTATTTGTAGACATTCTTTTTCCCAATATAGGCCTCTTAGCGCTCAGAATGTCCAATTGCAGTTTCTACAGAAAGAGTGTTTCAGAACGGCTCAATCAAAAGTAAGGTTCAACTCTGTTAGTTGAATGCACAGAACAGAAAGTAGTTTCATACAATGCTTCTGTGTAGTTTATATTTGAACATATTCTTTTTTCCACTATTACCCACTTAGCGCTACGAAAGTCCAGTTGCATTTTCTACAGACAGAGTGTTTCAAAACTGCTCAATCAAAAGTATGGTTTAACTCTGTTAGCTGAATGCTCAGATCAGAAAGAAGTTTCACAGAATGCTTCTGTGTAGTTTATATTTGTATATATTCCTTTTTCCACTACTACGCTCTTAGCGCTCCAAATGTCCAGTTGCATTTTCTACAGAAAGAGTGTTCAGATCTGCTCAATCAAAAGTATGGTTTAACTCTGTTAGCTGAATGCACAGATCAGAAAGAAGTTTCACCGAATGATTCTGTGTAGTTTATATTTGAAGACATTCCTTTTTCCACTATTACCCTCTTAGCGCTCCGTATCTCCACTTGCATTTTCTACAAAAGAGTGTTTCATAACTGCTCAATCTAAAATATGTTTTATCTCTGTTAACTGAATTTACAGATCAGAAGTAAGTTTCACAGAATGCATCTGTGTAGTTTTTATTTGAAGATATTCTTTTTCCCAATGTAGGTCTCTTAGCGCTTAGCATGTCCAATTGCAGTTTCTACAGAAAGAGTGTTTCAGAACGGCTCAATCAACAGTAAGGTTCAACTCTGTTAGTTGAATGCACAGAACAGAAAGAATTTTCACAGAATGCTACTGTGTAGTTTATATTTGAATATATTCCTTTTTCCACTATTACCCTCTTAGCGCTCCGAATGTCCACTTGCATTTTCTACAGAAAGAGTGTTCAGAACTGCGCAATCAAAAGTATGGTTTAACTCTGTTAGCTTAATGGACATATCAGAAATAAGTTTCACACAATGCTTCTGTGTAGTTTTTATTTGAAGATATTATTTTTCCCAATGGAGGCCTCTTAGCGCTCAGAATGTCCAATTGCAGTATTAACAGAAAGAGTGTTTCAGAAAGGCTCAATCAAAAGTAAGATTCAACTCTGTTAGTTGAATGCACAGAACAGAAAGAAGTTTCATACAATGCTTCTGTGTAGTTTATATTTGAACATATTCTTTTTTCCACTATTACCCACTTAGTGCTACGAATGTCCAGTTGCATTTTCTACAGACAGAGTGTTTCAAAACTGCTCAATCAAAAGTATGTTTTAACTCTGTTAGCTGAATGCTCAGATCAGAATGAAGTTTCACAGAATGCTTCTGGGTAGTTTATATTTGAATATATTCCTTTTTCCACTACTACTCTCTTAGCGCTCCAAATGTCCAGTTGCATTTTCTACAGAAAGAGTGTTCAGATCTGCTCAATCAAAAGTATGGTTTAACTCTGTTACCTGAATGCACAGATCAGAAAGAAGTTTCACAGAATGATTCTGTGTAGTTTATATTTGGAGACATTCCTTTTTCCACTATTACCCTCTTAGCGCTCCGAATCTCCACTTGCATTTCCTACAGAAATAGTGTTTCAGAACGGCTCAATCAAAATTAAGGTTCAACTCTTTTAGTTGAACAAACAGAACAGAAAGAAGTTTCACACAATTCTTCTGTGTAGTTTTTATTTGTAGACATTCTTTTTCCCAATATAGGCCTCTTAGCGCTCAGAATGTCCAATTGCAGTTTCTACAGAAAGAGTGTTTCAGAACGGCTCAATCAAAAGTAAGGTTCAACTCTGTTAGTTGAATGCACAGAACAGAAAGAAGTTTCATACAATGCTTCTGTGTAGTTTATATTTGAACATATTCTTTTTTCCACTATTACCCACTTAGCGCAATGAATGTCCAGTTGCATTTTCTACAGACAGAGTGTTTCAAAACTGCTCAATCAAAAGTATGGTTTAACTCTGTTAGCTGAATGCTCAGATCAGAAAGAAGTTTCACAGAATGCTTCTGTGTAGTTTATATTTGAATATATTGCTTTTTCCACTACTACGCTCTTAGCGCTCCAAATGTCCAGTTGCATTTTCTACAGAAAGAGTGTTCAGATCTGCTCAATCAAAAGTATGGTTTAACTCTGTTAGCTGAATGCACAGATCAGAAAGAAGTTTCACCGAATGATTCTGTGTAGTTTATATTTGAAGACATTCCTTTTTCCACTATTACCTTCTTAGCGCTCCGAATCTCCACTTGCATTTTCTACAAAAAGAGTGTTTCATAACTGCTCAATCAAAAATATGTTTTATCTCTGTTAACTGAATTTACAGATCAGAAATATGTTTCACAGAATGCATCTGTGTAGTTTTTATTTGAAGATATTCTTTTTCCCAATGTAGGCCTCTTAGCGCTTAGCCTGTCCAATTGCAGTTTCTACAGAAAGAGTGTTTCAGAACGGCTCAATCAAAATTAAGGTTCAACTCTGTTAGTTGAATGCACAGAACAGAAAGAATTTTCACAGAATGCTACTGTGTAGTTTATATTTGAATATATTCCTTTTTCCACTATTACCCTCTTAGCGCTCCGAATGTCCACTTGCATTTGCTACAGAAAGAGTGTTCAGAACTGCGCAATCAAAAGTATGGTTTAACTCTTTTAGCTTAATGAACATATCAGAAATAAGTTTCACACAAGGCTTCTGTGTAGTTTTTATTTGAAGATATTATTTTTCCCAATAGAGGCCTCTTAGCGCTCAGAATGTCCAATTGCAGTATTAACAGAAAGAGTGTTTCAGAAAGGCTCAATCAAAAGTAAGGTTCAACTCTGTTAGTTGAATGCACAGAACAGAAAGAAGTTTCATACAATGCTTCTGTGTAGTTTATATTTGAACATATTATTTTTCCACTATTACCCACTTAGCGCTACGAATGTCCAGTTGCATTTTCTACAGACAGAGTGTTTCAAAACTGCTCAATCAAAAGTATGGTTTAACTCTGTTAGCTGAATGCTCAGATCAGAAAGAAGTTTCACAGAATGCTTCTGTGTAGTTTATATTTGAATATATTCCTTTTTCCACTACTACGCTCTTAGCACTCCAAATGTCCAGTTGCATTTTCTACAGAAAGAGTGTTCAGATCTGCTCAATCAAAAATATGGTTTAACTCTGTTAGCTGAATGCACAGATCAGAAAAAAGTTTCACCGAATGATTCTGTGTAGTTTATATTGGAAGACATTCCTTTTTCCACTATTACCCTCTTAGCGCTCCGAATCTCCACTTGCATTTTCTACAAAAAGAGTGTTTCATAACTGCTCAATCAAAAATATATTTTATCTCTGTTAACTGAATTTACAGATCAGAAATATGTTTCACAGAATGCATCTGTGTAGTTTTTATTTGAAGATATTCTTTTTCCCAATGTAGGCCTCTTAGCGCTTAGCATGTCCAATTGCAGTTTCTACAGATAGAGTGTTTCAGAACGGCTCAATCAAAAGTAAGGTTCAACTCTGTTAGTTGAATGCACAGAACAGAAAGAATTTTCACAGAATGCTACTGTGTAGTTTATATTTGAATATATTCCTTTTTCCACTATTACCCTCTTAGCGCTCCGAATGTCCACTTGCATTTTCTACAGAAAGAGTGTTCAGAACTGCGCAATCAAAAGTATGGTTTAACTCTGTTAGCTTAATGAACATATCAGAAATAAGTTTCACACAATGCTTCTGTGTAGTTTTTATTTGAAGATGTTTTTTTTCCCAATAGAGGCCTCTTAGCGCTCAGAATGTCCAATTGCAGTTTCTACAGAAAGAGTGTTTCAGAAAGGTTCAATCAAAAGTCAGGTTCAACTCTGTTAGTTGAATGCACAGAACAGAAAGAAGTTTCATACAATGCTTCTGTGTAGTTTATATTTGAACATATTCTTTTTTCCACTATTACCCATTTAGTGCTACGAATGTCCAGTTGCATTTTCTACAGACAGAGTGTTTCAAAACTGCTCAATCAAAAGTATGGTTTAACTCTGTTAGCTGAATGCTCAGATCAGAAAGAAGTTTCACAGAATGCTTCTGTGTAGTTTATATTTGAATATATTCCTTTTTCCACTACTACTCTCTTAGCGCTCCAAATGTCCAGTTGCATTTTCTACAGAAAGAGTGTTCAGATCTGCTCAATCAAAAGTATGGTTTAACTCTGTTAGCTGAATGCACAGATCAGAAAGAAGTTTCACAGAATGATTCTGTGTAGTTTATATTTGGAGACATTCCTTTTTCCACTATTACCCTCTTAGCGCTCCGAATCTCCACTTGCATTTTCTACAGAAAGAGTGTTTCAGAATGGCTCAATCAAAATTAAGGTTCAACTCTTTTAGTTGAACAAACAGAACAGAAAGAAGTTTCACCCAATTCTTCTGTGTAGTTTTTATTTGTAGACATTCTTTTTCCCAATATAGGCCTCTTAGCGCTCAGAATGTCCAATTGCAGTTTCTACAGAAAGAGTGTTTCAGAACGGCTGAATCAAAAGTAAGGTTCAACTCTGTTAGTTGAATGCACAGAACAGAAAGAATTTTCACAGAATGCTACTGTGTAGTTTATATTTGAATATATTCCTTTTTCCACTATTACCCTCTTAGCGCTCCGAATGTCCACTTGCATTTGCTACAGAAAGAGTGTTCAGAACTGCGCAATCAAAAGTATGGTTTAACTCTTTTAGCTTAATGAACATATCAGAAATAAGTTTCACACAAGGCTTCTGTGTAGTTTTTATTTGAAGATATTATTTTTCCCAATAGAGGCCTCTTAGCGCTCAGAATGTCCAATTGCAGTATTAACAGAAAGAGTGTTTCAGAAAGGCTCAATCAAAAGTAAGGTTCAACTCTGTTAGTTGAATGCACAGAACAGAAAGAAGTTTCATACAATGCTTCTGTGTAGTTTATATTTGAACATATTATTTTTCCACTATTACCCACTTAGCGCTACGAATGTCCAGTTGCATTTTCTACAGACAGAGTGTTTCAAAACTGCTCAATCAAAAGTATGGTTTAACTCTGTTAGCTGAATGCTCAGATCAGAAAGAAGTTTCACAGAATGCTTCTGTGTAGTTTATATTTGAATATATTCCTTTTTCCACTACTACGCTCTTAGCACTCCAAATGTCCAGTTGCATTTTCTACAGAAAGAGTGTTCAGATCTGCTCAATCAAAAATATGGTTTAACTCTGTTAGCTGAATGCACAGATCAGAAAAAAGTTTCACCGAATGATTCTGTGTAGTTTATATTGGAAGACATTCCTTTTTCCACTATTACCCTCTTAGCGCTCCGAATCTCCACTTGCATTTTCTACAAAAAGAGTGTTTCATAACTGCTCAATCAAAAATATATTTTATCTCTGTTAACTGAATTTACAGATCAGAAATATGTTTCACAGAATGCATCTGTGTAGTTTTTATTTGAAGATATTCTTTTTCCCAATGTAGGCCTCTTAGCGCTTAGCATGTCCAATTGCAGTTTCTACAGATAGAGTGTTTCAGAACGGCTCAATCAAAAGTAAGGTTCAACTCTGTTAGTTGAATGCACAGAACAGAAAGAATTTTCACAGAATGCTACTGTGTAGTTTATATTTGAATATATTCCTTTTTCCACTATTACCCTCTTAGCGCTCCGAATGTCCACTTGCATTTTCTACAGAAAGAGTGTTCAGAACTGCGCAATCAAAAGTATGGTTTAACTCTGTTAGCTTAATGAACATATCAGAAATAAGTTTCACACAATGCTTCTGTGTAGTTTTTATTTGAAGATGTTTTTTTTCCCAATAGAGGCCTCTTAGCGCTCAGAATGTCCAATTGCAGTTTCTACAGAAAGAGTGTTTCAGAAAGGTTCAATCAAAAGTCAGGTTCAACTCTGTTAGTTGAATGCACAGAACAGAAAGAAGTTTCATACAATGCTTCTGTGTAGTTTATATTTGAACATATTCTTTTTTCCACTATTACCCATTTAGTGCTACGAATGTCCAGTTGCATTTTCTACAGACAGAGTGTTTCAAAACTGCTCAATCAAAAGTATGGTTTAACTCTGTTAGCTGAATGCTCAGATCAGAAAGAAGTTTCACAGAATGCTTCTGTGTAGTTTATATTTGAATATATTCCTTTTTCCACTACTACTCTCTTAGCGCTCCAAATGTCCAGTTGCATTTTCTACAGAAAGAGTGTTCAGATCTGCTCAATCAAAAGTATGGTTTAACTCTGTTAGCTGAATGCACAGATCAGAAAGAAGTTTCACAGAATGATTCTGTGTAGTTTATATTTGGAGACATTCCTTTTTCCACTATTACCCTCTTAGCGCTCCGAATCTCCACTTGCATTTTCTACAGAAAGAGTGTTTCAGAACGGCTCAATCAAAATTAAGGTTCAACTCTTTTAGTTGAACAAACAGAACAGAAAGAAGTTTCACCCAATTCTTCTGTGTAGTTTTTATTTGTAGACATTCTTTTTCCCAATATAGGCCTCTTAGCGCTCAGAATGTCCAATTGCAGTTTCTACAGAAAGAGTGTTTCAGAACGGCTGAATCAAAAGTAAGGTTCAACTCTGTTAGTTGAATGCACAGAACAGAAAGAAGTTTCATACAATGCTTCTGTGTAGTTTATATTTGAACATATTCTTTTTTCCACTATTACCCACTTAGCGCTATGAATGTCCAGTTGCATTTTCTACAGACAGAGTGTTTCAAAACTGCTCAATCAAAAGTATGGTTTAACTCTGTTAGCTGAATGCTCAGATCAGAAAGAAGTATCACAGAATGCTTCTGTGTAGTTTATATTTGAATATATTCCTTTTTCCACTACTACGCTCTTAGCGCTCCAAATGTCCAGTTGCATTTTCTACAGAAAGAGTGTTCAGATCTGCTCAATCAAAAGTATGGTTTAAATCTGTTAGCTGAATGCACAGATCAGAAAGAAGTTTCACCGAATGATTCTGTGTAGTTTATATTTGAAGACATTCCTTTTTCCACTATTACCTTCTTAGCGCTCCGAATCTCCACTTGCATTTTCTACAAAAAGAGTGTTTCATAACTGCTCAATCAAAAATATGTTTTATCTCTGTTAACTGAATTTACAGATCAGAAATATGTTTCACAGAATGCATCTGTGTAGTTTTTATTTGAAGATATTCTTTTTCCCAATGTAGGCCTCTTAGCGCTTAGCATGTCCAATTGCAGTTTCTACAGAAAGAGTGTTTCAGAACGGCTCAATCACAAGTAAGGTTCAACTCTGTTAGTTGAATGCACAGAACAGAAAGAATTTTCACAGAATGCTACTGTGTAGTTTATATTTGAATATATTCCTTTTTCCACTATTACCCTCTTAGCGCTCCGAATGTCCACTTGCATTTTCTACAGAAAGAGTGTTCAGAACTGCGCAATCAAAAGTATGGTTTAACTCTGTTAGCTTAATGAACATATCAGAAATAAGTTTCACACAATGCTTCTGTGTAGTTTTTATTTGAAGATATTATTTTTCCCAATAGAGGCCTCTTAGCGCTCAGAATGTTCAATTGCAGTTTCTACAGAAAGAGTGTTTCAGAAAGGCTCAATCAAAAGTCAGGTTCAACTCTGTTAGTTGAATGCACAGAACAGAAAGAAGTTTCATACAATGCTTCTGTGTAGTTTATATTTGAACATATTATTTTTTCCACTATTACCCACTTAGCGCTACGAATGTCCAGTTGCCTTTTCTACAGACAGAGTGTTTCAAAACTGCTCAATCAAAAGTATGGTTTAACTCTGTTAGCTGAATGCTCAGATCAGAAAGAAGTTTGACAGAATGCTTAAGTGTAGTTTATATTTGAATATATTCCTTTTTCCACTACTACTCTCTTAGCGCTCCAAATGTCCAGTTGCATTTTCTACAGAAAGAGTGTTCAGATCTGCTCAATCAAAAGTATGGTTTAACTCTGTTAGCTGAATGCACAGATCAGAAACAAGTTTCACAGAATGATTCTGTGTAGTTTATATTTGGAGACATTCCTTTTTCCACTATTACCCTCTTAGCGCTCCGAATCTCCACTTGCATTTTCTACAGAAAGAGTGTTTCAGAACGGCTCAATCAAAACTAAGGTTCAACTCTTTTAGTTGAACAAACAGAACAGAAAGAAGTTTCACACAATTCTTCTGTGTAGTTTTTATTTGTAGACATTCTTTTTCCCAATATAGGCCTCTTAGCGCTCAGAATGTCCAATTGCAGTTTCTACAGAAAGAGTGTTTCAGAACGGCTCAATCAAAAGTAAGGTTCAACTCTGTTAGTTGAATGCACAGAACAGAAAGTAGTTTCATACAATGCTTCTGTGTAGTTTATATTTGAACATATTCTTTTTTCCACTATTACCCACTTAGCGCTACGAAAGTCCAGTTGCATTTTCTACAGACAGAGTGTTTCAAAACTGCTCAATCAAAAGTATGGTTTAACTCTGTTAGCTGAATGCTCAGATCAGAAAGAAGTTTCACAGAATGCTTCTGTGTAGTTTATATTTGTATATATTCCTTTTTCCACTACTACGCTCTTAGCGCTCCAAATGTCCAGTTGCATTTTCTACAGAAAGAGTGTTCAGATCTGCTCAATCAAAAGTATGGTTTAACTCTGTTAGCTGAATGCACAGATCAGAAAGAAGTTTCACCGAATGATTCTGTGTAGTTTATATTTGAAGACATTCCTTTTTCCACTATTACCCTCTTAGCGCTCCGTATCTCCACTTGCATTTTCTACAAAAGAGTGTTTCATAACTGCTCAATCTAAAATATGTTTTATCTCTGTTAACTGAATTTACAGATCAGAAGTAAGTTTCACAGAATGCATCTGTGTAGTTTTTATTTGAAGATATTCTTTTTCCCAATGTAGGTCTCTTAGCGCTTAGCATGTCCAATTGCAGTTTCTACAGAAAGAGTGTTTCAGAACGGCTCAATCAACAGTAAGGTTCAACTCTGTTAGTTGAATGCACAGAACAGAAAGAATTTTCACAGAATGCTACTGTGTAGTTTATATTTGAATATATTCCTTTTTCCACTATTACCCTCTTAGCGCTCCGAATGTCCACTTGCATTTTCTACAGAAAGAGTGTTCAGAACTGCGCAATCAAAAGTATGGTTTAACTCTGTTAGCTTAATGGACATATCAGAAATAAGTTTCACACAATGCTTCTGTGTAGTTTTTATTTGAAGATATTATTTTTCCCAATGGAGGCCTCTTAGCGCTCAGAATGTCCAATTGCAGTATTAACAGAAAGAGTGTTTCAGAAAGGCTCAATCAAAAGTAAGATTCAACTCTGTTAGTTGAATGCACAGAACAGAAAGAAGTTTCATACAATGCTTCTGTGTAGTTTATATTTGAACATATTCTTTTTTCCACTATTACCCACTTAGTGCTACGAATGTCCAGTTGCATTTTCTACAGACAGAGTGTTTCAAAACTGCTCAATCAAAAGTATGTTTTAACTCTGTTAGCTGAATGCTCAGATCAGAATGAAGTTTCACAGAATGCTTCTGGGTAGTTTATATTTGAATATATTCCTTTTTCCACTACTACTCTCTTAGCGCTCCAAATGTCCAGTTGCATTTTCTACAGAAAGAGTGTTCAGATCTGCTCAATCAAAAGTATGGTTTAACTCTGTTACCTGAATGCACAGATCAGAAAGAAGTTTCACAGAATGATTCTGTGTAGTTTATATTTGGAGACATTCCTTTTTCCACTATTACCCTCTTAGCGCTCCGAATCTCCACTTGCATTTTCTACAGAAATAGTGTTTCAGAACGGCTCAATCAAAATTAAGGTTCAACTCTTTTAGTTGAACAAACAGAACAGAAAGAAGTTTCACACAATTCTTCTGTGTAGTTTTTATTTGTAGACATTCTTTTTCCCAATATAGGCCTCTTAGCGCTCAGAATGTCCAATTGCAGTTTCTACAGAAAGAGTGTTTCAGAACGGCTCAATCAAAAGTAAGGTTCAACTCTGTTAGTTGAATGCACAGAACAGAAAGAAGTTTCATACAATGCTTCTGTGTAGTTTATATTTGAACATATTCTTTTTTCCACTATTACCCACTTAGCGCAATGAATGTCCAGTTGCATTTTCTACAGACAGAGTGTTTCAAAACTGCTCAATCAAAAGTATGGTTTAACTCTGTTAGCTGAATGCTCAGATCAGAAAGAAGTTTCACAGAATGCTTCTGTGTAGTTTATATTTGAATATATTGCTTTTTCCACTACTACGCTCTTAGCGCTCCAAATGTCCAGTTGCATTTTCTACAGAAAGAGTGTTCAGATCTGCTCAATCAAAAGTATGGTTTAACTCTGTTAGCTGAATGCACAGATCAGAAAGAAGTTTCACCGAATGATTCTGTGTAGTTTATATTTGAAGACATTCCTTTTTCCACTATTACCTTCTTAGCGCTCCGAATCTCCACTTGCATTTTCTACAAAAAGAGTGTTTCATAACTGCTCAATCAAAAATATGTTTTATCTCTGTTAACTGAATTTACAGATCAGAAATATGTTTCACAGAATGCATCTGTGTAGTTTTTATTTGAAGATATTCTTTTTCCCAATGTAGGCCTCTTAGCGCTTAGCCTGTCCAATTGCAGTTTCTACAGAAAGAGTGTTTCAGAACGGCTCAATCAAAATTAAGGTTCAACTCTGTTAGTTGAATGCACAGAACAGAAAGAATTTTCACAGAATGCTACTGTGTAGTTTATATTTGAATATATTCCTTTTTCCACTATTACCCTCTTAGCGCTCCGAATGTCCACTTGCATTTGCTACAGAAAGAGTGTTCAGAACTGCGCAATCAAAAGTATGGTTTAACTCTTTTAGCTTAATGAACATATCAGAAATAAGTTTCACACAAGGCTTCTGTGTAGTTTTTATTTGAAGATATTATTTTTCCCAATAGAGGCCTCTTAGCGCTCAGAATGTCCAATTGCAGTATTAACAGAAAGAGTGTTTCAGAAAGGCTCAATCAAAAGTAAGGTTCAACTCTGTTAGTTGAATGCACAGAACAGAAAGAAGTTTCATACAATGCTTCTGTGTAGTTTATATTTGAACATATTATTTTTCCACTATTACCCACTTAGCGCTACGAATGTCCAGTTGCATTTTCTACAGACAGAGTGTTTCAAAACTGCTCAATCAAAAGTATGGTTTAACTCTGTTAGCTGAATGCTCAGATCAGAAAGAAGTTTCACAGAATGCTTCTGTGTAGTTTATATTTGAATATATTCCTTTTTCCACTACTACGCTCTTAGCACTCCAAATGTCCAGTTGCATTTTCTACAGAAAGAGTGTTCAGATCTGCTCAATCAAAAATATGGTTTAACTCTGTTAGCTGAATGCACAGATCAGAAAAAAGTTTCACCGAATGATTCTGTGTAGTTTATATTGGAAGACATTCCTTTTTCCACTATTACCCTCTTAGCGCTCCGAATCTCCACTTGCATTTTCTACAAAAAGAGTGTTTCATAACTGCTCAATCAAAAATATATTTTATCTCTGTTAACTGAATTTACAGATCAGAAATATGTTTCACAGAATGCATCTGTGTAGTTTTTATTTGAAGATATTCTTTTTCCCAATGTAGGCCTCTTAGCGCTTAGCATGTCCAATTGCAGTTTCTACAGATAGAGTGTTTCAGAACGGCTCAATCAAAAGTAAGGTTCAACTCTGTTAGTTGAATGCACAGAACAGAAAGAATTTTCACAGAATGCTACTGTGTAGTTTATATTTGAATATATTCCTTTTTCCACTATTACCCTCTTAGCGCTCCGAATGTCCACTTGCATTTTCTACAGAAAGAGTGTTCAGAACTGCGCAATCAAAAGTATGGTTTAACTCTGTTAGCTTAATGAACATATCAGAAATAAGTTTCACACAATGCTTCTGTGTAGTTTTTATTTGAAGATGTTTTTTTTCCCAATAGAGGCCTCTTAGCGCTCAGAATGTCCAATTGCAGTTTCTACAGAAAGAGTGTTTCAGAAAGGTTCAATCAAAAGTCAGGTTCAACTCTGTTAGTTGAATGCACAGAACAGAAAGAAGTTTCATACAATGCTTCTGTGTAGTTTATATTTGAACATATTCTTTTTTCCACTATTACCCATTTAGTGCTACGAATGTCCAGTTGCATTTTCTACAGACAGAGTGTTTCAAAACTGCTCAATCAAAAGTATGGTTTAACTCTGTTAGCTGAATGCTCAGATCAGAAAGAAGTTTCACAGAATGCTTCTGTGTAGTTTATATTTGAATATATTCCTTTTTCCACTACTACTCTCTTAGCGCTCCAAATGTCCAGTTGCATTTTCTACAGAAAGAGTGTTCAGATCTGCTCAATCAAAAGTATGGTTTAACTCTGTTAGCTGAATGCACAGATCAGAAAGAAGTTTCACAGAATGATTCTGTGTAGTTTATATTTGGAGACATTCCTTTTTCCACTATTACCCTCTTAGCGCTCCGAATCTCCACTTGCATTTTCTACAGAAAGAGTGTTTCAGAACGGCTCAATCAAAATTAAGGTTCAACTCTTTTAGTTGAACAAACAGAACAGAAAGAAGTTTCACCCAATTCTTCTGTGTAGTTTTTATTTGTAGACATTCTTTTTCCCAATATAGGCCTCTTAGCGCTCAGAATGTCCAATTGCAGTTTCTACAGAAAGAGTGTTTCAGAACGGCTGAATCAAAAGTAAGGTTCAACTCTGTTAGTTGAATGCACAGAACAGAAAGAAGTTTCATACAATGCTTCTGTGTAGTTTATATTTGAACATATTCTTTTTTCCACTATTACCCACTTAGCGCTATGAATGTCCAGTTGCATTTTCTACAGACAGAGTGTTTCAAAACTGCTCAATCAAAAGTATGGTTTAACTCTGTTAGCTGAATGCTCAGATCAGAAAGAAGTATCACAGAATGCTTCTGTGTAGTTTATATTTGAATATATTCCTTTTTCCACTACTACGCTCTTAGCGCTCCAAATGTCCAGTTGCATTTTCTACAGAAAGAGTGTTCAGATCTGCTCAATCAAAAGTATGGTTTAAATCTGTTAGCTGAATGCACAGATCAGAAAGAAGTTTCACCGAATGATTCTGTGTAGTTTATATTTGAAGACATTCCTTTTTCCACTATTACCTTCTTAGCGCTCCGAATCTCCACTTGCATTTTCTACAAAAAGAGTGTTTCATAACTGCTCAATCAAAAATATGTTTTATCTCTGTTAACTGAATTTACAGATCAGAAATATGTTTCACAGAATGCATCTGTGTAGTTTTTATTTGAAGATATTCTTTTTCCCAATGTAGGCCTCTTAGCGCTTAGCATGTCCAATTGCAGTTTCTACAGAAAGAGTGTTTCAGAACGGCTCAATCAAAAGTAAGGTTCAACTCTGTTAGTTGAATGCACAGAACAGAAAGGATTTTCACAGAATGCTACTGTGTAGTTTATATTTGAATATATTCCTTTTTCCACTATTACCCTCTTAGCGCTCCGAATGTCCACTTGCATTTTCTACAGAAAGAGTGTTCAGAACTGCGCAATCAAAAGTATGGTTTAACTCTGTTAGCTTAATGAACATATCAGAAATAAGTTTCACACAATGCTTCTGTGTAGTTTTTATTTGAAGATATTATTTTTCCCAATAGAGGCCTCTTAGCGCTCAGAATGTCCAATTGCAGTATTAACAGAGAGAGTGTTTCAGAAAGGCTCAATCAAATGTAAGGTTCAACTCTGTTAGTTGAATGCACAGAACAGAAAGAAGTTTCATACAATGCTTCTGTGTAGTTTCTATTTGAACATATTCTTTTTTCCACTATTACCCACATAGTGCTACGAATGTCCAGTTGCATTTTCTACAGACAGAGTGTTTCAAAACTGCTCAATCAAAGTATGGTTTAACTCTGTTAGCTGAATGCTCAGATCAGAAAGAAGTTTCACAGAATGCTTCTGTGTAGTTTATATTTGAATATAATACTTTTTCCACTACTACGCTCTTAGCGCTCCAAATGTCCAGTTGCATTTTCTACAGAAAGAGTGTTCAGATCTGCTCAATCAAAAATATGGTTTAAGTCTGTTAGCTAAATGCACAGATCAGAAAGAAGTTTCACCGAATGATTCTGTGTAGTTTATATTTGAAGACCTTCCTTTTTCCACTATTACCCTCTTAGCGCTCCGAATCTCCACTTGCATTTTCTACAAAAAGAGTGTTTCATAACTGCTCAATCAAAAATATGTTTTATCTCTGTTAACTGAATTTACAGATCAGAAATAAGTTTCACAGAATGCATCTGTGTAGTTTTTATTTGAAGATATTCTTTTTCCCAATGTAGGCCTCTTAGCGCTTAGCATGTCCAATTGCAGTTTCTACAGAAAGAGTGTTTCAGAACGGCTCAATCAAAAGTAAGGTTCAACTCTGTTAGTTGAATGCACAGAACAGAAGGAATTTTCACAGAATGCTACTGTGTAGTTTATATTTGAATATATTCCTTTTTCCACTATTACCCTCTTAGCGCTCCGAATGTCCACTTGCATTTTCTACAGAAAGAGTGTTCAGAACTGCGCAATCAAAAGTATGGTTTAACTCTGTTAGCTTAATGAACATATCAGAAATAAGTTTCACACAATGCTTCTGTGTAGTTTTTATTTGAAGATATTATTTTTCCCAATAGAGGCCTCTTAGCGCTCAGAATGTCCAATTGCAGTTTCTACAGAAAGAGTGTTTCAGAAAGGCTCAATCAAATGTAAGGTTCAACTCTGTTAGTTGAATGCACAGAACAGAAAGAAGTTTCATACAATGCTTCTGTGTAGTTTATATTTGAACATATTCTTTTTTCCACTATTACCCACTTAGCGCTACGAATGTCCAGTTGCATTTTCTACAGACAGAGTGTTTCAAAACTGCTCAATCAAAAGTATGGTTTAACTCTGTTAGCTGAATGCTCAGATCAGAAAAAAGTTTCACAGAATGCTTCTGTGTAGTTTATATTTGAATATATTCCTTTTTCCACTACTACTCTCTTAGCGCTCCAAATGTCCAGTTGCATTTTCTACAGAAAGAGTGTTCAGATCTGCTCAATGAAAAGTATGGTTTAACTCTGTTAGCTGAATGCACAGGTCAGAAAGAAGTTTCACAGAATGATTCTGTGTAGTTTATATTTGGAGACATTCCTTTTTCCACTATTACTCTCTTAGCGCTCCGAATCTCCACTTGCATTTTCTACAGAAAGAGTGTTTCAGAACGGCTCAATCAAAATTAACGTTCAACTCTTTTAGTTGAACAAACAGAACAGAAAGAAGTTTCACCCAATTCTTCTGTGTAGTTTTTATTTGTAGACATTCTTTTTCCCAATATAGGCCTCTTAGCGCTCAGAATGTCCAATTGCAGTTTCTACAGAAAGAGTGTTTCAGAACGGCTCAATCAAAAGTAAGGTTCAACTCTGTTAGTTGAATGCACAGAATAGAAAGAAGTTTCATACAATGCTTCTGTGTAGTTTATATTTGAACATATTCTTTTTTCCACTATTACCCACTTAGCGCTATGAATGTCCAGTTGCATTTTCTACAGACAGAGTGTTTCAAAACTGCTCAATCAAAAGTATGGTTTAACTCTGTTAGCTGAATGCTCAGATCAGAAAGAAGTTTCACAGAATGCTTCTGTGTAGTTTATATTTGAATATATTCCTTTTTCCACTACTACGCTCTTAGCGCTCCAAATGTCCAGTTGCATTTTCTACAGAAAGAGTGTTCAGATCTGCTCAATCAAAAGTATGGTTTAACTCTGTTAGCTGAATGCACAGATCAGAAAGAAGTTTCACCGAATGATTCTGTGTAGTTTATATTTGAAGACATTCCTTTTTCCACTATTACCTTCTTAGCGCTCCGAATCTCCACTTGCATTTTCTACAAAAAGAGTGTTTCATAACTGCTCAATCAAAAATATGTTTTATCTCTGTTAACTGAATTTACAGATCAGAAATATGTTTCACAGAATGCATCTGTGTAGTTTTTATTTGAAGATATTCTTTTTCCCAATGTAGGCCTCTTAGCGCTTAGCATGTCCAATTGCAGTTTCTACAGAAAGAGTGTTTCAGAACGGCTCAATCACAAGTAAGGTTCAACTCTGTTAGTTGAATGCACAGAACAGAAAGAATTTTCACAGAATGCTACTGTGTAGTTTATATTTGAATATATTCCTTTTTCCACTATTACCCTCTTAGCGCTCCGAATGTCCACTTGCATTTTCTACAGAAAGAGTGTTCAGAACTGCGCAATCAAAAGTATGGTTTAACTCTGTTAGCTTAATGAACATATCAGAAATAAGTTTCACACAATGCTTCTGTGTAGTTTTTATTTGAAGATATTATTTTTCCCAATAGAGGCCTCTTAGCGCTCAGAATGTCCAATTGCAGTATTAACAGAAAGAGTGTTTCAGAAAGGCTCAATCAAATGTAAGGTTCAACTCTGTTAGTTGAATGCACAGAACAGAAAGAAGTTTCATACAATGCTTCTGTGTAGTTTCTATTTGAACATATTCTTTTTTCCACTATTACCCACATAGTGCTACGAATGTCCAGTTGCATTTTCTACAGACAGAGTGTTTCAAAACTGCTCAATCAAAGTATGGTTTAACTCTGTTAGCTGAATGCTCAGATCAGAAAGAAGTTTCACAGAATGCTTCTGTGTAGTTTATATTTGAATATAATACTTTTTCCACTACTACGCTCTTAGCGCTCCAAATGTCCAGTTGCATTTTCTACAGAAAGAGTGTTCAGATCTGCTCAATCAAAAATATGGTTTAACTCTGTTAGCTGAATGCACAGATCAGAAAGAAGTTTCACCGAATGATTCTGTGTAGTTTATATTTGAAGACCTTCCTTTTTCCACTATTACCCTCTTAGCGCTCCGAATCTCCACTTGCATTTTCTACAAAAAGAGTGTTTCATAACTGCTCAATCAAAAATATGTTTTATCTCTGTTAACTGAATTTACAGATCAGAAATAAGTTTCACAGAATGCATCTGTGTAGTTTTTATTTGAAGATATTCTTTTTCCCAATGTAGGCCTCTTAGCGCTTAGCATGTCCAATTGCAGTTTCTACAGAAAGAGTGTTTCAGAACGGCTCAATCAAAAGTAAGGTTCAACTCTGTTAGTTGAATGCACAGAACAGAAGGAATTTTCACAGAATGCTACTGTGTAGTTTATATTTGAATATATTCCTTTTTCCACTATTACCCTCTTAGCGCTCCGAATGTCCACTTGCATTTTCTACAGAAAGAGTGTTCAGAACTGCGCAATCAAAAGTATGGTTTAACTCTGTTAGCTTAATGAACATATCAGAAATAAGTTTCACACAATGCTTCTGTGTAGTTTTTATTTGAAGATATTATTTTTCCCAATAGAGGCCTCTTAGCGCTCAGAATGTCCAATTGCAGTTTCTACAGAAAGAGTGTTTCAGAAAGGCTCAATCAAATGTAAGGTTCAACTCTGTTAGTTGAATGCACAGAACAGAAAGAAGTTTCATACAATGCTTCTGTGTAGTTTATATTTGAACATATTCTTTTTTCCACTATTACCCACTTAGCGCTACGAATGTCCAGTTGCATTTTCTACAGACAGAGTGTTTCAAAACTGCTCAATCAAAAGTATGGTTTAACTCTGTTAGCTGAATGCTCAGATCAGAAAAAAGTTTCACAGAATGCTTCTGTGTAGTTTATATTTGAATATATTCCTTTTTCCACTACTACTCTCTTAGCGCTCCAAATGTCCAGTTGCATTTTCTACAGAAAGAGTGTTCAGATCTGCTCAATGAAAAGTATGGTTTAACTCTGTTAGCTGAATGCACAGGTCAGAAAGAAGTTTCACAGAATGATTCTGTGTAGTTTATATTTGGAGACATTCCTTTTTCCACTATTACCCTCTTAGCGCTCCGAATCTCCACTTGCATTTTCTACAGAAAGAGTGTTTCAGAACGGCTCAATCGAAACTAAGGTTCAACTCTTCTAGTTGAACAAACAGAAGAGAAAGAAGTTTCACACAATTCTTCTGTGTAGTTTTTATTTGTAGACATTCTTTTTCCCAATATAGGCCTCTTAGCGCTCAGAATGTCCAATTGCAGTTTGTACAGAAAGAGTGTTTCAGAACGGCTCAATCAAAAGTAAGGTTCAACTCTGTTAGTTGAATGCACAGAACAGAAAGAAGTTTCATACAATGCTTCTGTGTAGTTTATATTTGAACATATTCTTTTTTCCACTATTACCCACTTAGCGCTACGAATGTTCAGTTGCATTTTCTACAGACAGTGTGTTTTTAAACTGCTCAATCAAAAGTATGGTTTAACTCTGTTAGCTGAATGCTCAGATCAGAAAGAAGTTTCACAGAATGCTTCTGTGTAGTTTATATTTGAATATATTCCTTTTTCCACTACTACGCTCTTAGCGCTCCAAATGTCCAGTTGCATTTTCTACAGAAAGAGTGTTCAGATCTGCTCATTCAAAAGTATGGTTTAACTCTGTTAGCTGAATGCACATATCAGAAAGAAGTTTCACCGAATGATTCTGTGTAGTTTATATTTGAAGACATTCCTTTTTCCACTATTACCCTCTTAGCGCTCCGAATCTCCTCTTGCATTTTCTACAAAAAGAGTGTTTCATAACTGCTCAATCAAAAATATGTTTTATCTCTGTTAACTGAATTTACAGATCAGAAATAAGTTTCACAGAATGCATCTGTGTAGTTTTTATTTGAAGATATTCTTTTTCCCAATGTAGGCCTCTTAGCGCTTAGCATGTCCAATTGCAGTTTCTCCAGAAAGAGTGTTTCAGAACGGCTCAATCAAAAGTAAGGTTCAACTCTGTTAGTTGAATGCACAGAACAGAAAGAAGTTTCATACAATGCTTCTGTGTAGTTTATATTTGAACATATTCTTTTTTCCACTATTACCCACTTAGCGCTACGAATGTCCAGTTGCATTTTCTACAGACAGAGAGTTTCAAAACTGCTCAATCAAAAGTATGGTTTAACTCTGTTAGCTGAATGCTCAGATCAGAAAGAAGTTTCACAGAATGCTTAAGTGTAGTTTATATTTGAACATATTCCTTTTTCCACTACTACTCTCTTAGCGCTCCAAATGTCCAGTTGCATTTTCTACAGAAAGAGTGTTCAGATCTGCTCAATCAAAAGTATGTTTTAACTCTGTTAGCTGAATGCACAGATCAGAAAGAAGTTTCACAGAATGATTCTGTGTAGTTTATATTTGGAGACATTCCTTTTTCCACTATTACCCTCTTAGCGCTCCGAATCTCCACTTGCATTTTCTACAGAAAGAGTGTTTCAGAACGGCTCAATCAAAACTAAGGTTCAACTCTTTTAGTTGAACAAACAGAACAGAAAGAAGTTTCCACAATTCTTCTGTGTAGTTTTTATTTGTAGACATTCTTTTTCCCAATATAGGCCTCTTAGCGCTCAGAATGTCCAATTGCAGTTTCTACAGAAAGAGTGTTTCAGAACGGCTCAATCAAAAGTAAGGTTCAACTCTGTTCGTTGAATGCACAGAACAGAAAGAAGTTTCATACAATGCTTCTGTGTAGTTTATATTTGAACATATTTTTTTCCACTATTACCCACTTAGCGCTACGAATGTCCAGTTGCATTTTATACAGACAGAGTGTTTCAAAACTGCTCAAACAAAAGTATGGTTTAACTCTGTTAGCTGAATGCTCAGATCAGAAAGAAGTTTCACAGAATGCCTCTGTGTAGTTTATATTTGAATATATTCCTTTTTCCACTACTACGCTCTTAGCGCTCCAATTGTCCAGTTGCATTTTCTACAGAAAGAGTGTTCAGATCTGCTCAATCAAAAGTATGGTTTAACTCTGTTAGCTGAATGCACAGATCAGAAAGAAGTTTCACCGAATGATTCTGTGTAGTTTATATTTGAAGACATTCCTTTTTCCACTATTACCCTCTTAGCGCTCCGAATCTCCACTTGCATTTTCTACAAAAAGAGTGTTTCTTAACTGCTCAATCAAAAATATGTTTTATCTCTGTTAACTGAATTTACAGATCAGAAGTAAGATTCACAGAATGCATCTGTGTAGTTTTTATTTGAAGATATTCTTTTTCCCAATGTAGGCCTCTTAGCGCTTAGCATGTCCAATTGCAGTTTCTACAGAAAGAGTGTTTCAGAACGGCTCAATCAAAAGTACGGTTCAACTCTGTTAGTTGAATGCACAGAACAGAAAGAATTTTCACAGAATGCTACTGTGTAGTTTATATTTGAATATATTCCTTTTTCCACTATTACCCTCTTAGCGCTCCGAATGTACACTTGCATTTTCTTCAGAAAGAGTGTTCAGAACTGCGCAATCAAAAGTATGGTTTAACTCTGTTAGCTTAATGAACATATCAGAAATAAGTTTCATACAATGCTTCTGTGTAGTTTTTATTTGAAGATATTATTTTTCCCAATAGAGGCCTCTTAGCGCTCAGAATGTCCAATTGCAGTTTTAACAGAAAGAGTGTTTCAGAAAGGCTCCATCAAAAGTAAGGTTCAACTCTGTTAGTTGAATGCACAGAACAGAAACAAGTTTCATACAATGCTTCTGTGTAGTTTATATTTGAACATATTCTTTTTCCACTATTACCCACTTAGCGCTACGAATGTCCAGTTGCATTTTCTACAGACAGAGTGTTTCAAAACTGCTCAAACAAAAGTATGGTTTAACTCTGTTAGCTGAATGCTCAGATCAGAAAGAAGTTTCACAGAATGCTTCTGTGTAGTTTATATTTGAATATATTCCTTTTTCCACTATTACCCTCTTAGCGCTCCGAATCTCCACTTGCATTTTCTACAGAAAGTGTGTTCAGATCTGCTCAATCAAAAGTATGGTTTAACCCTGTTAGCTGAATGCACAGATCAGAAAGAAGTTTCACAGAATGATTCTGTGTAGTTTATATTTGGAGACATTCCTTTTCCACTATTACCCTCTTAGCGCTCCGAATCTCCACTTGCATTTTCTACAGAAAGAGTGTTTCAGAACGGCTCAATCAAAACTAAGGTTCCACTCTTTTAGTTGAACAAACAGAACAGAAAGAAGTTTCACACAATTCTTCTGTGTGGTTTTTATTTGCAGACATTCTTTTTCCCAATATAGGCCTCTTAGCGATCAGAAAGTCCAATTGCAGTTTCTACAGAAAGAGTGTTTCAGAACGGCTCAATCAAAAGTAAGGTTGAACTCTGTTAGTTGAATGCACAGAACAGAAAGAAGTTTCATAAAATGCTTTTGTGTAGTTTATATTTGAACATATTCTTTTTTCCACTATTACCCTCTAAGCGCTACGAATGTCCAGTTGCACTTTCTACAGACAGAGTGTTTCAAAACTGCTCAATCAAAAGTATGGTTTAACTCTGTTAGCTGAATGCTCAGATCAGAAAGAAGTTTCACAGAATGCTTCTGTGTAGTTTATATTTGAATATATTCCTTTTTCCACTACTACGCTCTTAGCGCTCCAAATGTCCAGTTGCATTTTCTACAGAAAGAGTGTTCAGATCTGCTCAATCAAAAGTATGGTTTAACTCTGTTAGCTGAATGCACAGATCAGAAAGAAGTTTCACAGAATGATTCTGTGTAGTTTATATTTGAAGACATTCCTTTTTCCACTATTACCCTCTTAGCGCTCCGAATCTCCACTTGCATTTTCTACAAAAAGAGTGTTTCATAACTGCTCAATCAAAAATATGTTTTATCTCTGTTAACTGAATTTACAGATCAGAAATAAGTTTCACAGAATGCATCTGTGTAGTTTTTATTTGAAGATATTATTTTTCCCAATGTAGGCCTCTTAGCGCTTAGCATGTCCAATTGCAGTTTCTACAGAAAGAGTGTTTCAGAACGGCTCAATCAAAAGTAAGGTTCAACTCTGTTAGTTGAATGCACAGAACAGAAAGAATTTTCACAGAATGCTACTGTGTAGTTTATAATTGAATATATTCCTTTTTCCACTATTACCCTCTTAGCGCTCCGAATGTCCACTTGCATTTTCTACGGAAAGAGTGTTCAGAACTGCGCAATCAAAAGTATGGTTTAACT
The DNA here is from genome assembly GCF_028878055.3 of Symphalangus syndactylus. Lineage (NCBI taxonomy): Eukaryota > Metazoa > Chordata > Mammalia > Primates > Hylobatidae > Symphalangus > Symphalangus syndactylus. Next base: position 14,845,025 of record NC_072441.2, read on the forward strand.
CTGTTAGCTTAATGAACATATCAGAAATAAGTTTCACAAAATGCTTCTGTGTAGTTTTTATTTGAAGATATTATTTTTCCCAATATAGGCCTCTTAGCGCTCAGAATGTCCAATTGCAGTTTCTACAGAAAGAGTGTTTCAGAAAGGCTCAATCAAAAGTAAGGTTCAACTCTGTTAGTTGAAAGCACAGAACAGAAAGAAGTTTCATACAATGCTTCTGTGTAGTTTATATTTGAACATATTTTTTTTTCCACTATTACCCACTTAGCGCTACGAATGTCCAGTTGCATTTTCTACAGACAGAGTGTTTCAAAACTGCTCAATCAAAAGTATGGTTTAACTCTGTTAGCTGAATGCTCAGATCAGAAAGAAGTTTCACAGAATGCTTCTGTGTAGTTTATATTTGAATATATTCCTTTTTCCACTACTACGCTCTTAGCGCTCCAAATGTCCAGTTGCATTTTCTACAGAAAGAGTGTTCAGATCTGCTCAATCAAAAATATGGTTTAACTCTGTTAGCTGAATGCACAGATCAGAAAGAAGTTTCACCGAATGATTCTGTGTAGTTTATATTGGAAGACATTCCTTTTTCCACTATTACCCTCTTAGTGCTCCGAATCTCCACTTGCATTTTCTACAAAAAGAGTGTTTCATAACTGCTCAATCAAAAATATATTTTATCTCTGTTAACTGAATTTACAGATCAGAAATATGTTTCACAGAATGCATCTGTGTAGTTTTTATTTGAAGATATTCTTTTTCCCAATGTAGGCCTCTTAGCGCTTAGCATGTCCAATTGCATTTTCTACAGATAGAGTGTTTCAGAACGGCTCAATCAAAAGTAAGGTTCAACTCTGTTAGTTGAATGCACAGAACAGAAAGAATTTTCACAGAATGCTACTGTGTAGTTTATATTTGAATATATTCCTTTTTCCACTATTACCCTCTTAGCGCTCCGAATGTCCACTTGCATTTTCTACAGAAAGAGTGTTCAGAACTGCGCAATCAAAAGTATGGTTTAACTCTGTTAGCTTAATGAACATATCAGAAATAAGTTTCACACAATGCTTCTGTGTAGTTTTTATTTGAAGATATTATTTTTCCCAATAGAGGCCTCTTAGCGCTCAGAATGTCCAATTGCAGTTTCTACAGAAAGAGTGTTTCAGAAAGGCTCAATCAAAAGTCAGGTTCAACTCTGTTAGTTGAATGCACAGAACAGAAAGAAGTTTCATACAATGCTTCTGTGTAGTTTATATTTGAATATATTCTTTTTTCCACTATTACCCACTTAGCGCTACGAATGTCCAGTTGCATTTTCTACAGACAAAGTGTTTCAAATCTGCTCAATCAAAAGTATGGTTTAACTCTGTTAGCTGAATGCTCAGATCAGAAAGAAGTTTCACAGAATGCTTAAGTGTAGTTTATATTTGAATATATTCCTTTTTCCACTACTACTCTCTTAGCGCTCCAAATGTCCAGTTGCATTTTCTACAGAAAGAGTGTTCAGATCTGCTCAATCAAAAGTATGGTTTAACTCTGTTAGCTGAATGCACAGATCAGAAATAAGTTTCACAGAATGATTCTGTGTAGTTAATATTTGGAGACATTCCTTTTTCCACTATTACCCTCTTAGCGCTCCGAATCTCCACTTGCATTTTCTACAGAAAGAGTGTTTCAGAACGGCTCAATCAAAACTAAGGTTCAACTCTTTTAGTTGAACAAACAGAACAGAAAGAAGTTTCACACAATTCTTCTGTGTAGGTTTTATTTGTAGACATTCTTTTTCCCAATATAGGCCTCTTAGCGCTCAGAATGTCCAATTGCAGTTTCTACAGAAAGAGTGTTTCAGAACGGCTCAATCAAAAGTAAGGTTCAACTCTGTTAGTTGAATGCACAGAACAGAAAGAAGTTTCATACAATGCTTCTGTGTAGTTTATATTTGAACATATTCTTTTTTCCACTATTACCCACTTAGCGCTACGAATGTCCAGTTGCATTTTCTACAGACAGAGTGTTTCAAAACTGCTCAATCAAAAGTATGGTTTAACTCTGTTAGCTGAATGCTCAGATCAGAAAGAAGTTTCACAGAATGCTTCCGTGTAGTTTATATTTGAATATATTCCTTTTTCCACTACTACGCTCTTAGCGCTCCAAATGTCCAGTTGCATTTTCTACAGAAAGAGTGTTCAGATCTGCTCAATAAAAAGTATGGTTTAACTCTGTTAGCTGCATGCACAGATCAGAAAGAAGTTTCACCGAATGATTCTGTGTAGTTTATATTTGAAGACATTCCTTTTTCCACTATTACCCTCTTAGCGCTCCGAATCTCCAATTGCATTTTCTACAAAAAGAGTGTTTCATAACTGCTCAATCAAAAATATGTTTTATCTCTGTTAACTGAATTTACAGATCAGAAATAAGTTTCACAGAATGCATCTGTGTAGTTTTTATTTGAAGATATTCTTTTTCCCAGTATAGGCCTCTTAGCGCATAGCCTGTCCAATTGCAGTTTCTACAGAAAGAGTGTTCCAGAACGGCTCAGTCAAAAGTAAGGTTCAACTCTGTTAGTTGAATGCACAGAACAGAAAGAATTTTCACAGAATGCTACTGTGTAGTTTATATTTGAATATATTCCTTTTTCCACTATTACCCTCTTAGCGCTCCGAATGTCCACTTGCATTTTCTACAGAAAGAGTGTTCAGAACTGCGCAATCAAAAGTATGGTTTAACTCTGTTAGCTTAATGAACATATCAGAAATAAGTTTCACACAATGCTTCTGTGTAGTTTTTATTTGAAGATATTATTTTTCCCAATAGAGGCCTCTTAGCGCTCAGAATGTCCAATTGCAGTTTCTACAGAAAGAGTGTTTCAGAAAGGCTCAATCAAAAGTCAGGTTCAACTCTGTTAGTTGAATGCACAGAACAGAAAGAAGTTTCATACAATGCTTCTGTGTAGTTTATATTTGAACATATTCTTTTTTCCACTATTACCCACTTAGCGCTACGAATGTCCAGTTGCATTTTCTACAGACAGAGTGTTTCAAAACTGCTCAATCAAAAGTATGGTTTAACTCTGTTAGCTGAATGCTCAGATCAGAAAGAAGTTTCACAGAATGCTTAAGTGTAGTTTGTATTTGAATATGTTCCTTTTTCCACTACTACTCTCTTAGCGCTCCAAATGTCCAGTTGCATTTTCTACAGAAAGAGTGTTCAGATCTGCTCAATCAAAAGTATGTTTTAACTCTGTTAGCTGAATGCACAGATCAGAAAGAAGTTTCACAGAATGATTCTGTGTAGTTTATATTTGGAGACATTCCTTTTTCCACTATTACCCTCTTAGCGCTCCGAATCTCCACTTACATTTTCTACAGAAAGAGTGTTTCAGAACGGCTCAATCAAAACTAAGGTTCAACTCTTTTAGTTGAACAAACAGAACAGAAAGAAGTTTCCACAATTCTTC